>NC_041381.1:306317326-306346220 GCF_002162155.2 Triticum dicoccoides
ACTCCGACTACTCTCCAAGCCCCAAGGATACATAAGATGAGACCTCGACTATGCGCCATTGGACACAAGGTGAATTCACTCCTCTTTGAACCGTCACTTTCCACGTGTGAGACATGGCTACTACCTCATGCATGGAACTTGCCTATACTCATGTACAACCGAGATGACCATGGAGAATCAAAGGACAAGGCCCAAGCATGGAAGAGGAGAAGGAAGAAGAGCCAGCTGCTACAGGCCCCGGACATCCGGCCCTAGCCCCCGGACATCCGGCCCTTCCCGCAAGCCCGGACATCACGCCACAGCCCGGACAGCTGGCGCCCATCACAGAACGCATCCAGGAGCTGAACCCCGTCAGCCCGGACATCCGGCCAGGGGCCCGGACATCCGGCTCTTCCTGAGCCGCCGGACATCCGGCGCCTGCCCGGAAATCCGGCGCACGCTATCCAGAGAGCAGAAGCATCGGCCACTCCAGCCCGAACATCCGGCCCGCTAGCCTGGACATCCGGCACCTCGTGAAGGCCCGGACATCCGGCCCGACGCCCGGACATCCGGCCTCCCCTGCCTGCGTGCAGCGCATCTGGGCCGAGGCCCATGTACCCCTTCGCCCCTTAGACTATATATACTCCCCCTCCACCTATGTTTTAGGGTTAGCATTGGATTAGCTCATGTTTGTGTGAGAGCCTTTGCTCATCCACTTGGATACTTCTCCTCGGAGTCCACGACCCCTTCGGAGAAGATCCCCCAAGTGGATTCAAGACCCCTTTCTAGGGAAGAACTTCAAGGCCTCCTCGCAGAGAAGAACGGTTCCTTTGTATCCTCTACCTTTGTTGACTTTGGATTTAGTGTATCTCTTTGTGTGTGGTGATCTAGCACTTGTGTGATTGATTCCTTGTCGGTTTAGCGATTCTCTCTCTATTTCCCCGTGTTTTCCCTTTGTGCTTCCGCATGTTCTTCGTGATTCCCCGTAGGATCCACTCCAAACATGAAAGATCGATGCTACAGGGTTCCACCCTACATCATTCACCCTCCAAATTATTGGGATGCCTTCTAGCTAAAGTTGACTCATCTCCAGTCCCATCTTTATCAAGATTTATATTTAAAAACAAAGATTCAATAGGAGTCACACCAATCACTTTAATATCTTCATCATTATTTACAGACTCTGGTTTAGTGGCCATCTTATTTACTAAAGTAGTTTGCTTATCGGAAATTTGACCTACTAAATTTTCAATATGAGAAAATTGGGATTTAAGACCATATATTTCTGTAGTAACATCATCAAGCTCTTTATTGACATACTCCATCATAGTTTTTTGTTCTTTAAGTTCGTTCCTGAAGAAACTATTATGCTCAAATTGTAAGGATATAAAGCCTTTTATATTGTTTTCAATTTCCTCCAACTTTCTACAGTACGAATCAAGGCTCTTGGGTTGAGCCACAGAAGCAAACAAGCAATCTAGCACACAAGCAAACAAAAGGCAAACAAAAAGATGAACGAAAGAAGGGCGAATAAAAAGGCAAATATTTTTGATTTTTCTGAAAACGTTTTAGAAGTGGGGGAGAGGAAAACGAGAGGCAAATGGCAAATAATGTAAGTGCAAGAGATGAGAGTTTATGATAGGTACTTGGTAGGCTTGACGTAGAACCTCCACGGCAACGGCGCCATTCTTCCTGCTACTTCTTGAGCTTGCATTGATTTTTCCCTTGAAAAGGAAAGGGTGATGCAACAAAGTAGAGATAAGTATTTCCTTAGTTAAGAACCAAGGTATCAATCCAGTAGGAGGCACAAGCAAGTCTCCAATATATGCACCTACACAAACTAACGAACACTTGCACACAATGCAAAAAAGGGGTTGTCAATCCCTTCAGGGTCACAAACAAAAGTGAGATCTAATAGAGATAGGTATAAAATATAAATAAAAGAGCAAACCAAAGTAAATATATATAAACTGCAGCAAGGTATTTTCGGGTTTTTGGTTTTATGGATCTGAAAATATATGATGGAAAATAGACCCGGGGGGGGCATAGGTTTCACTAGAGGCTTCTCTCTTGAAGAAAACATACGGCGGGTAAACAAATTACTGTTGAGCAATGGATAGAAATGTGCATAGTTATGACGATATCTAAGGCAATGATCATGAATATAGGCACCACGTCCCTGACAAGTAGACTGAAACGATTCAGCATCTACTACTATTACTCCACACATCGACCGACTCATGCCCGCATCTAGAGTATTAAGTTCATAAGAATAGAGCAACGCTTTAGGCAAGATGACATGATGTAGAGGGATAAACTCAAGCAATATGATATAAACCCCATCTTTTTATCCTTAATGGCAACAATACAATATGTGCCTCGCTACCCCTTCTGGCACTGGGTGAGGACACTGCAAGATTGAAGCCATCACAAAGCACCTCTCCTATTGACAGAAAAACCAATCTAGTTGGCCAAACCAAATTGATAGATCGATAATTACAAAGCTATCTCAATCATGCATAAAAGAGTTCAGAGAAGACTCAAATAATATTCATGGATAATCTGATCATAAATTCACAATTCATCGTATCTCAACAAACGCACCGCAAAAGAAGATTACATCGAATAGATCTCCAAGAACATCGAGGAGAACATTCTATTGAAGATCAAAGAGAGAGAAGAAGCCATATAGCTAATAGCTATGTCCCCGTAGGTCTGTGGTAAACTACTCACACATCATCGGAAGGGCAGCAAGGTTGATGTAGAGGCCCTCCATGATCGAATCCCCCTCTGGTGGAGTGTCGGAAAAGGCCCCAAGATGGGATCTCATGGGAACAGAAGCTTGCGGCAGCGGAAAACTATTTTTGGTGTGCCCCCTGATATAGGGTGAATAGTTGGGTATTTGTAGAAGTGGGATTAGGGTTGGAAGGTGGGCCCATAAGCCCTGGGGGCGTGCAGGGGGCGCCCCTACGGCTTGTGGCCTCCCCGTAGGGCTTCTGGCCTCCTCTCCAATTCTCGTGGGTTTCTTCTGGTCCGAGAAAAATCATCATAAAGTTTTATTCTGTTTGGACTCCGTTTGATATTCCTTTTCTGTAGAAGTCAAAAACAAGGAAAAACAGAAACTGGTACTGGGCACTAGGTCAATAAGTTAGTCCCACAATAATATTAATGCATGTAAAACATCCAAAATAGATAATATAATAGCATGGAACAATAAAAATTATGGATACGTTGGAGACGTATCAAAGCCCGTTAGGAGAGCACCAAAAGCTTCATTCAGTCCGTTGTTAATGGATCGTATTCTTTGTAAAACCAAGCCCACCAAGGCGCGGTGTTCCTCGATGATGGAGGAGCTATTCAATGCCTCCTCCATCACGTCCGGCCACCCAGCCACCGCTCGCTCTGTGGCCGATGGCGCTGGTGGTGGAGCCTCGGTCCCCCCTTCAGTAGAGGCCGCAATGGACTACTCCGAAGGCCTTGGGGGCTCCTAAGCCATCTTGGGGAAAAGTTCGGACTGACCGAGCTCCCCCTCTTTGTTCACCATATGGGACCTCCCCTCCTGGTCTTCGGCGGCCGAGGTGTTAACCTCAGCCATCATATCATCACCCCCCCCCCCATGTCTGGGTCGGGAGGGGTCTTTCGGGACAACACCTCTCCAGTCTCCTCGATGACCGGAGGGGGCATGGAGCATGATGCAGTCCCACTTTCCTCCAGCTCGGCTTGCGGGGAGTCCCCCTCCAAGGCACGATCAGTAGGGAGGTCACACAGCAGGCTGCAATATGAAAGACATGCATATTATTAAGTAATGAACCTTGAGGCAAATGCCCGGAGAGTCTTCGGATTCGTACCTTTGGTAAGGGGACTTGACCCTGGGGTTCCTTTTAGGAACCTCTTCGGAAGCCTCAGACTCCTCGGTGGAGTCCGAGCTGTCATCAGGCATGACCACTTTGGACCTGCATTGCTTCGTCGGGGCAGGAGGAGGCAGATCCTCCTCTGCATCATCTGACACCACCCTCTTTCTTGTTCGGGAGGAGTCGCTCTCCTCCCCATCCTCTTCCCGCTCCCCCTCATGGGCGAAGGGGGCTTGGGTTTCCCTGGACTTGGTGTCCGGAGGTCCCCTTGGGCGAAGGCCCTCTCGGGCCTCCCTCTTCTCGATCTTCTTCTTCTCCTTCTTCAACGACGCCTTGTATAGTGCCACGGTCAACATCTCCTCTAGTAGATCCATCCTGGGGCCCTCGTCCAACGGGGCCAAACAGTCGATCTTCATGGCTTTCTCTAGCCAGCTCTGCGAATGCGGGGAAGAAAGGAGTCAAGTTCCTTGTGAAAAGGCAAGTATCCAAACATAAAGGATAGAACTGTGTTATCTCCCGAGGAGGGTGTGCGGCATCGAGGCTGATGTCTTCTTTCTTATCCGGATAGTCCTTTTGGGCTTGGACAACACCTTCCACAACTTGTTGTGGGCGGTGCTATAGAAGAGGATCATGGTGGCGGGGTCCTAGGGCTTGTAGGACAACATTGGGGCAGCCCAGCGCTAGAAAGGGAGGAGGCGGAGGTGAAGCATCACCTAAACCACATTGGTCAGCTCGACCTTCGCCTTTATCACATTGGAGATGCGTTTCTGCAGCAACTCCACCTCAGTGGGCGATCCCCAGTCGACACCTTTTTTGGTCCACGAGGTTAGCCTCATGGGGGGTACGGATCTGAATTTGGGGGCCGCTGCCTAGCCCGCGCTGCGGGGTTCGGTGATATAGAACCATTCCTTTTTGCCAGGTCTTGATGGTATCAATAAAGGTACCCTCCGGCCACTCGACCCGATGAAGCTTGCTGATCATTGCCCCCCTCCCCCACAATCCGCCTGCTGGCCATTGACTATCTTCGACTTGACATGGATGACCTTTAGCCACAAGCCGAAGTGTGGCTGGACCCGCGGAAAGGCCTCACAGATAACAATGAAGGCTGAAATATGCAAGAAGGAGTTTGGGGTGAGATCTTGAAAGCCCAACCCGTAAGAGAACATCAACCCCCTGATGAAGGGATGGAGCGGGAAGCCTAGACCCCAGATGAAGTGGGAGACGAACACCACCCTCTCGCCTGGCCGGGGCATGGGGACGACCTGGGCCTCCTCTGGAGCCCGGTGAGTGATGTTGGCCGGGAGGTACCCGGCGCGCTTCGGCTCCTCGATGTCGTCGTTGGTGACGCTGGAGGCCTCCCACTTCCCTTCTGAACCAAATCCAGCTATAGCTGGATTGGAAAAGTGGCTAGGAGGGGATTCTTGAAGGAGGATGTGTTGGGGTACTGGAGCTTAGTAGATTGGGAAAGCAATGGCGAGAGAGAAAGGGGAAAGGCGTGCAGAAAAAATGGTGGTTGTTTTCCTTTTATAAGCTGTCGTAATACAAAGAGTCCCTTTGTTGCGCCATAGACCTTGCCGCTTCCCATTGTAATCGTGTTGTTATGCGCGAGTGGGGTAACCAAAATCATTGACCATATCCCTGAAAAAACGGGGCACGATCTTGTTGGGAAACGTAGCATGCAATTTCAAAAATTTCTTACGGTCACGCAAGATCTATCTAGGAGATGCATAGCAACGAGAGGGGGAGAGTGTGTCCACGTACCCTCATAGACCAAAAGCGGTAGCGTTTGATAACGTGGTTGATGTAGTCGAACTTCTTCTTGTTCCGACCGATCAAGCACCGAACGTACGGCACCTCCGAGTTCTGCACATGTTCACCTCGATGACGTCCCTCGAAATCTTGATCCAGCAAAGTGTCGAGGGAGAGTTCCATCAGCATGACGGCGTGGTGACGATGATGGTGAAGTGATCCGCGCAGGCCTTCGCCTAAGCACTACGTGAATATGGCCTAAGAACTCATTCGGTGTCCAAATAATATCGTCCAATATATCAATCTTTATGTCCCGACCATTTAGAGACTCCTCGTCATGTCCGTGATCTCATCCAGGACTCCGAACAACATTCGGTCACCAAATCACATAACTCATACAATATAAAATCGTCATTGAACGTTAAGCGTGTGGCCCCTACGGGTTCGAGAACTATGTAGACATGACCGAGACACCTCTCCAGTCAATAACCAACAGCGGAACCTGGATGCTCATATTGGTTCCCACATATTCTACAAAGATCTTTATTGGTCGTACCATAATGACAACATATGTTATTCCCTTTGTCATCGGTATGTTGCTTGCCCGAGATTCGATCGTCGGTATCTTCATACCTAGTTCAATCTCGTTACCGGCAAGTCTCTTTACTCGTTCCGTAATACATCATCCCGCAACTAACTCATTAGTCGCATTGCTTGCAAGGTTTCTTATGATGTGCATTACCGAGAGGGCCCAGAGATACCTCTCCGAGACTCGGAGTGACAAATCCTAATCTCGATCTATGTCAACCCAATAGACACCTTCGAAGATACCTGTAGATCATCTTTATAATCACCCAGTTACGTTGTGACATTTGAAGCACACAAGGTATTCCTCCGGTATCCGGGAGTTGCATAATCTCATAGTCGAAGGAATATGTATTTGACATGAAGAACGCAATAGCAATTAAACTGAACGATCATTATGCTAAGCTAATGGATCTCTAGCGCATATTTCCTTCAGATCTCTGTATTGATGGGACGTACCAATGGAGCAGCTGCGTACTACCTTTTGAGCATGCGTTGGTTTTCCCTTAAGAGGAAAGGGTGATGGAACAAAGTAGCGTAAGTATTTCCCTAAGTTTTTGAGAACCAAGGTATCAATCCAGTAGGAGGCTACACGCAAATCCCTCATACCTTCAGAAACAAATAAGAACCTTGCAACCAACGCGATAAAGGGGTTGTCAATCCTTTCACGGCCACTTGCAAAAGTGAGATCTGATAGAGATAATAAATACTTTTGGTATTTTTATGATACAGATTGGAAAGTAAAGATTGCAAAATAAAAAGATCGGAAACTTATATGATGGAAAATAGACCCGGGGGCCATAGGTTTCACTAGTGGCTTCTCTCAAGATAGCATAAGTATCACGGTGGGTGAACAAATTACTGTCGAGCAATTGATAAAAAAGTGCATAGTTATGAGAATATCTAGGCATGATCATGTATATAGGCATCACGTCCGCGACAAGGAGATCGAAATGATTCTGCATCTACTACTATTACTCCACACATCGACCCCTATCCAGCATGCATCTAGAGTATTAAGTTCATAAGAACAGAGTAACGCATTAGGCAAGATGACATGATGTACAGGGATAAACTCAAGCAATATGATATAAACCCCATCTTTTTATCCTCGATGGCAACAATACAATACGTGCCTTGCTTCCCCTGCTGTCACTGGGAAAGGACACCACAAGATTGAACCCAAAGCTAAGCACTTCTCCCATTGCAAGAAAGATCAATCTAGTAGGCCAAACCAAACTGATAATTTGAAGAGACTTGCAACGATAACAAATCATACATAAAAGAATTCAGAGGAGATTCAAATATTGTTCATAGATAATCTTTATCATAAACCCACAATTCATCGGATCTCGACAAACACACCGCAAAAAGTATTACATCGAATAGATCTCCAGTAAGATCGAGGAGAACTTTGTATTGAGAATCAAAGAGAGAGAATAATCCATCTAGCTAATAACTATGGACCCGAAGGTCTGTGGTAAACTACTCACACTTCATTGGAGAGGCTATGGTGTTGATGTAGAAGCCCTCCGTGACCGATTCCCCCTCCGGCGAAGCGCCGGAAAAGGCCCCAAGATGGGATCTCACGGGTATAGAAGGTTGTGGCGGTGGAAATAGGGTTTAGTCGTGCACCTGGATGTTTTTAGGGTATATGAGTATATATAGGCGAAGAAAGTCGGTCAGGGGAGCCACGAGGGGCCCATGAGGGTGGGGGGCATGCCTACCCCCCTGGGCGCGTCCTCCTACCTCGTGGCCGCCTCATTTCTTTCTTGCCATCCACTCCAAGTCTCATGGATTGCGTTTTTTCCAAAAGTAATTCTCCCAAAGGTTTCATTCCGTTTGGACTCCGTTTGATATTCCTTTTCTATGGAACACTGAAATAGGCAAAAACAACAATTTGGGCTGGGCCTCCGGTTAATAGGTTAGTCCCAAAAATAATATAAAAGTGCATAGTAAAGCCCATTAAACATCCAAAACAGATAATATAATAGCATGGAACAATCAAAAATTATAGACGTTGGAGACGTATCAAGCATCCCCAACCTTAATTCTTGCTCGTCCTCGAGTAGGTAAATGATAAAAACAGAATTTTTGATGTGGAATGCTACCTAACATAATTCTCAATGTAATTTTCTTTATTGTGGCATGAATGTTCAGATCCAAAAGATTCAAGATAAAAGTTTAATATTGACATAAAAATAGTAATACTTCAAGCATACTAACAAAGTAATCATGTCTTATAAAAATAACATAGTCAAAGAAAGCTTATCCCTACAAAATCATATAGTTTGTCCATGCTTCATTTTCATCACACAAAATGCTCTCATCATGCACAACCCCGGTTTCAGCCAAGCAATTGGTTCATACTTCTTAACGCGCTTCAGCTTTTTCAACCCTCAAGCAATACATGAGCGTAAGCCATGGACGTAGCACTATGGGTGGAGTAGAGTATGATGATAGGGATTTTGTGAGAGAGCAAAAAAGGAGAAAGTCTCAAATTGACGCGGCTAATCAACGGGCTATGGAGATGCCCATCAATTGATGTCAATATGAGGAGTAGGGATTGCCATGCAACGGATGCACTAGAGCTATAAATGTATGAAAGCTCATCAAAAGAAACTAAGTGGGTGTGCATCCAACTTGCTTGCTCACGAAGACATAGGGCACTTTGAGGAAGCCCATCATTGGAATATACAAGCCAAGTTCTATAATGAAAAATTCCCACTAGTATATGGAAGTGACAGCATAGGAGACTCTCTATCATGAAGATCATGGTTCTACTTTGAAGCACAAGTGTGGAAAAAGGATAGTAACATTGTCCCTTCTCTCTTTTTCTCTCATTTTTTTCTTTTTTTTGTTTTGGCTTCTTTGGCCTCTTTTTTTTATTTGGGCTTCTTTGGCCTCTTTTATTTTTCATAAAGTCCGGAGACTCATCCCGACTTGTGGGGGAATCATTGCTTACATCATACTTTCCTCACATGGGACAATGCTCTAATAATGAAGATCATCACACTTCTATCTATTTACAACTCAAGAATTATAACTCAATACTTAGGACAAAATATGACTCTATGTGAATGCCTCCAGCGGTGTACCAGAATATGCAATGAATCCAAAGTGACATGTATGAAAGAATTATAAAGGTGGCTTTGCCACAAATGTCATGTCAACTACATGATCATGCAAAAGCAATATGACAATGATGGAGCGTGTCATAATAAACGGAACGGTGGAAAGTTGCATGTCAATATATCTTAGAATGGCTATGGAAATGCCATAATAGGTAGGTATGGTGGCTGTTTTGAGGAAGATATAAGGAGGTTTATGTGTGATAGAGCGTATCCTATCACGGGGTTTGGATGCACCGGCGAAGTTTGCACCAACTCTCAAGGTGAGAAAGGGCAATGCACGGTACCGTAGAGGCTAGCAAATTGCGGAAGGGTAAGAGTGCGTATAATCCATGGACTCACATTAGTCATAAAGAACTCATATACTTATTGCAAAAGTTTATTAGCCCTCGAAGCAAAGTACTACTAGGCATGCTCCTAGGGGAAGGGTTGGTAGGAGTTAACCATCGCGCGATCCCGACCTCCACTCATAAGGAAGGCAATCAAAGAACACCCCATGCTTCAAATTTGTCACACAACGTTCACCATACGTGCATGCTACGGGACTTGCCAACTTTAACACAAGTATTTCTCAATTTCATAATTACCCAACTAGCATGACTCTAACATTACCACCTTTATATCTCAAAACAATTGTCAAGTATAATATTTATCATAGTATTCAATGCACTCTATATGAAAGTTTTTATTATACCTATCTTGGATGCCAATCATATTAGGACTAATTTTATAACCAAAGCAAATACCATGCTGTTCTAAAAGACTCTCAAAATAATATAAGTGAAGCATGAGAGATCAATAATTTCTATAAAATAAAACCACCGCCGAGCTCTAAAAAGATATAAGTGAAGCACTAGAGAAAAATTATCTAGCATAAAAGATATAAGTGAAGCACATAGAGTATTCTAATAAATTCCGATTCCTGTGTGTCTCTCCAAAAGGTGTGTACAGCAAGGGTGATTGTGGTAAACTAAAAAGCAACAACTCAAATCATACAAGACTCTCCAAGCAAAACACATATCATGTGGTGAATAAAAATATAGCATCAAGTAAAGTTACCGATGGACGAAGACGAAAGACGGGATGCCTTCCGGGGCATACCCAAGCTTAGGCTTTTGGTTGTCCTTGAATTTTACCTTGGGGTGCCTTGGGCATCCCCAAGATTAGGCTCTTGCCATTTCTTATTCCATAATCCATCAAATCTTTATTCAAAACTTGAAAACTTCACAACACAAAACTCAACAGAAAATCTCATGAGCTCCGTTAGTGCAAGAAAACAAACCACCACTTTAAGGTACTATAATTAACTCATTCTTAATTTATATTGGTGTTAACCTACTGTATTCCAACTTCTCTATGGTTCATACCCCCCGATACTAGCCATAGATTCATCAAAATAAGAAAACAACACATGAAAAACAGAATCTGTCAAAAACAGAACAGTATGTAGTAATCTGTAACTTTCGAATACTTATGGAACCCCACAAATTCTACCAAAATAGGAAGTCCTCGGAATTTTTTTATTAATCTTCTTAAAAAATAATCAACTGAAAAGCATGTTTCTGTGATTTACTAAAATTGTTCTCGTGAGTGCAAAAGTTTCTGTTTTTCAGCAAGATCAAATTAACTAGCACCCAAGATGATCCTATAGGTCTTACTTGGCACAAGCACTAATTGAACCATAAAACCACATCTAACCAGAGGCTAGATGAATTATTTATTGAATAACAGCAAGGAGAAATATTGGGTTGTCTCCCAACAAGCGCTTTTCTTTAAAGCCTTTTAGCTAGGCATTGATAATTTTAATGATGCTCACATGAAAGACAAGAATTGAAGTGCAAAGAGAGCATCATGAAACACCTGACAAACACATCTAAGTCTAATATACTTCCTATGCATAGGCATATTATAAGCAAACAAATTTTCAAGGCAAACAAAAACTAGCATATGCAAGGAAGAAGAAAGAGACGATAGCAATCTCAACAAGACGAGAGGTAATTTAGTAAGATAAAAATTTCCACGACCATATTTTCCTCTCTCATAATAATTACATATATGATCATAGGCAAATTCTACAAAGTAGTTATCACATAACATATTCTCAACATGATCCACATGCATGTGAAGTTGACACTCTTCCAAAATAGTGGGATTATGATTAACTAAAGTCATGACCTTTCCAAACCCATATTTATCAAAAATACCATAAGATTGAACATTCTCCAAATATGTGGGATCTAAAGTTGACACTCTTCCAAACCTACTTCAATATTATTACAAACACTATTATCAATCAATCTCATATTCATCATGGGGCTTAAATAAATTTTCAAGATCATAAGAAGAGTCACCCTGAGGGAGTCCCGGACTAGGGGGTGTCCGTATAGCCGAACTATCATCATCGGCCGGACTCCAAGACTATGAAGATACAAGATTGGAGACTTTGTCCCGTGTCCGGATGGGACTTTCCTTGGCTTGGAAGGCAAGCTTGGCGATACGGATATGTAGATCTCCTACCTTTGTAACCAACTCTGTGTAACCCTAGCCCTCTCCGGTGTCTATATAAACCGGATGGCTGTAGTCCATAGGACGAACAACAATCATACCATAGGCTAGCTTCTAGGGTTTAGCCTCCTTGATCTCGTGGTAGATCTACTCTTGTAACCCACATCATCAATATTAATCAAGCAGGACGTAGGGTTTTACCTCCATCAAGAGGGCCCGAACCTGGGTAAAAACATCGTGTCCCTCGTCTCCTGTAACCATCCGCCTAGACGCACAGTTCGGGACCCCCTACCCGAGATCCGCCAGTTTTGACACCGACATTGGTGCTTTCATTGAGAGTTCCTCTGTGCCGTCGCGATCAGGAAGGATGCCTTTTCCCGTCTTTAAAGACGGCACCGTCGTCAATGGAGCTTTGGCCGCCGGCCAAACTGTCTGGCTAGGTGGTTTTCTTATGACCGCCTGTTCGGCCACCGCTCCAACGATGACCTCTCAGGTCATCAAAAGTGATCTTCACGTCAGCTCGGAATTCGCCGAGCAGTTAGATCCGATTGAGCTCTCCTCTATAAACGAGCTCTTGGATCGCATCGCCGCCCTGGGAGTCGCTACAGACTACGATCAGATTGGGCTTAAAACCGATCTGAGAGAGATTAACTCCCCCCAGGCTACCCACCACGTTGTCGTGGTAGAGGAACAATGCGGCAACCCTTCTTCTACATTGAAAACTGACTATGTACGGGTTCCCGATCCCTCCAAGCCAGATTCCCGCGAAGGGACGGACGCTAATCAAATACTAAACTTAGAGTCAGGCATCGGACTAGATTCGTTGGAAAGCATCCAGCAAGTCAAGCTTCCAAATCCGGAAACTTCTTGGCCTTTGAGCCTCAGATCGGGCGGGGTTCCAAACTTGATTCCACCCACCCACCCAAACAAAAGCGATCTATCTCGAATACGGCAAGAGCCCGATGAAACAGTACATCATTACTGGGCCAGATTCCTCCTGGTTATGAACAGGATAAAGGACTGCTTCGAAGAAAGCGCGATTTCAATTTTCTGCAACAATTGCACGGACAAGGGGATTATGAACGCCATAAGTCGTCGCGAAGTTACACGCTTCGTCGACCTAGCGACCATCGTACAAAAATACTGTGCGGTGGAGAGTGCCAGGAACACCGAAACTAGGTTTTGGGACAGTCCGGCCTTGACTACAACCCTAGTCCGAAGTAAAAGGGTGCGCCATACTCAAGCACCTGGGTTAAAAACCAAAAAGCAAAAACCCCCTAAAGGGCATGGAACCATACTGGAGGGCTGGCTCAACGGACCCTGCAAACTCCACAGTACAGAGGGCGCCACTCCAACACACAGCCTTCGGGCTTGTTGGATACTACGGCAGGTGGCCAAAAGTGGCGAAGGCTTTTTAGCCCCGGGCAAACAGCCCAGCAGTACCGGTACGGTATTAGCAGTCTTCGAGACTTTCGCATCAAATAACACACGAAAACGAACAATCTGTGGCCTCGGCGAAGTCTACCAAGTAGCAACATTAAATCCATGGAGGGAGACGGCTATCACCTTCAACGCCAGCGACGAACCTAAATTCCGAACAACTAGAGCACTAGCCGCATTGGTCCTTAGTCCGATAGTGGATGGCTTTCGCCTTACCAAGGTACTCATGGATGGCGGCAGCGGATTAAACCTCATCTATGAGGAAACCCTTCAAAAAATGGATATTGACTGGAGCCGCATCGAGCGAAGCAGCACAACCTTTAGAGGGATAATCCCTAGTCGAGAAGTACGCTGCACAGGAAAAATCACACTAGATGTAGTGTTCGGCTCACTGGACAATTACAGGTCCGAGGAGGTCACGTTCCAAGTGGCCCCATTCGGCAGTGGATATCACGCTTTGTTAGGGCAAGAGGCATTCACAATCTTCCAAGCTATACCCCACTACGGGTACATGAAGCTCAAAATGCCCGGACCCAATGGGATAATCACTCTTGCCAGTGATCCAGATACAGCACTCCGCGCTAAAAATAAGACAGCCGCACTGGCCCTAGAGGCATTGTCCGAAGCCCTAGCGGCAGAGGAACTAACTACGTTGCGCTCCACGGTGGATAGGAACGATGTGATACTCGATAAGAGGTCCAAGTCCACCTCTTTTAAACCAGCAGACGAAATAGTCAAATTTCAGGTCCATCCAACGGACCCCACAAAGACGGCCTCCATTGGGGCACAATTAAGTCCTGATGTCGAAGCCGCACTACGAGAATTCCTTCGGGAAAATTGGGACATTTTTGCCTGGCACCCTTCAGACATGCCAGGAATCCCACGCAGGATGGCAGAGCACAGCCTAGACATCCTAAAAGGATTCAAGCCGGTCAAACAAGCTCTTCGGCGATTTTCCGAACCCAAAAGACAGGCAATGGGAGATGAGCTAGCCAAACTCTTAGAAGCCGGATTCATCAGAGATATAAAACATCCGGACTGGCTAGCCAATCTAGTAATGGTACCAAAAAAGAACAAATCCTGGCGCCTCTGCGTCAATTTTAAAGACCTTAACAAGGCCTGTCCAAAGGACCCTTTCCCCCTCCCTCGCATCGACCAAATCATCGATGCTACCGCAGGACACGATTCATTGTGCTTCCTCGACGCATACTCCGGATACCATCAAATCAAGATGACGGAGAAAGACTAGGCCGCAACGGCATTCATTACTCCATATGGGCCATTCTACTTCAACACAATGCCCTTCGGACTCAAAAACGCCAGCGCAACATATCAGCGCATGATTCAAACATGTCTGGCTACCCAGATAGGCAAAACAGTAGAGGCATACGTAGACGATGTGGTCGTCAAGACCAAACACATCGAAACTCTCGTAGAAGACTTGAGGGTGACATTCGACAACCTCTGAGCAAATGACATTAAGCTCAATCCGGAAAAATGCATCTTCGGCGTACCAGCCGGAAAGCTCTTGGGCTTCATCGTATCCGGTAGAGGAATTGAAGCAAACCCGGCCAAAATCCGAGCTCTGTCACAATTGGATATTCCAAAGGACCTCAAGCAAATACAAAAACTAACCGGATGCTTGGGAGAAAAGGCTCTGCCCCTCTAGCGCCTTCTCCGGGGCACCGAACATTTCGAATGGACGGATGCTGCCACAGCCGGACTCGAAGAAATAAAGGCCATACAGGCAACAAATCCGGTCCTGGCCGCGCCCAACCTGGGCGAACCTATGTTATTATATATCGCAGCAACACATCAAGTTGTCAGTGTCGTACTCGTCGTAGAGTGAAAGACAGAAGGGCACAGATTCCCTCTTCAAAAACCAGTGTACTACGTATCCACTGTTCTAACTCCATGCAAGTCCCGGTACCCACATTATCAAAAGATAGCGTATGCGGTGTTCATGGCATCCCGGAAGCTTCGACACTACTTTCAAGAGTGTTCCTTAACGGTGGCCTCCGAAGTACCTCTCAACGATATTATAAACAATCGCGACACAACGGGCAGGATTGCAAAATGGGCTATTGAGCTCTTACCATTTGACATAACCTATAAACCACGGCGAGCTATAAAGTCGCAGGTTCTGGCTGACTTCGTCGCCGAATGGACCGAAGCCGAACTACCTAAAGAGTACGGCGCATACTCCAATTGGATCATGCATTTCGACGGATCCAAAATGTTGGCTGGCTTGGGGGCTGGCATCGTCCTGACGTCCCCAACTGGAGACACAATCCAATATGTACTTCAAATAATGTATATGGACTCCAACAACGCAGCCGAATACGAGGCCCCTCTACATGGCCTCCGGATGGCAATCTCCATGGGCATTCAACGCCTAGAGGTGCGCAGGGATTCATACCTCGCAATATCCCTAGTAAATGGAGACTTTGACGCCAAAGATCCAAAAATGGCAGCTTACCGCAATGCCGTCCTAAAAATGTCAGCTCGGTTCGAAGGACTCGAATTCCACCATGTAGCCCGGGATAATAACCAGGCAGCAGACGTGTTAGCACACATCGGCACGAAACGAGACGCCGTCCCTCCAAACATCTTCCTGGAACGGCTCTTTAAGCCATCCGTGTTATGGGAAGAGGAGTCCGGAAATAACAATCCGGAGCCAGCTGCATCACCTAACTCAGAGCATTCTGACACAATTGGCGGCTTAGCCAATGAAATAACACCTTCAGCTCACAAAATAATGGCAGTAATTGCCCCGTGGACAGAACCATTCCTAGCCTACTTAATTCGGCAGGAACTTCCCGAAGACCAAAATGAGGCCCGCTGCATAGTTCGGCGATCTAAAGCATACAAGGTCCATGAGGGAAAACTTTATAAGAAAAGCACAACCGGAGTCCTTCAAAGGTGTATCTCCGAAGAGGAGGGGCGGAATCTCCTGGCTGAAATTCACGCCGGACTCGGCGGGCACCACGCTGCAGCCCGGGCCCTTGTAGGCAAGGCCTTCCGTACATGATTTTATTAGCCGACAGCCCGGGCAGATGCTCACGACTTGGTCCAACGATGCGTCGGTTGCCAGCTCTTTGCTAATCAGAGCCACATGCCACCCACCGCCCTCAAAACTATACCCATTACCTGGCCGTTCGCAGTCTGGGGGCTTGACATGGTTGGACCCCTTAAAGGGGGAACCCACAAGCACAAATACTTATTGGTCATGGTGGACAAATTGACCAAATGGATTGAGCCCAAGCCGGTTAAAACGGCAGAATCCGGACCGGTGATAGACTTCATATCCGGGGTAGTACACCGTTTTGGCGTCCCCCACAACATCATCACTGATAATGGCATGAACTTCACGGCCGATGAGGTTAAACTCTGGTGCAAAAACATGGGCATCAAGCTCGATTATGCTTCAGTCTATCACCCCCAAACTAACGGTCAAGTCGAGCGAGCAAATGGTCTAATCATGAGAGGAATCAAACCCAGACTAGTGCGGTCCCTCAAGGAATCTAACACGCACTGGGTAGAGGAGCTCGACTCCGTACTCTGGGGATTGCGGACCACGCCAAACCGAACTACTAGATTCACACCATTTTTCATGGTATACGGCGCAGAGGCAGTTCTGCCCTGCGATATAATTCATGACTCACCTCGTGTGCGCATGTACGAAGAAAGAGAAGCCGAGTTGGATCGGCAGGACAGTTTGGACGCCTTAGAGGAGGAGCAGGACGTGGCATAGGCTCGTTCCGCTTTTTATCAGCAGCAGGCTCGAAGATATCAAAGCAGAGAAGTACGGGCCAAAACTTACAATGTCGGCGAACTCGTTCTACGCCTGCCGGACAAGAAAAAGGACAAACTTAAGCCCAAGTGGGAAAGTCCCTTCATCATCGACCAAGTCCTGACCGGCGGAGCATACCGTCTACGTAAAGCATCTGACAACCGACTCGAGCCGAACCCATGGAACGCAGCCCGTCTTCGAAGATTCTACGCCTAAACACCGGACTCAGAGTTCGTCTCACTCCCCCGTCCACCTTTTTATATTTTTTACTGTCTCTTGTCCCCCTCCTTCTTACCACTTTTTTTTCAATACCTTTTATAGGCTGATTTGCGCTTTGTTCGCACACACTTGATGTGCTCCTAACACTCATTATACCTGGGGGCTTCTTTACCAGAAGCTTATTCATATGGGCTTCACACCCAATACATGTGTCATACTTCCGCATGTACCTTTTATTCACCATTATATGCATCGATATGACTTAAGTTTTGGCCAAGCTGGGTTGCCTGGCTCCTGTGCTAACCCCTACGTTCCCGATTGTTCGGCTAGGAGGTAAAGGGAGCACCTCTGCGATTGTTACTGCCGGGTCAGCCGGATGTGTACCTCAGATTGGGTGAAGCCGAAAGCTAGCGTTCTTAAGAGAATATTCGGTCGGTGACTTAAAAGATGATTTATTTCTTACTTATTTATCTGCCCCCAGATGCTTTTTCTGCTATTTTCGCAGTCCGGCATTGTACCTTAGGGCATGCCTCCCAGGGAAAGGAACTCTTAACGGAACTATTCTCCCTAGAAGATGTTTCTTACTAACCATGTAATATAACATAACTAGTTGGGCACTTGTCTGATAAAGCAATTATGACCCCGACGCTTGTCTCCATGCATGACCCGGTTCTTTTATAACCGTAAGGGTATTCGGACACACTCCGGACTGTTGGGTCCCGAGGTTGAAGCGAAACGGTCTGCAAAGATAAACGATCTAGAATCCGGCTAGAAGGCATTTTACATGTCATTGCAAATTACATCGTCAAACCGACTGATTGTACTCCTCCTCAATCCCATCTAACAGGCTGACTAATTTATAGTCCTGTTGGGAATATTTCGCGTCCAGTTCTACTTGGCCGTACATCAAGCTCACAGGGATCTCCTTCCCATCAGGCCCCGCAGGTCCGACCTCGGCCATGTGGTTTGGGTCAGACTTCGGGTAGCGCGTCTTCACCATGGCCCAGGCCTCCCTGGCGCCCTGACGGCAGGCCGATATCTTCCACAAACGGAGGCGTCGCCGTGCTCCTTGGAGCTTCTCAGCAAGCTCACCAAGGCCCTCGGGTAAGGAGACGGATGGCCATAAAGCCTGAACGACGCCACTCATCGCCTGCCGAACACGTTCGAACAATTGCACCAGCTCGGGAAGTTGGTCACCCGTTGACCCAGGCATTTCCTCCGCAGGGCGACCTGTGAGCACACCTAAAGACATATTTCTGTCAATCGACTTCCTCGCCGAATTCTTCTTTTCAAAGGAATTTGCTCAAGCACTTACTATAAATGCCGCGACAAAGCCGCTGATTCTCCTTCACGGAGCCAGACAGCTGGGCCCGAACACCTTTCAGCTCTTCTCCTAGCTAGGTGTGGGCATCTTGGAGCTTGTTTCTCTCCTGCTGCACCTTCATAAGCACCCTCTCGCCGGCCTTTAGCTGATGCAGTAGCTGTTGCTTGTCCGGATCTAGTCCGGCGCCTTCTACAATATTATTGTCAGATTCACGCTGCACTTTGTTAATTAATTATCTTTTCAAAGTATGTCTTACCAGCGGGGGTCTCTGTGGCTCCCCCTGTGGCGGCCAGTGCGGCCTCAAGTTGGGCCTTGCACTCTTGGAGCTCCTGGGACAGATAGGTATTCTTCTCCGTAAGATCCTGCATAAAAATTGATCCTTAAATCAGTTATTTTAACTATTTTAAGTCTCGGGGGCTACTGGCATATATAACTATTAAAATTACTTACACGTATGTCTTTCACATACTGCTCCGTGGCTCTGGTTAACCCATCTTGAGCGGCACGGAGGTGCGCGTTTCCCGCATCAAAGGCATTTAACGCCTCCAGGGAGAAACACGCGTCACGAAGAACTGTCCGGTGACGCCTGTGATTCATGGCGCTCTCCACCTTAGACCGGGTGGCGGACAGCCTGTCGGCATCCTCCGTCGGAGGAGCGTCCGATTCATGCCTTGTATTCGCCTCCCCTCCCGGGCCATGCGTTGGAGCATGGCTGGCGGAGGCTTGATTGGCAACCTCTCCGAACACTGTCCGGCGAGCGCTCTTTCTGGAAAAGTTATGAGCATTAGTATACCTCCTAGGAATCCTTCCCTTAAAAATAGCAGTGTTCCGTACCGTTGCGGCGATGTTTCAGTTCGCGTCGCACTCCTCTTCCTCCTGCTGGGCCGGACTGGCCCTTGTTGGCCAGTCACCGCGGGCTCGACTTCCTGCCGTAAAGGCGCCTCCTGTCAAACACCATTCGTGCACGGTGGTCAGAACTAAGCATTAAAGAAGTAACGGTGCCAGGACTTCGATCGTACTCACCGGGGAAGCCGGACACAAACCGGGGTAGTCAGCCATAATGGCGACTAAAGCATTATCTATGCTGAGCTGGTGGTACACCCTGTCGATCAGTTCACCGCTAAGTCCGGGTCCTCTTCGGAGGCCAGATCAAGGGACCTTTCTGGGTCTTCGGGTTGTGGGGCTGGGCTTTTTATGCCATCCACATGCCGACGCAGTTCCTGTGTCAAAATCATACAATAAGACAGTTGCCTTTAAAGGCACGGATCAGATATGCATGCGACCGCTTACCCAGCTCCGAGGGTTGTTCATGGAAAATCTGTTCAGAGGATTCGTGCGGAGGAAGTCCTCCTTCTCCACCTTGTACAAGCCGGACAGGATCTTCACCAGATCGTCGGCCGAGCCAGGTCCCTTGCGGCCGTGACGGGTGGCGTCGTCGTCTCTGTTGAAATCCCACATGGGGTGGCCCCTATATTGGAGCGGCTGCACCCCACGCATAATGCATGTGGCCATGACTCCGATCATGGTTAATCCAGAATGGGCTAGCAGCCATATCCGGCCCATCAAGTAATGGACGCTCCTATCATCTTCTCATTGAGGGCTCCGTGGGCGCCAACTTAGGCGTTTCTTCAGAGGAGCGTTGCTGAACTCCGGAAGGCCGATCCGGACTGGATCCGGCAGCGGAGCGTCCTCCATATAAAACCACTCTGAAGGCCAGTCTTCGGACGCCTTCTTCGGGGTCCCGGACAGGTATCCGGTCCCGGCGATGCGCCATATTTTGGCTCCGCCCACTTGATATATCGACCCCTCGTGAGAGCGGGGTACGAGGCAAAACAACCTCTTCCACAATGCAAAATGGGGCTCAATGCCCAAGAACAGCTCACACAGAGCTACGAAGCCCGCGATGTGCAAAATGGAGGCAGGTGTAAGGTGATGAAGCTGGAGTCCGTAGAACTCCAGGAGCCCCCGGAGAAACGGTTGTATAGGAAATCTGAGTCCCCTTATTAAGTAGGAGATGAAGCACACCCGCTCTCCTTTGGAGGGATTGGGGGCGCTCTCCGCTTGCTTCCCACCTTTGTAGGTGGCCAGTCCGGCTCGAACCGGAACCATGAAGGCCGGGGGAAGATATCCCTCTGCTTGGAGCGTCACTAACTTGCTGTGAAGGGACTGAGCATCTCCTCCAATCTCCTAGCTTAGGGCTGGGAGCGCGAGAAGAGGAGCCGCGTCGACTGTCCATGTTGGAATGGGTTTGGTGTCAGATGCGCCTCGATGAGTACTTGCGGAAGGAGGATGATGTGATTTGGATCTGGATCCTCACCTCTCTTATACGCAGCTTATTTGGGCAGCTAGGGGGTAAAACATAAAAATACCCTGGCTTTTCGCATTCGTGCGACGCGTGGAAGAAGACCATTATGGGACGCGGAAGCCAAGGAGCGTAGCATTTATGAAGCAACCGGACACTATCCGGCAAACACATGGAGCATGAAGAAGAACCCGCCTTGCAAACACCGAAGACAACATACAAGCCGGATTCATCGTTATTGAAGCCTGGTTCGGGGCTACTGAGGGAGTCCCGGACTAGGGGGTGTCCGGATAGCCGAACTATCATCATCGGCCGGACTCCAAGACTATGAAGATACAAGATTGAAGACTTCGTCCCGTGTCCGTATGGGACTTTCCTTGGCGTGGAAGGCAAGCTTGGCGATACGGATATGTAGATCTCCTACCTTTGTAACCGACTCTGTGTAACCCTAGCCCTCTCCGGTGTCTATATAAACCGGATGGCTGTAGTACATAGGACGAACAACAATCATACCATAGGCTAGCTTCTAGGGTTTAGCCTCCTTGATCTCGTGGTAGATCTACTCTTGTAACCCACATCATCAATATTAATCAAGCAGGACGTAGGATTTTACCTCCATCAAGAGGGCCCGAACCTGGGTAAAAACATCGTGTCCCTCGTCTCCTGTAACCATCCGCCTAGACGCACAGTTCGGGACCCCCTACCCGAGATCCGCCGGTTTTGACACCGACACACCCCAATCATGATCATTGCAACTAGTAGACATAGCAAAACTAGCATCCCTAAGCTTAGGGTTTTGGATATTATTAGCACAAGTGATATCAAGAGAATTTAAAATAAATCATTGCAATCATGCTTTTATTCAAGGAGCTATTGTGAATCTCTTCATAAATTTCTTCATCACAATTTTCAAATTCACGAATTTCAAGCAAAACCTCATAAAGATAATCTAGTGCACTCAAATCACTAGGATTTGGTTCATCATAATTGGATCTCTTAAAAAGATTGGCAAGCGGATGAGGATCCATAAATTTATAGCAAGCGAAGATGCAAGCAAAAAGAAGGCACATGGTAACACAAGATCGAAGAGAAGGAGGGTGAAGAAAAGGCAAAGGTGAAGTGGGGGAGAGGAAAATGAGAGGCAAATGGCAAATAATGTAATGCGAGGGATAAGAGTTTGTGATGGGTACTTGGTATGTCTTGACTTGTGCGTAGACTCCCCGGCAACGGTGCCAGAAATCCTTCTTGCTACCTCTTGAGCATGCTTTGGTTTTCCCTTGAAGAGGAAAGGGTGATGCAGCAAAGTAGCGTAAGTATTTCCCTCAGTTTTTGAGAACCAAGGTATCAATCCAGTAGGAGGCTACACGCAAATCCCTCGTACCTTCACAAACAAATAAGAACCTTGCAACCAACGCGATAGATTGGAAAGTAAAGATTGCCAAATAAAATAGATCGAAAACTTATATGATGGAAAATAGACCCGGGGGCCATAGGTTTCACTAGTGGCTTCTCTGAAGATGGCATAAGTATCACGGTGGGTGAACAAATTACTGTCGAGCAATTGATAGAAAAGTGCATAGTTATGAGAATATCTAGGCATGATCATGTATATAGGCATCACGTCCGTGACAAGTAGATCGAAACAATTCTGCTTCTACTACTATTACTCCACACATCGACCGCTATCCAGCATGCATCTAGAGTATTAAGTTCATAAGAACAGAGTAACGCATTAGGCAAGATGACATGATGTAGAGGAATAAACTCCAGCAATATGATATAAACCCCATCTTTTTATCCTCGATGGCAACAATACAATACGTGCCTTGCTGCCCCTGCTATCCCTGGGAAAGGACACCGCAAGATTGAACCCAAAGCTAAGCACTTCTCCCATTGCAAGAAAGATAAATCTAGTAGGCTAAACCAAACTGTTAATTCGAAGAGACTTGCAAATAAAACAAATTATACATAAAAGAATTCAGAGGAGATTCAAATATTGTTCATAAATAATCTTTATCATAAACCCACAATTCATCGGATCTCGACAAACACACCGCAAAAAGTATTACATCGAATAGATCTCCAAGAAGATCAAGGAGAACTTTGTATTGAGAATCAAAGAGAGAGAAGAAGCCATCTAGCTAATAAATATGGACCCGAAGGTCTGTGGTAAACTACTCACACTTCATCGGAGAGGCTATGGTGTTGATGTAGAAGCCCTCCATGATCGATTCCCCCTTCGGCGGAGCGCCGAAAAAGGCCCCAAGATGGGATCTCACGGGTACAGAAGGTTGCGGCGGTGGAAATAGGGTTTCGTCATGCTCCTGGATGTCTTCAGGGTATATGAGTATATATAGGTGAAGGAAACCGGTCAGGGGAGCCACGAGGGGCCCACAAGGGTGGGGGGCACGCCTACCCCCCTAGGCGCGCCCTCCTACCTCGTGGTTGCCTCGTTTCTCTCTTGTCGTCCACTCCAAGTCTCCTAAATTGCGTTTGTTCCAAAAATAACTCTCCCGAAGGTTTCATTCCCTTTGGACTCCGTTTGATATTCCTTTTCTGTGAAACACTGAAATAGGCAAAAGAAACAGCAATTTGGGCTGGGCCTCCGGTTAATAGATTAGTCCCACAAATAATATAAGAGTGCATAGTAAAGCCCATTAAACATCCAAAATAGATAATATAATAGCATGGAACAATAAAAAATTATAGATACGTTGGAGACGTATCACTATCTCGAACCGTGAATCGAGTTTTCACAAGGGCTCGGTGTTTGTGGCCGGCAGTGACCTTTTGCCAAAAGTTGTTATGCGAGGGCACTATTCACACTTGATCAGTTGGCCTTCGAGGCTAAGTAATATTTACAATCTGGAATCCGAACATAATCCGGATTACATATGGTCAAACTTGGCTAAATGACCCTTGAAGGTTTGGCTGAGGGGAACTGCTTCCCTGGCATGAACCCAGGGGAGGGAAGGAACTGGTCTGCAAAGCCGATGATTCCCACACGTGCCTCGGCTCCGAAGACTAGTTCGGGGCTGCTGAGGGAGTCCTGGACTAAGGGGTCCTCGGCCTGCCGGCCTATCTCTTATGGGCCGGACAAGTGGGTTGTTCTACGAGTACTAGAAGCCGAGCTATGGGGCGACTCTATGTCCGGACAGGAAACCTTCAAAGCCTTGATGTGTCCTCCAAGTCAAGATGGAAGAATTGGCATGTTTACCATTGTTGTAACTGACCATGTGTAACCCTAGTACCCCTGGTGTCTATATAAAACTAGAGGGTTTAGTTCGTAGAGGCTAGAAGAAGAAACATCATCCTACTCACCTAGGGTTTAGTTCATCTGATCTCGTGGTAGATTGACTCTATAACCATCATATACACTTCAATATAATCAAGCAGTACGTAGGGTTTTACCTCTTCGAGAGAGCCCAAACCTGGGTAAACATCGTATCCTTCGTCTCTTGTTCCCCATTGATCCTAGATCCGCAGCTCGGACCCCCTACCCGAGATCCGCTGGTTTTGATACTGACCCGGGGTTACTAGGTTTATTTTTCTTGGTAAAATTGGTAAAGTTCTACCATGAGAGCTGCCTTCCCATCTAACTAAGCATCTCCATACACAGTAATCATATTCTAATGAAAATTAGATATTTTGTCAAAAACCAAAATTCTAACAAAATAGACACAAATCTCTACTTGAATCAAATCCAAAATATCATTATTAACTCTAACTATTATTCCCCCAGGTTTCCCCATGGGGCCCAATTCCAGACAAAGACCCCCCCCCACCACCACCACCACACACACACAAATGTTATGCAATTTAGAGTTAGAAAATCAGATTTAATTGTCTCCTGTAGCCCAACAAAATCCATTTTTCAATCACAAATAATCTCCCTAACATATCTTTTTAAATGTCTTGTCCAATCCCTATCACATTCTAGAACGTACCTATCATGATGAATACAAAAATAGGTGAAAAACTTATTTGCTTTTCTTTTTGGGCCTTTTCAAACCCCCTGTCACGCCCAATATGCGACCCTATCCAAAAGGAACTCGAAGGTCCCACCAAGGATAGACCCGCATGTTGAAACGCTTTTGCAAGGTGGATATCATTACATCAACATTACATAATAGATGGGGATACATACAAAAGGCATACAATGCCACACGAATACAACATCACAATACAAGAGCATCATCCGACTACGGATGAAACACAAACAGAAACTCAAACGACATCCACCCTGCTAGCCCAGGCTGCCGACCTGGAACCTATCCCCTGATCGAAGACGCAGAAGAAGAACTCAACGCAAGCAAGCATCACTCTCGCGCCATGATCATCGCACAACCTGTACCTGCAACTGTTGTTGTAGTAATCTGTGAGCCACGAGGACTCAGCAATCCCATTACCATGGGTATCAAGACTAGCAAAGCTTAAAGGGAAAGGAAGGGGGTAAAGTGGTGAGGCTGCAGCAGCGACTAAGCAAGATATGGTGGCTAACATACGCAAATAAGAGCGAGAAGAGAACAAGCGGAACGGTCGTGAAGCTAGCAATGATCAAGAAGTGATCCTGAACTCCTACTTACGTCAAACATAACCCAAAGACCGTGTTCACTTCCCGGACTCCGCCGAGAAGAGACCATCACGGCTACACACGCCGTTGATGCGTTTTAATTCGGATCTGGTGTCAAGTTATCTACAATCGGACATTAACAAATTCCCATCTGCCTATAACAAGCTCTCGTGATCAACGAAGGATTATACCTTCTCCCAGGAAGACCCGATCAGACTCGGAATCCCAGTTTAGAAGACATTTCGACAATGGTAAAACAAGACCAGCAAAGCCTCCCGCTGTGCCGACAAATCCCGATAGGAGCTGCACATATCTCGTTCTCAGGGCACACCGGATTGTCCAAACTTCCGGTAGGCCAGCCCAGAGTTGCCCCTAGTGGCCACCGGCGGTTGACAGGTTGGACCAACACTCACGACGAGCACTGGCCCGGGGGGGATAAAATAAAGATGACCCTCGAGAGCGCGACTCCCAAGGGAAAAAGGGCTAGGTGAGGCAAATGGTAAAACCAATGTTGGGCTAGGTGAGGAGTTTTATTCAAAGCGAACTGTCGAGGGGGTCCCATAAATCACCCGACCGCGTCAGGAATGCAAACGGAAACATAACACCGGTATGACGGAAACTAGGGCGGCAAGAGTGGAACAAAACACCAGGCAAAAGGTCGAGCCTTCCACCCTTTACCAAGTATATAGATGCATTAATAATATAAGAGATATTGTGATATCCCAACCAAAATCCTGTCCACCATGGAGAAATATTCAACTTCACCTGCAACTAGCAACGCTATAAGAGGGGCTGAGCAAAAGCGGTAACATAGCCAAACAACGGTTTGCATAGGAAAGGTGTCAAAGGTTAGAGGTTCATGGCAATATAGGATGGCTTGATAAACAGGTGATAGGTAGCGCAGCATAGCGATAGAACGAAGCAACTAGCATAGCAATGATAGTAGTGAGATCCAGGGTAGTGGTCATCTTGCCTGAAATCCCGCAAGGAAGAAGAACGAGTCCATGAAGAAACGAACGGATGAAGCCGAACCAAGCGTAGACGAACGAGTCCTCACGATCGCAACGAAACAGGAACTATCGAAAAGAAGCACACAACATAGTAAACACACCACACATATACAAGACATGATTCACAACAAGCATGATGCAAGACAAGACTACATGAAGCTACTCATGGCAAGAGATGATGCAAACAAGAACAACACATCAAGGAAAGTTTAAATGAGGCCGGGAACAACATATAACAATTCTGGTAAGTCCTCATATGCATATTTCGAAGTTGGTCCAGATCTGAATAAATCTTATGTTCAAGTTGTTAAACAGCAAGTTAAGATGCACAAAGATGATCTACACGAGATTCTAGTCAAGTTACATATAAAGTTCATTTAATTCGGAGCTACGGCCTAGAAGATATGAGCAAAACAAGTTAAACATGGCATTGATGCGAAATGCACCCAAACATCAAGCAAACACCTCAAAACAAGAATGCAACATGATAATATGGAAATACATGCAAAATCAAGCAAGTTTCATATAGAGCACACTCAAAACGGAGCAACGGTTCAACACACACACACTATACAAGTTATAAGGACAAGCTGTCCAAAACAGCAACTAGGCATATTGCAAGCAACAAAACAATAAGCTACAGCATCTCAACAAGATAACAAAAGGCATGGACATGATGTACGGTAAATCACAGCAAAAAATGAACACTGAGCTATCTCCAGAAACTACTAGAACATGCTCAAACACACATGGTAAGATTGCAAGTTATAACAATTCCAGACTTTGCAGAAAATAACATCACGATGCAATGTTTAGAGCTATCAAACAACATGTTATAGGAAATTATCATGGCAAACAAAGGCATGGCTTGCATAGAATAAGAGTTCCTTACTGACCATAAGCCAAAAAGGATCAGAAAATATGATGGCACCCATGTAAACATGGCAAGTTATTATACAGATTCAAACATGGCAGGAACATAATTATGAAGGCATGTAGATGAGCTTGTGCAACTCACTACAGAGCAAAAGATTGCATGGCAAGGCAACCAACAGTAAGAAGGCATGTTTGTGAAGCTAAGCATGGCAATAGCAAGGTCATAGGATGCATGGATCACTAGCAAAACACATGTAAACAACTGAACTTAATGTTAACAGGCTGACAGCAACATTATCAAGCAACTTTGGAGCAAGAAATGAACAAGCTACAACAAGCTATAAGTGATACCAGGGGCATGGATGGATATAGCATGACATGTAGAACAAAACATATTTAGTGATCATCTCCAGATTATGCATAGAATGACTAGTAGCAACATGTTTATATGGCATCATGAAATAACAGATTCAGCCTAGCAAAATAGCAACATCATGTACCCTACTTAACAAGCTCGATACACTCACCACAAGTCATTGCATGACAAGATAAGCATAGCATCGTCAAGAAGACATGTTTGTGTAACCAACCAAGGCAATAACAAGTCCATAGTATGCAAGGATCAACTATAGCAAGCTTGGCAAAATTGAATAACACGTAAACAATCTGCCAGAAAACATTTTGAAGCAAAAGTAGAGCACGAAAATGACATGCTAGACTACTCCATAAATTCAAAACAGGGCATGAATGGATAGACAATAACCACATGTTCAAAACATCCTTACTGAAGTATCTCAAAATATGCATGGATCACTCTGTAGCAACAAGTTTACATGCCATCAAAATAACAGCAGAATAGGGACTAAAATCAGCAACATCACGATGCCTAGTTTGCATGCTTGTGCTAGTCACCACATTGATCACAAAAATACATGGTAAGCACCTCTATAAAGAAGACATGGCATAGATCAAAACACATGTAGACATCAACCTCATAGGATGCACACATCAATCATGGCAAAAATGACAAAAGAGCTCATTCTGTTAACAGACAGCAGAAAACATTATGAAGCACTCTTACAACGATGATTCAGGCATCTAGATGAACTCAAAAGAATATGATGCAATGGAATGAAATGATGTACTCGTTGAGACGAACAATTTGACATATTACACGCACGAAACGGAGCTACATGCATTGAGATACGATGCAACAAACATGGCATGATAATGTGCAAATCTGAGGACTTAGTGAAAACGGGGGCAACCTCGGGTTCGCACGGAAATCGATGCAGGGCCGGAGTTCGCAGGAGAACTTGCCGGAGACGATGGGGAAGACGCCGGGGAGGACGGATCCGGGGCCGGGGAGACCTCCTCCGGCCGGATCTCACCGGATCCGGCGCGGGACAGCGAGGGGCGCGGGGGAGGCGAAACGAGAGGGCGCCGGAGGAGCTCAGAGCAGCCGGCGGCGGCGGGTGCCGGCGAGGGCGGCGGGGCACGCCGGCGGCGCGGGGCCAGAGCGACGACGGGGCGCGAGAGGCGCGGGCTGCGGGGCTC
>NC_041381.1:306346583-306356358 GCF_002162155.2 Triticum dicoccoides
GGGCGGGCCCGATCTGGGCCCTCACGGGCCCCGGCGGCGGGGAGGAGAGAGAGAGGGCGCGGGGGCGACGTGTCCGCGCCGGATTGGCCGAGGGGGCGGCGGCGAACGTGTCCGGCGCCGGGCGGACGTGTCCGGCGCGGCGCCGAGGGAAAAAACTAGGGTTAGGGGAAATGGACTGCGGGAATTTCGGAGGGGATCACATATTTATAGGTAGAGGGAGCTAGGAGTGTCCAAATGAGGAGCGGTTTTCGGCCACGCGATCGTGATCGAATGACGGAGAGCATGGAGGGGAGTTAGGTGGGTTTTGGGACACTTTGGAAGGGGTGTTGGGCTGCAAAGAGAGAGGGGCTTTACGGGTACCCGGTTAACCGTTGGAGTACCAAACGACCTCCAAATGGCATGAAACTTGACAGGCGGTCTACCGGTGCTATACCAAGGCCGTTTGGCAAGACTCGGTCCATTCCGAGAAAGTTTAACACCCTCTCACAACAAGAGACGGAAGGGGAACGCCGGAGGGCATAGGAGCGCCGGATTGCAAAACGGACAACGGGGAAAAAGCTGGGATGCATGAGACGAACACGTATGCAAAATGAAATGCACATGATGATATGATAAAATGCAACACGCAAGCAAATGACATGGCAACGACTGCGAATAACTGGCAGACAACTGGCGCATCGAATCCGGGGCGTTACACCCCCACTAGGAACATAATGCTTCACACAAATGATAATTGTTTAGCATCTGTAACATTTTCTAACATTGAAGAAAATGTTTTTCAAGTGGTTATATTAGCCTTTTCTACATCAGCCTCAGAATTATCATTACTAGAGCAAGGCTGAGATAATTCAGTACCACCAATGTCTATAGGACCTAGGATATTAGGCTCTCCAACATTTTCTATTATTAATATTCTGAAAATAAATATCGCTTGTAGATTGTTCTATTTTCTCAGTAACATGTAGATTGTGCTCTACCATATGAATAGAGCTACCTAGATCAATTTCAACAAGATTAGACATATGTAACAAGGAGATTCAGAATCAGCAGCTCTCCCCTTAGCCAAATGTCCAATCCTTACATCCTACCTATCCTTACGTCTATTGCATCTTCTTTGAGGGACACTTGGTGTAAAGCGCATGAAGAAACTCCATGCTGATGGGCTTTTCGAATCACTTGATTATGTATCACTTGATGCTTGCGAACCATGCCTCATGGGTAAGATGACTAAAACTCCGTTCTCCGGAACAATGGAGTGAGCAACTGACTTATTGGAAATAGTACATACTGATGTATGCGGTCCAATGATTGTTGAGGCTCGCGGCGGGTATCATTATTTTCTGACCTTCACAGATGTTTTGAGCATATATGGGTATATCTACTTGATGAAACATAAGTCTGAAAGATTTGAAAAGTTCAAAGAATTTCAGAGTGAAGTGGAAAATCATCGTAACAAGAAAATAAAGTTTCTACGATCTGATCGTGGAGGAGAATATTTGAGTTATGAGTTTGGTCTTCATTTGAAACAATGTGGAATAGTTTCGCAACTCACGCCACCTGGAACACCACAACGTAATGGTGTGTCCGAACATTGTAATCGTACTTTATTAGATATGGTGCAATCTATGATGTCTCTTACTGATTTACCGCTATCGTTTTGGGGTTATGCATTAGAGATAGTTGCATTCGCGTTAAATAGGGCAACGTCTAAATCCGTTGAGATGACACCGTATGAACTATCATTTGGCAAGAAACCAAAGCTGTCGTTTCTTAAAGTTTGGAGATACGATGCTTATGTGGAAAAGTTTCAAACTGATAAGCTCGAACCCAAATCGGAGAAGTGCGTCTTCATAGGATACCCAAAAGAAAGTGTTGGGTACACCTTCTATCACAGATCTGAAGGCAAGACTTTTGTTGCTAAGAATGGATCCTTTCTGGAGAAGGAGTTTCTCTCGAAATAAGTGAGTCGGAGGAAAGTAGAACTTGATGCGGTAATTGTACCTTCTCTCGAATTGGAAAGTAGCTCATCACAGAAAACTATTTCTGTGATGCATACACCAACTAGTGAGGAAGCTAATGATAATGATCATGAAACTTCAGATCAAGTTACTACCGAACCTCGTAGGTTAACCAGAGCACATTCCGCACCAAAGTGGTACAGTAATCCTGTTCTGGAAATCATGTTAGTAGACCATGACGAACCTACGAACTATGAGGAAGTGATGATGAGCCCAGATTCCGCAAAATGACTTGAGGGCATGAAATCTGAGATGGGATCTATGTATGAGAACAAATTATGGACTTTCGTTGAGTTGCTCGATGATCAGCAAGCCATTTGAGAATAAATGGATCTTCAAGAGGAAGACGGTCGCTGATAGTAGTGTTACTATCTACAGAGCTCAAATTGTCGCAAATGGTTTTTGACAAGTTCAAGCTTTTGATTACGATGAAATTTTGTCACTCATATCAATGCTTAAGTCTGTCCGAATCATGTTAGCAATTGCCATGTTTTATGAAATCTGGCAAATGGAAGTCAAAAAACTGCATTCCTTAATGGATTTCTTAAAGAAGAGTTGTATATGATGCAACCAGAAGGTTTTGTCAATCCTAAAGGTGCTAACAAAATTTGCAAGCGCCAGCGATCCATCTATGGACTGGTGCAAGCATCTTGGAGTTGGAATATACGCTTGGATGAGTTGATCAAAGCATATAGTTTTATACAGGCTTGCGGTGAGGCCTGTATTTACAAGAAAGTGAGTGGGAGCACTACAGCCTTTCTGATAAGTATATGTGAGTGACATATTGTTGATCGGAAATGATGTAGAATTTTTTTGGAAAGCACAAAGGAGTGTTTGAAAGGAGTTTTTCAAAGAAAGACCTCGGTGAAGCTGCTTACACATTGAGCATCAAGATATATAGAGATAGATCAAGATGCTTGATAAGATTTTTCAATGAGTACATACCTTGACAAGATTTTGAAGTAGTTCAAAATGGAACAGTCAAAGAAGGAGTTCTTGCATGTGTTGCAAGGTGTGAAGTTGAGTAAGACTCAAAACCCGACCACGGCAGAAAGTAGAAAGAAAATGGAAGTCATTCCCTCAGTCATAGGTTCTCTAAAGTATGCTATGTTGTGTACCAGACCTACTGTGTACCTCACCATGAGTTTGGCAAGAGGGTACAATAGTGATCCAGGAGTGGATCACTTGATACCGGTCAAAATTATCCTTAGTGGAATAAGGATATGTTTCTCGGTTATGGAGGTGGCAAAAAGTTCATCGTAAAGGGTTACGTCGATGCAAGCTTTGACACTGATCCAGATGACTCTAAGTCTCAATCTGGATACATATTGAAAGTGGGAGCAATTAGCTAGAGTAGCTCCGTGCAGAGCATTGTAGACATAGAAATTTGCAAAATACATACGGATCTGAATGTGGCAGACCCATTGACTAAACTTCTCTCACAAGCAAAACATGATCACACCTTAGTACTCTTTGGGTGCTAATCACATGGCTATGTGAACTAGATTATTGACTCTAGTAAACCCTTTGGGTATTGGTCACATGGCGATGTGAACTATAGAGTGTTAAATCACATGACGATGTGAACTAATGGTGTTAAATCACATGGCGATGTGAACTAGATTATTGGCTCTAGTGCAAGTGGGAGACTGAAGGAAATATGCCCTAGAGGCAATAATAAAGATGTTATTTATATTTCCATATATCGTTATAAATGTTTATTATTCATGCTAGAATTGTATTAACTGGAAACTTAGTACATGTGTGAATACATAGACAAACAGAGTGTCCCTAGTATGCCTCTACTTGACTAGCTCGTTAATCAAAGATGGTTAAGTTTCCTAGCCATAAACATGTGTTTCCATTTGATGAATGGGATCACATCATCAGAGAATGATGTGATGGACAAGACCCATCAGTTAGCTTAGCATAATGGTCGTTTAGTTTTATTGTTATTGCTTTCTTCATGACTTATACATGTTCCTTTGACTATGAGATTATGCAACTCCCGAATATAGAAGGAACACCTTGTGTACTATCAAATGTCACAACATAACTGGGTGATTATAAAGATGCTCTATAGGTGTCTCCGAAGGTGTTTGTTGGGTTGGCATAGATCAAGATTAGAATTTGTCACCCCATGTATCAGAGAGGTATCTCTGGGCCCTCTCGATAATGCTCATCACTATAAGCCTTGCAAGCAATGTGACTAATGAGTTAGTTATGAGATGCATTACGGAACGAGTAAAGAGACTTGCCGGTAACGAGATTGAACTAGGTATGATGATACCGATGATCGAATCTCGGGCAAGTAACATACCGATGACAAAGGGAACAATGTATGTTGTTATGCGGTTTGACCGATAAAGATCTTCATAGAATATGTAGGAGCCAATTTGAGCATCCAGGTACCGCTATTGGTTATTGACAGGAGATGTGTCTCGGTCATGTCTACATAGTTCTCGAACCCGTAGGGTCCGTGTCGTGGTTCTAAGCCTGACAGTAGAGTGGGGGTAGGTATGGAGAGGCAAGGTCCTAGCTATGGAGAGGTTGTAAACACAAGAGATGTACGAGTTCAGGCCCTTCTCGGAGGAAGTAAAAGCCCTACGTCTCGGAGCCCGGAGGCGGTCGAGTGGATTATGTGTATATGAGTTACAGGGTGCCGAACCCTTCTGCCTGTGGAAGGGGGTGGCTTATATAGAGTGCGCCAGGACCCCAGCCAGCCCACGTAATGAAGGGTTTAAGGTACATTAAGTCTGGGGCGTTACTGGTAACGCCCCACATAAAGTGTCTTTACTATAATAAAGTCTACTTAATTACAGACCGTTGTAGTGCAGAGTGCCTCTTGACCTTCTGGTGGTCGAGTGAGTCTTCGTGGTCGAGTCCTTCAAGTCAGTCGAGTGAGTCCCTCGTAGGTCGACTGGAAGGTGATCTCTTCTAAGGGTGTCCTCAGGCTAGATCAGGTCTGTGACCCTACCCCAGGTACGTGACTCCATCATTAGCCCCCGAATGGATTGAGGCTTGAGTGATGAAGGAGTTGATGTTGTTTCCGATTAGCTTTCGCATACTGGTCGTGCGTTGTTTTGAACCAAAAAAATTTCTCTATTGATAGTGAACAACTTTTCTTCAGTCGACTCGATCCATTCTTTTTCTTCGTCGAGTGATCTTTTGGACTTCGCTGATTTCCGAGCGACGGATCGCAGGAAATCCCGCGTCTGGCAGACTGATCTGCCGTTCGCGGATTCCGCGGGATACGGAATTTGGGGGAGCGCGCGAAGCGGAGCGGTCCGCGGCGCTCGGATGGGACGGGGCATAGACGCCTCGATCCCCGCGCCGCTTTTTTCGCCACGTATCACGCTCGCGCAACTGTTTTAGGATATGATTAGATCGACCGGGCCCACCTGTCATCCACTCGGAAGGGATCTTATAAATGCGCCCGGCGAGGGTTTTTTGAACAGTGCCTCGGCATTCTCTCTCTGCTCCCTTCGTCTCCGCCCAACGCGCTCGCTCTCGCCTCCGCACAACTTCTCCTCACGCGCCTCACCGGTAGCCATGGTCAAGGAGAAGACGGCGGCGCTGGAACGCACGAAGAAGGCGTCGGCGACGGAGAAGGCGAAGGGGAGATCCACCAGCCGCGGCGGGTCTTCGTCTAGATCTCGCCTGCCGAAAGGCTGGGTCCAGGGAGATTGGATCCAGTCAACCATCACGGAGAAGGATCTCCTCGACATGGCCAACGAGGGCCTGATCCCTCATGGAGCTGCGAGGCTTCCGGGGAAAGAGTGGCAGCCCCAGCCAGAAGAGGGTGAGTGCGTGCTTCTGGCTACCCATGTCGACCGCGGATTTTCTTTGCCGCCGAGCATTTTCTTCCGTGGTTTCTTGAACTTCTTTGGAGCGCAACTCCACCACTTCACCCCGAATTCTATCGCCTATCTTGCCGCGTTTGTGTCCATGTGTGAGAGTTTTCTGGGTTGTCGACCGCATTGGGGCTTGTTCAAGCACATATTCACGTGTCACTCTCAGACCGTGAAGAAGGCGAGCCCAGGCGACGAAAAAACCCGAGTTGTCCAAATGTGTGGGGGTCTGGGGATCCAGGTGAGGAACAAGAGCACCTTCCCAGCCATGACATTTCCCGAGTCAGTCAGAGGCTGGCAGTCGACCTGGTTCTACTGCCAGGATCAGTCGACGCCGGGGCAGTCGAGAGGACTCCCTCAGTTCACCATGGGCCGAGTGAACAAGCCCTCCTCTCTGAAGGTGATTCCGGAGGAGAAAGCTGACGTGAAGATGCTGATGGAGCGTGTAGTTCAGTTGGTTCGGGATGGAGTGACGGGTATGGATCTCCTGGAGGTTTTTCTTAGGCGTCGTATCCAGCCTCTTCAGTTCCGGAGCCAATGCATGTGGTTGTACTGCGGTACTGAGGATGTGACTCGGGTCAATCCAGAAACAGTCGACGATGCCACTCTGGAAAGGTGGATGGCCGCTATTACTGGGAACAAGGATAACCCTCGCGGAGCCAGAAGGATTCCTCCACTCGACTGCCACAGTAATCCAAACAAGGTATGTCTGCTCCACTTCCCATTGTATTCTCGTCACATTTATTTCTGTTTTCTCTGCCGATCGGTCGACTGATCTTTGTCTTGATGTCTATCAGGCCCTCACTGAGCTGTACTCGATGCCCAACGGAGCACAGGCTCCGACTGAGGAGGGAGAAGCGAGCGGGGGCGAGAGCCAGGAGGAGGAGTGGGACTCGGACGCCGCTGAGGATGATGATGATGATGATGACACTGATGACGATGATGATGATGTTGATGAGGACGAGGAAGAGGAGGAGGAGGAGGTTGCACCACCGCGCTCGGAAAGGCGGTCGAAGCTTGTCCATGACCCTGCGACTGAACGTGGCAAGGGGGTTGCGACTGTCACACAGTCGACCAAGCGCCCTCGGACCACCTCTCCGGCGCCGACTGAAAAGGCGTCGAAGCAGCCCAGGGCGGCCCCGTCAAAGCCGACCAAGCACCTGCCGAAGATGAAGGTGTCCATCCCCACTATATCAGGGTAATCATGTTGCTTAAGTCTTCTTGTTTTGTGTGAACTTTATCTCTGGTTGGCGCTGGAGTTAGTCGACTGACTCTTTGGAGTTGCAGTGCTGCTACTACTGAGACCTCAGCCCGGGCTGACAATCATGAGATGGAGGACGCAGCAACCTCAAAACCTGGTACTATACTCTTAACCCTGTTTCTAGTCGACTGACTCATGATCTCTAATTCTGATTCTTTTCTGTAGCTCCATCCAATGTTGTTATCACTCTCCCTGATGATGATGAAGATGAGGAACCGCTGAAGCACAGAATGAGAAGGAAAGCGTCTGCCAGCAGGGTGCCCCAGGATGTGACGGTGCCTGAGACTCTGGTCGCGGAGGAGGAGAACACCACTCGACACACTATGTCCTTCGCAGATCCACTGACGAGTGCTCTGCAGCCCTCCCTCTTCACGACGCACCACGTCCCAGAGGACCAAGCTGGCGCCGCAAAGGAGGCGATACGCTAGGCAGGGATCATGATGGAGCAGTTGAAGACCATCCGGGATGCGAGCCAGGCAGCTTACGACGCCAGTTCCGCCCTTCAAAGCAATGTTCAGGTCAGTCGACCACCGCTTGTTTTCTTTCTAGAATTTATAGTAATCACCCACTGGGTGTGTCGATTTAAACTCCGTGTTAGCGGGGGCACGCTGAGTGCACCCGCTGGGTGTAGTCCCTAAGGCTAGGGTCGACTGCTGGCGGTCGGCCTTAGGCTTTATAATTTCAGTCTTTCCGTCATTCGACTATGGCGAATGGATTTCGCAAACCGGTGGGGGCACGCTGAGTGCACCCACTGGGTGTAGTCCCCGAGACTGTGGTCGACTGCTTGCACTCGATTACAGTCTTAAAGAATACATCTCTCTCTTTTTTCTTTTTTTTGAGGTCGACTGGTCGACTCTGTCTTCAACAGGATTAGTGGGGGCACGCTGAGTGCACCCACTGGGTGTAGTCCCCAAGGCTAAGGTCGACTGCTGGCAGTCGGCCTTAGGCTTTATAATTTCAGTCTTTCCGTCATTCGACTATGGCGACTGGATTTCGCAAACCGGTCGACTGGTCGACTCTGTCTTCAATAGGATTAGTGGGGGCACGCTGAGTGCACCCACTGGGTGTAGTCCCCGAGACTATGGTCGAATGCTTGGATTCGGCTGTAGTCTTAGAAACGCGTGATTTTTCCTTTTCCACTCAGAAGTGAATTATCTTTGATATTTAGTCGATTGGTTCTTCGTAGAACTCCTATGACCTTGCGGCTCGCTACACTGAACTGGAAAACAAGCATATTCAGCTCGAGCTGAATTTGAAGCTGGTTCAGGAGAATCTGACGAAGGCAAAGGAGGAGACCGAAGGTATGTTTGGTGAGACCTCGACGGCTGCTTTTTCCCTTCATTTGTTTCAAAATCTGATCTTGCTGTAACTTGCAGGTAAGGTGAGGGAGGCCCAAAGGAAAAAAGACCTTGAACTAGCTGAGAGGATCAAGCTTGCCGACGAGAAGTTAGCTTCAGTTACCAAGCTTGAACAAGAAAATACCAATCTGAAAGCTGCTCTTGAGAAGAAAAATGATCTGGAGGCCTTCCTGAGTGGTCTTGCCAAGAAGTTGTTCCTTATGCTTGAAGGTAAACCTTCAACAATCATTTTCAACTGTGGTTTTTTTCATTCGACCATTGCCTTGACTCGGTGATTGTCCTTGCAGAATTTTGTCAAAGCTTTGAAGAAGAGACTAGCCGGCTGGAACCAAACCTTGACCCCGTCAATTCTCCGGTGAACGACGAAGTTGCCATGAATGTTTTCCGACTGGAGTCCCGTGTTACAGCTGCCGTGAACTATCTTGCAAGGCTGAAGGTCGCCAAATCTCGCATTGACTCAACGCTCTGGCCCGGGGAGACACTCCAGAACGACTCGACTCGCTGATGGCTCGTTTGAACGCTGTCCCTGGTCGAGTGCAGGAGTGGAAAAAGTCCTCGGCTCGGTGTGGTGCAGATGTTGCTCTGTGTCTGGCCCGAGTCCACTGCAAAGATGCGCGAGAAGACAAGCTGGCTGCCCTCCGGGTGGCCAACACCAAGAAACATGACTTCAGGTCCTTTATGGAAACTTTCCTTGCTTGTGCCACTCGGATCGCAGATGGAATTGATCTTGATGAGTTTGTTGCACCTTCCAGCCCTCCACAGGAGGGGTAAAAAACTTCTTCTAAGCTCGACGCTTTAAATTTGCCTCGGTATGCCGAGTGGAGTTGTAACCGATAGACCTTAACAGGCTTAGTGCCTGAGCACTTTCGGTTCCTTTAGGTATCGATCTGAACTTGAATTTGGTGTTTGAATATGATTGCTTTCGGCTCGAAATGTCTTTTGCAGGTTCAAAGCAAGACGCTCACTGCAGTCGACTTATTCCTTAATCCACTTAGGCGAGCGCTGGGCTGCAGCTAAGCCTCCCGAGTGAGAGGTTTGCTCTTCACTCGGTAGGATTTCTATATCTTAGGCGAGCACTGGGCTGCAGCTAAGCCCCCGAGTGAGAGGTTTGCTCTTCACTCGGTAGGATTTTGATAACTTAGGCGAGTACTTGGACTGCAGCTAAGCCCCCGAGTGAGAGGTTTGCTCTTCACTCGGTAGGATTTTGATAACTTAGGCGAGCACTGGGCTGCAGCTAAGCCCCCGAGTGAGAGGTTTGCTCTTCACTCGGTAGGATTTTTATATCTT
>NC_041381.1:306356368-306357482 GCF_002162155.2 Triticum dicoccoides
TGTTTCTTATGCTTGAAGGTAAACCTTTACGCTCAACAATCATTTTCAACTGTGGTTTTTTCATTCGACCATTGCCTTGACTCTGTGATCGTCCTTGCAGAATTTTGTCAAAACTTTGAAGAAGAGACTAGCCGACTGGAACCAAACCTTGACCCCGTCAATTCTCCGGTGAACGACGAAGTTGCCATGAATGTTTTCCGACTGGAGTCCCGTGTTGCAGCTGCCGTGGACTATCTTGCAAGGCTGAAGGTCGCCACATCTCGCATCGACTCAACGCTCTGGCCCGGGGAGACACTCCAGAACGACCTCGAGTCGCTGATGGCTCGTTTGAACGCTGTCCCTGGTCGAGTGCAGGAGTGGAAAAAGTCCTCGGCTCGGTGTGGTGCAGATGTTGCTCTGTGTCTGGCCCGAGTCCACTGCAAAGATGCGCGAGAAGACAAGCTGGCTGCCCTTCGGGTGGCCAACACCAAGAAACACGACTTCAGGTCCTTTATGGAAACTTTCCTTGCTGCTGCCACTCGGATCACAGATGGAATTGATCTTGATGAGTTTGTTGCACCTTCCAGCCCTCCACAGGAGGGGTAAAAAACTTCTTCTAAGCTCGACGCTTTAAATTTGCCTCGGTATGCCGAGTGGAGTTGTAACCGATAAACCTTAACAGGCTTAGCGCCTGAGCACTTTCGGTTCCTTTTTGGTATCGATCTGAACTTGAATTTGGTGTTTGAATATGATTGCTTTTGGCTCGAAATGTCTTTTGCAGGTTCAAAGCAAGACGCTCACTGCAGTCGACTTATTCCTTAATCCACTTAGGCGAGCGCTGGGCTGCAGCTAAGCCTCCCGAGTGAGAGATTTGCTCGTCACTCGGTAGGATTTTGATAACTTAGGCGAGTACTTGGACTGCAGCTAAGCCCCCGAGTGAGAGGTTTGCTCGTCACTCGGTAGGATTTCTATATCTTAGGCGAGCACTGGGCTGCAGCTAAGCCCCCGAGTGAAAGGTTTGCTCTTCACTCGGTAGGATTTCTATATCTTAGGCGAGCACTGGGCTGCAGCTAAGCCCCCGAGTGAGAGGTTTGCTCTTCACTCGGTAGGATTTCTATATCTTAGGCGAGCACTG
>NC_041381.1:306357492-306398046 GCF_002162155.2 Triticum dicoccoides
AGCACTGGGCTGCAGCTAAGCCCCCGAGTGGAAGTCTGGCTTACCACTCGGTAGGATTTTCATAACTTAGGCGAGTACTTGGACTGCAGCTAAGCCTCCGAGTGAGAGGTTTGCTCGTCACTCGGTAGGATTTCTATATCTTAGGCGAGCACTGGGCTGCAGCTAAGCCCCCGAGTGGAAGTCTGGCTTACCACTCGGTAGGATTTTCATAACTTAGGCGAGCACTGGGCTGCAGCTAAGCCCCCGAGTGGAAGTCTGGCTTACCACTCGGTAGGATTTTCATAAGTACTTGGACTGCAGCTAAGCCTCCGAGTGGGAGTCTGGCTCACCACTCGGTAGGATTTTATTTAATCTTAGGCGAAACGGATTCGCAGCTAAGCCTCCGAGTGGGAGTCTGGCTCACCACTCGGTAGGATTTTTACAAACTTAGGCGAAACGGATTCGCGGCTAAGTCACCCACTGAGGGGAAAATTTTATTGGACAAAATAAAAAGTGACAAAAATTATGGAGGAACTATGACACTATTATTTTGAGATCCATGAACTACAGAAGTACTTTATTGCAACTCATTCGAGTGATAAACTTAAGTGTAAAATGGGCAGAGTAGTTCCGCGTTCCAAGCTCGGGGCTCGTCGATATTATGTTCGACGTTGTAAAGACGGTACGCCCCGTTGTGGAGAACTTTGGTGACGATGAAGGGTATATGATGGAGCTCCAACCCCTCGAACTTCTTTTCCAGCTTCCTCACTGCACTGCAGTATCTAGTCATGGCTGGGCTTCTCACGTCCCACTCCTTCATCACTTGGTTGACCACTAAATCTGAATCGCCATAGACCATCAGGCGACGGACGCCGAGTGAAATGGCCATGCACAATCCGTATAAGAGGGCCTCATACTCTGCCTCATTGTTGGAGGAATCAAAGTGAATCTGGAGCACGTATCGGAGCTTATCTCCTCTGGGGGAAACCAGGACAACCCCAGCACCGGAACCATTCAACATCTTAGAGCCATCAAAAAACATGGTCCAATGCTCCGAGTGAACTTCAGTCGGCTGCTTCTGTTCAATCCACTCGGCGAGGAAATCTGCTATTGCCTGGGACTTAATGGCTTTCTTTGCCTCAAACTTGATATCAAGGGGAAGAAGTTCAATCGCCCATTTCGCCACTCGACCAGTTGCATCTCTGTTGTGCAAAATCTCTGATAGTGGAGCGTCGCTGACGACTGTGATGGAATGATCAGAGAAATAATGAGCAACCTTCTTTGTGGTCATGTATATTCCATACACAAGCTTCTGATAATGAGGATATCTCTGCTTGGATGGAGTCAAGACTTCAGACAAATAATACACTGGACGCTGAACTTTGAAAGCTTTTCCTTCTTCTTCCCGCTCGACCGTAAGCACTGTACTGACGACTTGTCCTGTGGCTGCAATATAAAGCAACAGAGGCTCTTTGCTGATTGGGGCAGCAAGCACCAGCTGGGTGGAGAGCAGAGCTTTTAGCTCGGCAAACGCTGCATCAGCTTCTCGAGTCCACTCGAACTTGTCTGCCTTCTTCATCAGTCGGTAAAGAGGCAATGCCTTTTCACCGAGTCGTGAGATGAATCGACTTAATGCGGCCAAGCATCCAGTAAGCTTCTGGACATCGTGAACTCGCATAGGGCGTTCCATTCGGAGAATAGTGCCGATCTTTTCTGGATTAGCGTCGATCCCTCGCTCGGAAACGAGAAAACCGAGTAACTTGCCACCAGGAACTCCGAATGTGCATTTTGATGGATTGAGCTTGATATCATACCTTCTGAGGTTGGCAAATGTTTCGGCGAGGTCAGCGAGCAGGTCGGAACCTTTTCGTGACTTGACGACGATATCATCCATATACGCTTCCACATTCCGACTGATTTGAGTGAGTAGACACTTCTGAATCATTCGCATAAATGTGGCTCCGGCATTCTTGAGGCCGAATGGCATGGTGATATAGCAGAAGCACCCGAATGGAGTGATGAAAGCTGTTTTTACCTCGTCGGGTCCGTACAGACGGATCTGGTGGTACCCGGAGTAGGCGTCTAGAAAAGACAATCTCTCGCATCCCGCGGTCGAGTCAACAATTTGATCTATGCGAGGGAGAGGAAAATGATCTTTCGGGCAGGCCCGATTGATGTGCTTGAAATCAATGCACATTCGGAGTGATTTGTCCTTCTTAGGGACCATGACGACATTAGCGAGCCACTCGGAGTGGTATATCTCTCGGATAAATCCTGCCGCCAATAGTCGAGCCACTTCCTCACCAATGGCTTTTCTCTTCTGGACGGCGGACCGCCGAAGATGCTCTTTGACTGGTTTAGCTGATGAGTCGACTCTTAGGCGATGCTCAGCCAGTCCCCTGGGAACACCTGGCATGTCAGCGGGCTTCCATGCAAAAATGTCCCAGTTCTCACGGAGGAACTGGATGAGCGCTTCTTCCTATTTCGGGTCGAGTGTTGTGGAGATGTGGGTCGGGGCTGCATCGGGGTCGGTCGGGTGAATGTGAACAGACTTCGTCTCACCGGACGACTGAAATGCAGATTCTGTGGCAGGTTTCTTGGATCGCAGCAAATCACTCGGATCTGCATTTTGCTTGTATTCTTCAAACTCGACCGCTGTCACCTGGGAATCGGCAATCTTTGAGCCCTTCTGAAAGCACTCTTCTGCCTTTTTCCGATCACCGGTGACAGTGATCACTCCTTTGGGGCCGGGCATCTTCAATTTGAGGTACACGTAACATGGTCGAGCCATGAACCGTGCATAAGCTGGTCTCCCCAAAATGGCATGATATGCACTCTGAAAATCCACGACCTCAAACGTCAACTTCTCTTTGCGAAAATGTTTCGAATCACCAAACACCACGTCCAGAGCTATTTGGCCGAGTGACTCGGCTTTCTTCCCTAGTATAACTCCATGAAAGCTCATGTTACTGGTGCTCAGTCGAGACATCGGAATGCCCATTCCTTTCATTGTGTCTGCATACAACAAATTCAGCCCACTACCACCGTCCATCAGCACTTTTGTCAGTCGAGTGCCTTCGACAACTGGATCGACCACCAAAGCTTGCCTCCCAGGGGTGGCAATATGAGTCGGGTGATCAGATTGGTCGAATGTGATGGGTGTTTGGGACCATCTCAAATAATTTGCTTTTGCTGGGCTAACCATGTTCACCTCACGGTTAATGACTTTCAATCGACTCTTGCTTTCTGCATCTGCAAAGATCATCAGAGTGGAGTTGATATGCGGATATCCTTCCTCACTGTCCTCCTTGTCTTCGGCCTTGTCTGACTCCTTTTCCTTGTCTTTAGACTGTTTTCCTTGAAACTGCTGGATCAGGAGTCGACATTGGCGAGTGGTATGCTTTGGGTAAATGATATTCCCCTCTTCATCTTTCTTCGTGTGGATGTGACACGGCATATCCATCACGTCATTCCCTTCTTTATCCTTTACCTTCTTAGGGTTCCAGGATCCTTTTGGTTTCCCTTTAAACTTTCCCTGAGTCACGGCCAGAGCCTCTCCAGGAGCTGCCAGTTCAGCCTTCCGCTTCTGTTTCCGACTGGTGTTTCCCTTCTCCGACTGACTCGGCTTGTGCTTGCCGCTTCGGAGTCGGTCTTCTTCTTCGCCGTTGGCGTACTTGGTAGCAATTTCCATCATCCGACTCAAGGTCATGTCACCGGTTCGACCAAATTTCAAACTCAATTCTCTGTTCTTGACACCATCCTTGAAGGCACAGACTGCCTGATGATCAGACACATTCTCCACAGTATGGTGCAAAGTGATCCACCTCTGAATATACTCCCTGAGAGTCTCATTGGTCTTCTGCACGCAGACTTGCAGCTCCGTCAATCCAGCCGGTCGCTTGCAAGTTCCTTCAAACGTTCTGACGAACACTCGGGACAGATCTTCCCAAGTGTAAATGCTGCTAGGAGGTAACTAAGTCAACCATGCTCTGGCAGAACCTTCCAACATGAGGGGCAAATGCTTCATGGCCACCTCGTCATTCCCACCACCAATCTGAACCGCCACTCGGTAGTCCTCAAGCCAAGTTTCAGGCTTAGACTCACCAGTGAACTTGCTGACTCCTGTTGCCAACCTGAAATTGGGAGGGATCACTGCGGCTCTAATAGCTCCGCTGAAACATTCCAGACCAGAAACATGCACTCGACTGCTCGTGGGCGCATCTCTGTCGGGTCCACCTCGATGGGCTCTGTTCCGGTCGACCAAGCCTTGCACGATAATGGATCGCGCGTCGAAGCCTGGTTCTCTGGGGTCGACTGGAACTCTTCGCCCTGCACTGAGCTGACGTCTGTCATCTTGCTGACGAGGAGCGTAGGACCCACCCCTCGGAGGGGAAGTGGGCACTCGACGCCTATCATCTCGGTCGTGTCGGTCTCCATATTGGTCTCGCCGATTCTCGCGTCCTTCACGCCGCGGAGGCGATCTGGGACTGTGAGCCGACTGAACCGTATTCGCAGCGACGGATCGACTGTGAATTCTGTTGCGCGACTGCGACACGGCTGAATTCTGATCTCCTGCTGCCCGGAGCAGATCCCTGATCTGCATCAAGCCTCTGCCAGCTTCCGACTGAGAGGGCTGGATGGACTCTGCTATACGGGTCGCAGCTGCTAAATTCTGGATTGGGGTTCGATATACCTGAGTCGGCGGGAAGAGTTGACATCGACTGGCGTCGGGAACTCGTTGCCGCGCGCGCTCGTCGAGTGCTCGCTGAAGATTCTCCAAGCGAGCGCGTTCGGCCAAGTTGGCCAAACGTGCCTCCTCCAAGGCACGAGCCTCGGGGGTTTCTCCTGCGATGGGAGTATGCAGGGCATCCACGTTCCTGCGGCGAAGTTCCTCTCTTTGCAGAGAGTCGAGTGGCTCGGGCTGGTACTCTTCGTGGTCTCATGCGGGGTCGCTTCCATCGCATGCCCCACCATCACGGGCGAAGCCAGGGGGACTGCGGGGCCCGTCGACCATCAGGATTTCCGCCGCTGGATCACTGCTATCGCACTCGGATGCAGTCTCTACGGAGCCAGTCGACAGATCAAACAGGCCGTAGAGAGATTCGTCAGGCTCGATTGCCGCCACTTGGGTGGTGGCCGGCTGGCGAGCCACCGCGTGCCTCACCCACCGCTGAAGCCTCGACCGGCCCGAGCACTTGCGCTGGCGGGAGACCGGGAGGGTGGCCGATGGGGGAGTCGATCGATACGGGGTCGACGGTTGCCGCAGCAGAACGCCGCGGACACATGCGCGAAAATGCGTCGCACCGCGGACGGGGAGTGCATCGACGTCGAGTGGAGCCTCCTGGAGCCAGGCGGAGTCGTCGGCGACGAAGGTGAGAGCACCGAGACGGATCTCTCGACCCTCGACCAAAACTCCAGCAGCCACCATGATGAAAGTACTCGGAAGAATCGCAACTTCTCCACAAAATCGCTAAAACACCTTCCCCACGGTGGGCGCCAACTGTCGTGGTTCTAAGCCTGATAGTAGAGTGGGGGTAGGTATGGAGAGGCAAGGTCCTAGCTATGGAGAGGTTGTAAGCACAAGAGATGTACGAGTTCAGGCCCTTCTCGGAGGAAGTAAAAGCCCTACGTCTCGGAGCCCGGAGGCGGTCGAGTGGATTATGTGTATATGAGTTACAGGGTGCCGAACCCTTCTGCCTGTGGAAGGGGGTGGCTTATATAGAGTGCGCCAGGACCCCAGCCAGCCCATGTAATGAAGGGTTTAAGGTACATTAAGTCTGGGGCGTTACTGGTAACGCCCCACATAAAGTGTCTTTACTATAATAAAGTCTACTTAATTACAGACCGTTGTAGTGCAGAGTGCCTCTTGACCTTCTGGTGGTCGAGTGAGTCTTCGTGGTCGAGTCCTTCAAGTCAGTCGAGTGAGTCCCTCGTAGGTCGACTGGAAGGTGATCTCTTCTAAGGGTGTCCTCGGGCAGGGTACTTAGATCAGGTCTGTGACCCTACCCCAGGTACGTGACTCCATCAGTCCGCACGCTTAACGTTCGATGACGATTTGTATTATGAGTTATGTGATTTGATGACCAAAGTTTGTACGGAGTCCCGAATGAGATCACGGACATGAAGAGGAGTCTCTAAATGGTCGGGACATAAATATTGATATATTGGACGATATTATTTGGACACCGGATGAGTTCTGAGAGGTACCGGATAATTATGGGAGTGCCGGAGGGTTATCGGAACCCCCTGGGATAACTAATGGGCCTCGATGGGCCTTAGTGGGAAGAGAGGAAGGGCCAAGAGGGGTTGGCCCCCCTGGGTCCGAATTGGACTAGGGGAAGGGGGCGGCGCCCCCCTTTCCTTGCCTTCCCCCTCTTCCTTCCTTCTTCCCCCTCTTCCTTAGGTGGAAACCTTCTAAGACTTGGAGTCCTAGTAGGATTCCCCTCTCCTAGCGCGCCCTAAGAGGGCCGGCCGGCCTCTCCTCCCCTCCTTTATATACGGGGGCAAGGGGGCACCCTAGAACACACAAGTTTCTATTAACCGTGTGCGGTGCCCTCTCCACAGTTACAAACCTCGATCATATCGTCGTAGTGCTTAGGCGAAGCCCTGCGCCGGTAACTTCATCATCACCGTCGCCACACCATCGTGCTGACGGAACTCTCCCTCGGCCTCAACTGGATCAAGAGCTCGAGGGACGTCATCGGGCTGAATGTGTGCTGAACGCGGAGGTGTCGTACGTTCGGTGCTTGGATCGGTTGGATCACGAAGACGTTCGACTACATCAACCACATTACTAAACGCTTCTGCTTTCCGTCTACAAGGGTACGTAGACACACTCTCCCCGCTCGTTGCTAGGCATCACATAGATAGATCTTGCATGATCGTAGGTAATTTTTTTTGAAATATTGCGTTCCCCAATAGGGGGGAGCGGGAATGACCGCACGGAAATTTCCATCGCGCCAAATCTCGCTGCGGATAGGAGGCGAGCTCGGGTCGGCCTCCCACCCTATGAATCTAAAGGTTGAGGGCGAACTTTTGCTGCGCCCCGCAAAAAATTATATGGGTCGAACGCGTTTGTGGGGTCTGCTCGGGAAGAATTTTCCGCACCGACCCGTATTTTAACAGTTATTTTGCAGGTTGCGGCATTATACGGGGTCTGCTAGAGATGCTCTTAGAAACCTAAACCAACCTCCGCTCGATTAGACACCATAGACACCCAGGCGCCGCCTCCAAGGAGGGGGTGTCACCGCCGCCTAGACCTAGGGTTTCTCCTCTACCCAAGGGGACGGTCAAGGTCATGACATCACTTAAGGGAGGCGATGGTGACTATAGGGGCCGTTGTTGTCCGCAGTTGCGAGCCCTGGCCATGTCATTAAGACTGTTGGAGCATAGCTGACTACAAATGGGGGAGCAAGTCACCACCTTGGACCATTGTCCTGGTCGTAGAGAGGGGAGCCATACCCCATCATTGTCGAGGAGGTAGACGCCCGATGAGTGTTGGCCATGGTCGTCAACACGCCGGCCCACAACCATCACAACTAGAAACTGCCAGAGACAATAAAGGCATCGCATACCCGTCCTCTCATCATGGCGCCATCAGCCGCTTGTGTAGCTATCATCGCGCGAGTTCTGAAGGCCCAAAACCATAGCTCCGTGAGGCTGTCGATTATAGCAAGGAAAATGCGTCGCCTCCACCTGCCACATAGGGTTTTGCCCAACGGGTTCCTTTGACGACGACAAGGAAGAGAGGAGGGAGGGAAGGGAGACTCTGTGGTTGCCACCCGTGTACCTTATCTTCCTTGAGCACAGGCCTCCACAAATTGGTTCTCACATATGGTTGTAATATTTACCGAGACATATATTGCACGTGCATTGAGGGAGTCCTCGACTAAGGGGTGTCCGGATAGCCGAACTATCATCATTGGCCAGACTCCAAGACTATGAAGATACAAGATTGAAGACTTCGTCCCGTGTTCCGATGGGACTTTCCTTGGCGTGGAAGGCAAGCTTGGCAATACGGATATGTAGATCTCCTACCATTGTAACCGACTCTGTGTAACCCTAGCCCTCTCCGGTGTCTATATAAACTGAAGGGTTTTAGTCCATAGGACGAACAACAATCATACCATAGGCTAGCTTCTAGGGTTTAGCCTCCTTGATATCGTGGTAGATCTACTCTTGTACTACCCATATCATCAATATCAATCAAGAAGGAGTAGGGTTTTACCTCCATCGAGAGGGCCCGAACCTGGGTAAAAACATCGTGTCCCTTGTCTCCTGTTACCATCTGCCTAGACGCACAGTTCGGGACCCCCTACCCGAGATCCGCCGGTTTTGACACCGACATTGGTGCTTTCATTGAGAGTTCCTCTGTGTCGTCGCTCATAGGCCCGATGGCTCCTTCGATCATCAACAACGACACGGTCCAGGGTGAGACTTTTCTCCCCGGACAGATCTTCGTATTCGGCGGCTTTGCACTGCGGGCCAACTCGCTTGGCCATCTGGAGCAGATCGAAAGCTACGCCCCTGGCCATCAGGTCAGATTTGGAAGTTTGAACTACACGGCCGACATCCACGGAGACTTGATCTTCGACAGATTCGAGCCACAGCCGAGCGCGCCGCACTGTCACGATGGGCATGACCTAGCTCTGCTGCCGGACAGAGCCCTGGAGGCCGCACAAGAGTCCGCTCTGACCCTTAACTCAGAGCCGACTGCGCCAATCGAGGATGGGTGGCTAGACACCGCCTCTGGGGCTGCTACCTCTACGGCGATGGAGCCGAATACCGACCATGTCCCTTGTGAAGCTCGTGACTCCGAGGTGCCGGACTCCTCGCCGGACTCCGAACCTCCCGCGCCCCTACCAATCGAATCCGGTTGGGCGCCGATCATGGAGTTCACCACTGTGGACATCTTTCAGCACTCGCCTTTTGGCGACATCCTGAATTCGCTAAAGTATCTCTCATTATCAGGAGAGCCCTGGCCGGACTGCGGTCAGGACGGTTGGGATGCGGACGGCGAAGAAATTCAAAGCCCACCCGCCACCCACTTTGTAGCCACTGTCGACGACCTAACTGACATGCTAGACTTCGACTCCGAAGACATCAACGGTATGGACGATGATGCCGGAGACGACCAAGAACCAACGCCTACGGGGCACTGGAAAGCCACCTCGTCATACAACATATACATGGTGGACATCCCAAAGGATCGGAATGGCGAGGGAACAACGGAGGAAGACCCCTCCAAGAAACAGCCTAAGCGCCGGCGTCAGCGGCGCCGCTCTAAATCCCGCCACAGCAAGAATGGAGATTCCGGCACCGGAGACAATAACACCCCGGACAGTGCCAAAGACAACCCCCTCTAGCAAGATTCAGCACAGGAGGATGAAGAAGCCAGCCCTCATGAGAGAGCGGCAGACAAAGAGGTAGAGGACGATAATTACATGCCTCCCTTCGGAGACGAGGCAAGCCTCGACGACGATGAATTCGTCGTGCCTGAGGATCCCGTCGAACAAGAGCGTTTTAAACGCAGGCTTATGGCCATGGCAAGTAGCCTCAAGAAAAAGCAGCAACAGCTTAGAGCTGATCAAGATCTCCTAGCCGACAGATGGACTGAAGTCCTTGTGGCCTAAGAGTACGAACTCGACCGCCCCTCCAAAAGCTACCCCAAACGCAAGCTGCTGCCCCGATTAGAGGAGGAAGCATATAAACCTACATCACCAGCGCACAATACGGCCGACCGGCCACCTCGTGGCCGCGACAGAGAGGCCTCCAGGCCTTCCACTAAAGTCGTACCCCGGCATCGCTCGAAAAGTGCAAAGCCACGGGGGAATGCGCCGGACTTGCAAGACATATTGGAGGATAAGGCAAGACAATCAAGATCGATCTACGGATCGCGTGGGCGCCCCAGATGCGCGGCGATGACCGTCGTGTCGGATACAGCACCTCCGGCCGGGCTGAACACAGTAGACAAAGCTCGCTTGAGCTACGTCGTGATATAGCCCACTATGCTTCACAGATGAAGTAATGGATCATCAAATCCCCGAAGGGTTCAAACCCGTGAACATTGAATCCTACGATGGCACAACAGACCCCGCGGTTTGGATCAAAGACTATCTCCTTCATATCCACATGGCACGCGGTGATGATCTTCACGCCATCAAATACCTCCCACTCAAGCTTAAAGGACCAGCTCGGCATTGGCTTAACAGCCCGCCAGCAGAATCAATTGGGTGTTGGGAAGACCTGGAAGCCACATTCCTTGATAACTTCCAGGGCACATATGTGCGACCACCAGACGCTGATGACCTAAGCCACATAATTCAGCAGCCAGACGAATCGGCCAGACAATTCTGGACACGGTTCTTAACCAAGAAAAATCAAATCATCGATTGTCCGGATGCGGAGGCCCTCGCAGCCTTCAAACATAACATCCGCGACAAGTGGCTTGCCCGGCACCTAGGATAGGAAAAGCCGAAATCCATGGCAGCCCTCACATCACTCATGACCCGCTTCTGCGCGGGAGAGGACAGCTGGCTAGCCCGCAGTAACAACCTCAACAAAAATCCTGACAGTCCGGATACCAAGGACCGCAATGGCAGGTCACGTCGCAACAAGCACAAACGCCGCATTAATGGCGATAATACTGAGGATACGGCAGTCAACGCCGGATTCAGAGGCTCCAAACCCGGTCAGCGGAAAAAGCCATTCAAAAGAACTACTCCGGGTCCGTCCAATTTGGACCGAATACTCGACCGCTCGTGCCAGATACACGGCACCCCCGAAAAGCCAGCTAATCACACCAACAGGGATTGTTGGGTATTCAAGCAGGCAGGCAAGTTAATTGCCGAAAACAATGACAAGGGGCTGCATAGCGATGATGAGGAAGAGACCCGGCCACCGAACAATAGAGGACAGAAGGGTTTCCCCCCACAAGTGCGGACGGTGAACATGATATACGCAACCCACAAACCCAAAAGGGAGCGGAAGCGCGCACTCAGGGACGTATACACGATGGAGCCAGTCACCCCATAGTTCAATCCATGGTCCTCCTGCCCGATCACTTTTGATCGAAGGGACCACCCCACCAGCATCCGCCATGGCGGGTTCGCCGCATTGGTTCTAGACCCAACCGTCGATGGGTTCCACCTCACTAGAGTCCTGATGGACGGCGGCAGCAGCCTGAACCTGCTTTACCAGGACACAGTGCGCAAGATGGGCATAGACCCCTCAAGGATTAAACCCACAAAGACGACCTTCAAAGGCGTCATACCAGGTGTAGAGGCCAATTGTACAGGCTCAGTTACACTGGAAGTGGTCTTCGGATCCCCGGATAACTTCTGAAGCGAGGAGTTAATCTTCGACATAGTTCCGTTCTGCAGCGGCTATCATGCACTACTCGGACGAACCGTGTTTGCAAAGTTCAATGCGGTGCCGCACTATGCATACCTCAAGCTCAAGATGCCAGGCCCTCGAGGAGTCATCACGGTCAACGGAAACACAAAACGCTCCCTCCGAACGGAGGAGCATACAGCGGCTCTCGCGGCAGAAGTGCAGAGCAGCCTCTTAAGGCAATTCTCGAGTCCGACCATTAAGCGACCGGACACTGCTAAGCGCGCCCGGAGTAACCTACGACAAGACCACCTGGCACGTTCCGAGCACACGTAGCAATGCGGCCCCAACCCCAGCCCTCGCAAAATTGCAAGACCAGTACTTCGCATACATCATTACGCTCTGGAGATACCTGTTGGGGAACGTAGCAGAAATTCAAAATTTTCCTACGTGTCACCAAGATCTATCCATGGAGAAACCAGCAATGAGGGGAAGGAGAGTGAATCTACATACCCTTGTAGATCGCTAAGCGGAAGCGTTCAAGAGAACGGGTTTGAAGGAGTCGTACTCGTCGTGATCCAAATCACCGGAGATCCGAGTGCCGAACGGACGGCACCTCCGCGTTCAACACACGTACAGCCCGGTGACGTCTCCCACGCCTTGATCTAGCAAGGAGAGAGGGAGAGGTTGAGGAAGACTCCGTCCAGCAGCAGCACAACGGCGTGGTGGTGATGGAGGAGCGTGGCAATCCAGCAGGGCTTCGCCAAGCACCGCAGGAGAGGAGAAGGGAGAGAGGTAGGGCTGCGCCAGGGAGAGATCAAAACTCATGTATTGGCAGCCCCAAAACCCTCAAGTATATATAGGGGAGAGGGAGGGGGGTGTGCCCCCCTCTAGGGTTTCCACCCCAAGGGGTGAGGCAGCCCCAATCCCATCTAAGGGTGGCGGCCAAGGGGGGAGAGGGGGGAAACTTGCCCCCCAAGTTAGGTGGAAGCACCCCCTCCCCAAACCCTAGGCGCCTTGGGCCCTTGTGGGGGGGGGGACCAGCCCACCTGGGGCTGGTCCCCTCCCACACTTGACCCATGCAGCCCTCCGGGGCTGGTGGCCCCACTTGGTGGACCCCCAGGACCCTCCCGGTGGTCCCGGTACGTTACCCATAAAACCCGAAACTTTTCCGGTGACCAAAAGAGGACTTCCCATATATAAATCTTTACCTCCGGACCATTCCGGAACTCCTCGTGACGTCCGGGATCTCATCCGGGACTCTAGTGCTACTAGGAGTACTAGTAAAGTACACATTAACATAATGTATATCCAATATACTTCTATCGACTTTGCCAGCCTTCTCATCTACCAAGTATCTAGGGTAATTCTGCTCCAGTGGCTCTTCCCCTTATTACAGAAGCACTTAGTCTCGGGTTTGGGTTCAACCTTGGGTTTCTTCATTAGAGCAGCAGCTGATTTGCTGTTTCATGAAGTATCCCTTCTTGCCCTTGCCCCCTTTTGAAACTAGTGGTTTCACCAACCATCTACAATTGATGCTCCTTCTTGATTTCTACTTTCGCGATGTCAAACAACGCGAATACCTCAAGGATCATCATCTCTATCCTTGATATGTTATAGTTCATCACGAAGCTCTAGCAGCTTGGTGGCAATGACTTTGGAGAAACATCACTATCTCATCTGGAAGATCAACTCCCACTCGATTTAAGTGATTGTTGCACTCAGACAATCTGAGCACAAGCTCAACGATTGAGATTTTCTCCCTTAGTTTGCAGGCTAAGAAAATCGTCGGAGGTCTTATACCTCTTGACGTGGGCACGAGCCTGAAATCCCAATTTCAGCCCTCGAAACATCTCATATGTTCCACTACGTTTTGAAAACGTCTTTGGTGCCTCAACTCTAAACCGTTTAACTGAACTATCATGTAGTTATCAAAACGTGTATGTCCGATGTTCGCAACATCCACAAACTACGTTTGGGGTTCAGCACACTGAGCGGTGCATTAAGGACATAAGCTTTCTACTGTCCGCATAAACGCTACTGTCAACTTTCAACTATATTTTCTCTAGGAACATATCTAAACAGTGGAACTAAAACGCGAGCTTATGACATAATTTGCAAAGGGTCTTTTGACTATGTTCAGGATAATTAAGTTCATCTTATGAACTCCCACTCAGATAGACATCCCTCTAGTCATCTAAGTGATTACATGATCCGAGTCAACTAGGCCGTGTCCGATCATCACGTGAGACGGACTAGTCATCATCGGTGAACATCTTCATGTTGATCGTATATACTATATGACTCACGCTCGACCTTTCGGTCTCTTGTGTTCCGAGGCCATGTCTGTACATGCTAGGCTCGTCAAGTCAACCTAAGTGTTTTGCGTGTGTAAATCTGTCTTACACCCGTTGTATGTGAATGTAAGAATCCATCACACCCGATCATCACATGGTGCTTAGAAACGACGAACTTTCGCAACGGTGCACAGTTAGGGGGAACACTTTCTTGAAATTTTAATGAGGGATCATCTTATTTACTACCGTCGTTCTAAGCAAATAAGATGCATAAACACGATAAACATCACATGCAATCAAATAGTGACATGATATGGCCAATATCATATTGCTCCTTTTGATCTCCATCTTTGGGGCTCCATGATCATCATCGTCACCGGCATGACACCATGATCTCTATCATCATGATCTCCATCATCGTGTCTCCATGAAGTTGCCTCGCCAACTTATTACTTCTACTACTATGGCTACCGGTTAGCAATAAAGTAAAGTAATTACATGGCGTTGTTCAATGACACGCAGGTCATACAATAAATAAAGACAACTCCTATGGCTCCTGTCGGTTGTCATACTCATTGACATGCAAGTCGTGATTCCTATTACAAGAACATGATCAATCTCATACATCACATATCATTCATCACATTCTTCTTGGCCATATCACATCACATAGCATACCCTGCAAAAACAAGTTAGACGTCCTCTAATTTTTGTTTGCATGTTTTACGTGGCTGCTATGGGTTTCTAGCAAGAACGTTTCTTACCTACGCAAAAACCACAACGTGATATGTCAATTGCTATTAACCCTTCATAAGGACCCTTTTCATCGAATCCATTCCGACTAAAGTGGGAGAGACTGGCACCCGCTAGCCACCTTATTCACCAAGTGCATGTCAGTCGGTGGAACCTGTCTCACGTAAGCGTACGTGTAAGGTCGGTCCGGGCCGCTTCATCCCACAATACCGTCGAAACAAGATTGGACTAGTAACGGTAAGCATATTGAACAAAATCAACGCCCACAACTATTTTGTGTTCTACTCGTGCATAGAATCTACACAATAGACCTAGCTCATGATGCCACTGTTGGGGAACGTAGCAGAAATTCAAAATTTTCCTACGTGTCACCAAGATCTATCCATGGAGAAACCAGCAACAAGGGGAAGGAGAGTGCATCTACATACCCTTGTAGATTGCTAAGCGGAAGCGTTCAAGAGAACGGGGTTGAAGGAGTCGTACTCGTCGTGATCCAAATCACCGGAGATCCGAGTGCCGAACGGAGGGCACTTCCGCGTTCAACACACGTACAGCCCGGTGACGTCTCCCACGCCTTGATCCAGCAAGGAGAGAGGGAGAGGTTGAGGAAGACTCCGTCCAGAAGCAACACAACAGCGTGGTGGTGATGGAGGAGCATGGCAATCCAGCAGGGCTTCGCCAAGCACCGCGGGAGAGGAGAAGGGAGAGAGGTAGGGCTGCGCCAGGGAGAGATCAAAACTCATGTATTGGCAGCCCCAAAACCCTCAAGTATATATAGGGGAGAGGGAGGGGGGTGCGCCCCCCTCTAGGGTTTCCACCCCAAGGGGTGCGGCAGCCCCAATCCCATCTAAGGGTGGCGGCCAAGGGGGGAGAGGGGGGAAACTTGCCCCCCAAGTTAGGTGGAAGCACCCCCTCCCCAAACCCTAGGCGCCTTGGGCCCTTGTGGGGGGGCGCACCAGCCCACCTGGGGCTGGTCCCCTCCCACACTTGGCCCATGCAGCCCTCCGGGGCCGGTGGCCCCACTTGGTGGACCCCCGAGACCCTCCCGGTGGTCCCGGTACGTTACCGATAAAACCCGAAACTTTTCCGGTGACCAAAACAGGACTTCCCATATATAAATCTTTACCTCCGGACCATTCCGGAACTCCTAGTGACGTCCGGGATCTCATCCGGGACTCCGAACAACATTCGGTAACCACATACAAACTTCCTTTATAACCCTAGCGTCATCGAACCTTAAGTGTGTAGACCCTACGGGTTCGGGAATCATGCAGACATGACCGAGACGTTCTCCGGTCAATAACCAACAGCGGGATCTGGATACCCATGTTGGATCCCACATGTTCCACGATGATCTCATCGGATGAACCACTATGTCAAGGACTCAATCGATCCCGTATACAATTCCCTTTGTCTAACGGTATTGTACTTGCCCGAGATTCGATCGTCGGTATGCCAATACCTAGTTCAATCTCGTTACCGGCAAGTCTCTTTACTTGTTCCGTAACACATCATCCCGTGATCAACCCCTTGGTCACATTGTGCACATTATGATGATGTCCTACCGAGTGGGCCCAGAGATACCTCTCCATTTACACGGAGTGACAAATCCCAGTCTCGATTCGTGCCAACCCAACAGACACTTTCGGAGATACCTGTAGTGCACCTTTATAGTCACCCAGTTACGTTGTGATGTTTGGTACACCCAAATCATTCCTACGGTATCCGGGAGTTGCACAATCTCATGGTATAAGGAAAAGATACTTGACATTAGAAAAGCTTTAGCATACGAACTACGATCTTTGTTCTAGGCTTAGGATTAGGTCTTGTCCATCACATCATTCTCCTAATGATGTGATCCCGTTATCAATGACATCCAATGTCCATGGTCAGGAAACCGTAACCATCTATTGATCAACGAGCTAGTCAACTAGAGGCTTACTATGGACATGGTGTTGTCTATGTATCCACACATGTATCTGAGTTTCCTATCAATACAATTATAGCATGGATAATAAACGATTATCATGAACGAGGACATATAATAATAACTTATTTATTATTGCCTCTAGGGCATATTTCCAACAGTACCATGGGCATAGGGGGAGGGGCACGACCACGGCAGGCCCAGAGTGCGGCTCAACCACACCAGGGGCTCCCAAGTGTGTCATCCTTTTTCTTTCCTTTTTTTTCTTATCCTCAGGACTCCATTTACCAGAGGCCCTGTCCGGCAGTAGACCCGAACTCACGATGCAATAGCCAGGGAAGGAGAAAAGCTACGACGAGTATCCAGGTGGTCTCCATTACGAGCATTATACCTGTTTTATACACCATTCCGCAGCCTACCCCTGGAAGGGGACATGCTAAATAGTTCCACCCCTTGCTTATCGCACTATTTGTATCGTTCTGCATTCATGGCAGTATTTTTTGAATAAACAATGCATCGCTTTTTTCCTATAATTGCATTCCTTTCTTATATATATGTTCATTTATGACATGTTGCATCCGTACACTTTGGTACGGCTAAATACACCAGGGCCTTAAGTTCCCCACATTATGGTGTGATAAGTCCGAACACTTTCACAAGTGCGGCACCCCGAACTTATAGCATTATATGCATCGGCTCCGAATCATGTCTTGGGTTAATAGTTGGGTTTGCCCGGCTCCCATGTTTTGGTACCTTACATTCCGTTATATCGGCTAAGGTAGCACTGGGAGAACCACTGCGATTGTGCCCCAGTTGAGCTGGGCGAGCACCTCAGTGGAGAAAGCTAAAACTGACCGTCATGATGGGGCGAGAGTCGGTCGCTGTTCGAGAGGTTTTTTCGAGTCCCTAAAGACTTATGCCGCTTAGAGCGAGGAACCGGCTTTGTCCGGCCCAGGCGTGGATAGCGCCCCTAATTTGGCCTTCCGAATACTAGGGGCTTCGCCGAAATTTAAAATTATAGAATTCTATGGCTAAGTGAAAGTGTTCAAGCATTATAAGTCCGGTTGCCTCGTTCGTTGTGTTGAGCGCCTCCCTAGATGGACCCAAAAATGGGAACAAGAGCGCTCAAGTTTATCCCGAACACCCCAGCACTCGTGGCATGGGGGCTGAAGCCGACGACTTGCCATCTCTCAGATTTGATAAACGGCCGCACAGAAGGTAATATTTTAAATTAACAAGCGTTGCTTAGCGCATATGAACAAAGTTTTCAGCGCACAGGATAACAAAATGTGAGTCTACTCAAATATTACATCTTTGGAGCACTCACCCGCAATAATGCGGGCACCCTTCAGAACACCCTTATAATACATCTCGGGCGTGCGATACTCCTTGCCCGGCGGTGGCACGTCCGTCACAAGCTTCTCAACGTCCATCCTGCCCCAGTGCACTTTAGCACGGGCAAGGGCCCGACGGGCACCTTCAATGCAGGCGGAGTGCTTGATGACTTCAAACCATGGACAAGTATCCACCAGCCGCCGCACCAGGCCGAAGTAGCTCCCAGGCATGGCCTCTTTGGGCCACAGCCGAACTATGAGGCCCTTCATGGCCTGTTCGGCCACCTTGTGGAGCTCGACCAGCTGCTTCAGCTGGTCGCTAAGGGGCACCGGATGTTCGGCCTCAGCATACTGAGACCAGAACACCTTCTCCGTCGAGCTCCCCTCCTCGGCTCTGTAGAAAGCGGCAGCATCGGACACGCTACGGGGCAGATCTGTGAACGCTCCTAGAGAGCTCCGAATTCGGGTAAGTAACAGGTAATTCACTTTTACATGCTTGCTTTGCATGAAGAATGCCTTACCCGCCGCTATTTTCTTCAATGCCTCGATTTCCTGGAGGGCCTTGTGGGCTTCGGCCTTGGCGGCTTTGGCACTCTCAAGAGCCGACGCAAACTCGGACTCTCGAGTCTTCGAGTCACGCTCCAGACTCTCATGTTTTTCCACGAGAGCCTGGAGCTCTTGCCGTACCTCCGCCACCCGCGCCTCCTGCTTCTCTCGCTCGGCGCGTTCCGTGGCCGCATTGCGTTCGGACGCGGACACCACCTCCTTCAGGGTCGCCACCTCGTTCGTAGCCCCTGGAGTACCCACGTTATCCTTGTCATTCCCCTTGCAACCTGTAAGTGCATCTAGTGCCCCTTAGTGATTTTGGTGTATTGAAGACTTATAGGTTAAGGGACTAATGCGTTTGTGAGTGTACACAGGTCTATAAGTCTATGAGGAGTTCGATATTTACAAAGAAAGTCGACCCCTAAAAATGAAGTTCTTCAACTGAAGACTTTGATATTCTGAAGACTTTCTGAAGACTTTGAAAGTGAAGAAATTGGTGTGACCTTGAAGACTTGGTATTCATTTGTGGAACATGAAGCGTGAAGACCTTTGTTTTCGTAGTTTCATTTTCTCTTTCTTCAGTCATAGGAAACACCGTACTGTTAAAGGGGGTCGAGGAAATACTAAGGAAAAATTTCCATGTGATGCTCAACTCAAAATCCTACACCTACCAATCCCTTCGAGTGAAGCCTTTGGAAATCTCATACAGTTCAGTCACTTTCTTCAGTGACAGAGACGAAGTTCTTCTGGTCGCTGATGAATTTGTTCTGACTGAGGAGTTAGGAATTCGTCAGTGCGAATTACCTACACAGTGAGGAACATGATAGCCCTGAGGAATTTGAGAGTCAAATTTCCGACCGTTGCTGTGCTGCGAGCCAGCTGTCCCAAAATATCTTATCCACCTAACGGTCATATCATTGAAGGGCATTTATGTCTTATCATGTCGGGCTGCTCCCTAGGCTATAAATAGCCGCCCCCTACAACCACTAGCTGGTTGGCTGCTCCGAGAGAACTTGACACTTGTCATTTGAGAGCAACCCATCCTCCGAGGACTTTGAGCGAAAATCATCGAGTGAGGAAAACCCAAAACCAAACCCCTACAAACCCAAAGTGATTGAGCATCACTGAAGAAATTGATCCTGCGTGGATCCGACGCTTGTTACCTTTGAAGACTGTGCTTCTTCCAAACGGTTAGGCGTCAAGGTCTAGAGCATCCAAGAGGAATTGTGGATCGCCGACTGACCAAGTCTGTGAAGGTTTGGAAGTCGCCTGAAGACTTACCACGAGTGATTGGACGAGGTCTGTGTGACCTTAGTTCAAGGAGAATACGGTGAGGACTGGGTGTCCTGAGCTGCATGCTCAGCGACTGGGTGTCCGGGACTGTGTGTCCTCGAGTTTAAATACTCAGCCGCTCCAACCAGACGTACAACTGAGACATCAGTTGGAACTGGTCTACCAAATCATTGTCTTCACCAACCTAACTGGTTCTATTTCCTCAACCCTTTCATTTCCTCATTACTGTGTTGAGTGTTTGTTCATATCTGCATTTGAAGACTTTGACTGAAGACTTTCTCAATTTCCTCAGTTCAATTTCTTCAGTCTGTTTGTCTTCATCTTGTGTTATCCTGTGATTACGCTTTCTGTACTCTGTGCTAGTCTTCATTTCATCATGATGACCATGCTTGTATTCTGTTATGCTTACTTCTAAGTACTTTTCCGCTGCTAATAGTTCTTCGCTAAGGAATTTCCTCACCGGCAAATTCCTCAGTGAAGAATTCATAAAAATCGCCTATTCACCCCCCCTCTAGTCGACATAACGCACTTTCAATTGGTATTAGAGCAAGGTACTCCCTTGTTCTGTGTGATTTTGGTTTAACCGCCTGGAGTTTTAGTTATGTCGACCACAGGTATGAAGAAAGTGACATGCCCTATCTTTGACGGTCATGATTATCCCAAGTGGAAGGCCATCATGAGGAAGCGCCTCATGGCAATGAACAGCGAGCTGTGGACCATCACTGAGATTGGTCTTACTGATCTATGCAAGATGGCGGACGCTGATGATATTCGCAAGTACACTCGACTTGACATCTTGGCGAAGGATATCATTTGTTCCTGCCTATCCAGAGATCAATTCAGACACATTATGCATCTTTGCAATGCTAAGCTTATCTGGGACCGAATCTCCGACGTCTATGAAGGTCATCGAACCCGTCATGATCCTTGGTTTGAGGACTTCAAGGAATCTCTCAAAACAATGACTTTCGAACCAGAATCATCATCTTCTGCATCATGTCTCATGGCAAAGGGTGTCGAGGTAACCGAATGTTCCTCATCTGAATTTAGTGACTGTGAATCTGATGATGATGAATCTGATGATGATATTGAACCTAGCTATACCAAACTTGTTTGCATTGCCACCAAACAACAACATGCCTTGGAAAAGGTTCAAAACATGCTAGATAAGAGTGATGATATGTTAGGTGAAGAAATGGATCGCACTAAAGCCCTGACTGAAAATCTTCAGAGACTTCAGTCTAGGTTTGATAACCTTCAAAGTCATCATCTTATCTGATCATGAGAAACTTTCTTATGAATTTCTTCAAAGAAAGCAAGATCTTGAGAAGCTAAGAGTGAGTTATGAAGATCTTCAGAAGGAGCGCGATTCATTACTAGCTCAACAAATCAGCGCTTCTCAGGAAGAATTTGTTCCTCCATGCTTAAAGTGCATTGAACGTGAATCTGCTAATTCTTCACCTGAATGTTCAAATGCTTCAACTGTTACAAATTCTTCACCTACCTCTGCTATCACTAATTCCTCATCTGAGGACATTGCTAGTATCACTGACGATGCAGGGCTGAAGGAATTGTACATGACAGGCACGTACAAAAGCCTCAAAGGGCATCCGACTCTTTGTGATGTGCTTAAAAAGCAGATCCTCAACAGAAACCCTAGGAAAGAGGGTGTCGCCTTTGAGAGGAAACTTAATGCTGATGGAACATATTGGAAGCCTGAGCAGTACCCCAAAACCTCATGGGTTGCTGCAAAGGGACCTCCAGTTGATCCATCTAACTTATTTGGCTTTACATGTGAATCTCCTCATCCTTCTGATGAGTCATTTGACTCCAACTATAAACTGTTCAAAAATCAGAATGGTGAAGTATTTGCTAGATATGTTGGCACTAACTGCAAGAACGGTTCTCCCATGAAGAAAATCTGGGTTCCCAAGAAGTTCCTTGAAAGTCTTCAGGTGAATGTCCTCATGACACCACCAGTGAAGAACAGGAACCCCAGATCAAATTCTTCATATGGATCAAATTCCTCAAATGGATCAAAGTCCTCATATGATTATCATCGTGCTAACAACTCTGTTTCGCAGGGTAGAGCTAAGGGCTATGAATATGTGCATTATTCTTCAAACCATTATGTTCATAAGTCCTCGAAGAATTTCTCTGCTTATTCATATGCTTACCCTAACCTCTCTTATGTAAAACGAAATGGTTTGGCTTCTATGCCACCATTCTCGTATGGTGCTCGCAGAGTGATGAACTCTTTGCCACCCCTTCAGATGTGGGTGGTGAAGAAAAAGAACTAATCTCTTCTACAGGGTCAGGTCTCCAGACATGCCTTAACGTCTGAAGAATTTGCTGGGGACCTGACAAAATTGCCTGAAAGGACGCAGGAGAATCATGATGAAATAAACTTTCACACGTCCTCCTACTGTTATATCTGTTTACTGCTTGATGAAATTCATCTGATGAACTTGATATCATATTCTTCATTGATGAAGCATATGAGATTGTAAGTTACACTAATTCATCTGCAGGATGATCAACCCAAAGCCACTGAATGGGTCCTCGATAGTGGGTGTACAAATCACATGACTGGTGACAAGAATCTTTTGATGGATGCTCCCTTATCACCGTCACATCTGAAGCACATCATCTTTGCTGACAAAGGCAAAAGTCAGGTATTGGGTCTTCGTAAGGTTGAGATCTCTAAGGATAAACACATGGACAAAGTCATGCTTGTTGAGTCCTTAGGATACAACCTCATGTCAGTCTCAATGCTTTGTGATCTTGATATGGTTGTTGTCTTTGGCAAGTATCGCTGTGTTGTGATTATGGAAGCTGACAATTCCAAAGTCTTCGAAGGCTTTAGGAGAGGAGATTTGTATATTGTTGATTTCTCTACAGGACCACAACTAGTCGTGTGTCTACTTGCAAAAGCTTCAGAAGGCTGGCTATGGCATCGACGACTTGGTCACGCAGGCATGAGGAATTTGCACACGCTTGCGAAGAAGAAGCATGTCATTGGCATTGAGAATGTCAAATTCCTCAAGGATCACTTATGCGGAGCCTGTGAAGCTGGAAAAATGACCAAGGCCAAGCATCCAGCAAAGACTATCATGACCACTACTCATCCATTCGAATTGCTTCACATGGACCTATTCGGACCTAATCATTACTCAGCAGTCACTAATGATGCATCTCTATATGGTTTTGTCATTGTTGATGATTACTCTCGATATACATGGGTACACATTGTTACTTACAAACATGAAGTGCAGGAAGTCTTCAAACGTTTTTCCTCGAGGGCTTCAACCAACTTTAGTGTGAATATCAAGCACATCAGAAGTGACAATGGGACTGAGTTCAAGAATTCCAGTCTTGATGACTATCTTGATGAACTTGGTATTACTCATGAGTTATCTGCTCCCTATACTCCTCAGCAAAATGGCGTCGTAGAGCGCAAGAACAGAACTCTTGTTGAGATGGCTCACACTATGCTTGATGAATACAAAACGCCTCATCGTTTTTGGATTGATGCAATTGATACTGTGTGCCACATCATCAACAGAGTATATCTTCACAAATTCTTCAAGAAGACGGCCTATGAACTCCTCACTGACAAGAAACCCAATGTGAGTTATTTCAAAGTCTTCGCTGCTAAATGTTGGATTAGAGATCCTCACCACAATTCTAAATTTGCACCGAAAGCACATGAAGGTTTTATGCTTGGTTACGGAAAGGACTCGCACACCTACAGAGTCTTCAACATTGTTCTTCACAAGATTGTTGACACTGTAGATGTGCGGTTCGATGAAACTAATGGCTCGCAAAGAGAGCACCTACCTTCTGTGTTAGATGAACCAGCACCTGAGGATTCTATCAAGTTCAAGGCAACTGAGGATGTCATTCCTACTGAAGAATTTGCTGAAGAAGTCATTCCAGTTCATGAAGAACATCGAGCTGATACACCTGAAGAAAATGCTGAGGAAAATGGTGCTGAAGAAAATGCTGATCAAACTCCTCAGCGACAACCAGCTCATCCTCGCATTGCAAAAGAAGAGCAAGTGGAGAAGATCGTCGATGACATTAGAGCACCAGGTCCTCTTACACGCTCAAAAGCTTCACATTTATCTAACTTTTGTGGGCACTATGCTTTTGTCTCTATCACAGAGCCCACTAAGGTAGATGAATCATTTTTGGAGCCGGAATGGATTCAGGCTATGCAAGAAGAATTACATCAGTTCGAGCTCAACAATGTCTGGGAACTGGTCAAACGTCCAGATCCTCGCAAGCATAATATCATTGGCACAAAGTGGATCTACCGCAACAAGCAAGATGAAAATGGCCTTGTGGTGAGGAATAAGGCACGACTGGTAGCTCAAGGCTACACACAGGTTGAAGGAATTGATTTCGATGAAACTTTTGCACCTGTTGCTAGACTTGAGGCTATTCGCATATTACTTGCTTATGCTAACCATCATGATATCATCTTATATCAAATGGATGTGAAAAGTGCATTCCTCAATGGTAAGCTTGAGGAAGAAGTATATGTTGCTCAACCCCCAGGTTTTGAAGATCCAAAGAATCCTGACAAAGTCTTCAGACTTAATAAGGCCCTCTATGGCCTCAAGCAAGCCCCTCGGGCGTGGTATGATACATTGAAGGAATTCTTCGTGAAGAATGGCTTCACACCCGGTTCACTCGACCCTACTCTCTTTACTAAATCTTATGATGGTGAACTGTTTGTGTGCCAAATATATGTTGATGATATTATCTTTGGCTGTACTGACCAACGTTATAGTGATGAATTTGCCTATATGATGAGTGAAGAATATCAAATGTCTATGATGGGAGAGTTGAAATTCTTCTTAGGTATTCAAATTCGTCAACAGCGCAATGGCATATTCATATCTCAGGAGAAATACCTCAAAGATGTACTGAGGAAATTCCGCATGCAAGATTGCAAAGGCGTCAAAATTCCTATGCCCACAAATGGCCATCTATGCACTGATGAAAATGGTATTGAATTCGATCACAAGGTATACCGCTCCATGATTGGTTCTTTATTGTACTTATGTGCATCTAGGCCAGATATAATGCTTAGTGTTTGCATGTGTGCCCGCTTTCAAGCTGCACCGAAGGAATCACACCATAAGGCTGTGAAGCATATTCTTCGATATCTAGCTCACACACCAACACTAGGATTATGGTACCCCAAGGGATCTGCTTTTGATCTCATTGGATATTCTAACTCTGACTATGCTGGAGATCGTGTGGACCGCAAGTCAACTTCTGGCACTTGTCATTTCCTCGGACGATCTTTGGTCTGTTGGTCCTCGAAGAAACAGAAATGCGTATCACTGTCCACTGCGGAAGCTGAATACATTGCTGCTGGCTCTTGCTGTGCTCAACTGCTTTGGATGAAGCAAACACTCAAGGACTATGGCGTCAACGTGAAGAATGTGCCTCTCCTCTACGACAATGAGAGTGCCATCAAGATTGCTCACAACCTAGTTCAGCACTCGAAGACAAAGCACATTCAGATTCGTCATCATTTTCTTCATGATCATGTGTTGAAGGGCGACATCTCCATCGAGCACGTGAAGACTGAAGAACAGCTAGCTGATATCTTCACTAAGCCCTTGGATGAGAAAAGATTTAGCAAGTTGCGGTGTGAGCTAAATATCTTAGAATCTTCAAATGTTCTTTGAAAAGGACACACATCCTAACACTTATGCAAAATTGATGACTTAGATGTGCAACACATGAAGAAACGTTTTTCTTCAATCAATGAAGAATAACACTCTAAGTGTGAAGAAATTAATGAAGAATTTGATTCTCAGAACCCTACGACAATTTTACGCGGTGTCTGAAATCATCATTCTTATACGGTGGGTCACGCCACCACAAAAAGTGAAAATCTTCAATTTGAGTTTTTCCTCAGTTTTGAAATTCTTCAGTTTTTCAAAATCTTCACTGTTTCCTTCGTTGTTCTTCATTGGCTATATATATATATATGAGTTTATGTCCTCTACAGCATTCACTTATAGCTATTTCTTCAAGTTGCTTTTTCTGCTAAGTGAATGTGATCGGACCCTTCCCCCTCTATGCTATACTCAACCCAATCTATTCACAAATTCTACATATGCGTTCTATTTGAAACTCGTTCAAAATCTTCACTGTGTCCTTGTCAGCTGAAGAAATTGCGAACGAAACTTTAAAACAAATCTTATCCAAATTTTCGGTTTTGCCGCTCAAACCGTTCCGCATCCCACAATGCATTATTCTATTCACCCACGATCGTACACGATCTCAACTACACAGTACGTGGGTGACACATGTCGCGAGAAGGAGAAAGGGCAGGGGCACGTTCGTCCCAAATCTTCGGGCGAACAGTTTTTCACCGTGTCTATAAATACCCCTCTCCCCTTCCTCACTTCATTTACTCCGCTCGATCGCTACTCTCTCACTCGAGCTCCTCAAACCCTAGCGCCGCCGCTACTCCATCGTCGCTGGTGAGGAAGAGCTTCGCTGCCTCGACCTCGTCGCCGTCGTACTCACGCCGACCGCGGAAATCTTCACTCCGCTGCCGCCGTAGCTGTCTTCCTCTGCCAAGTTAGGGCGTGGGAGATCTAACCTGACGAACTTCACATCTGTTCTTCTCAGTTCGTCGTGTTCTTCACTTCGGGTAATTAAAAGTTACTTTTATTACTCACTTTGATTCTCAAACTTTCCTAAAAATCTTCAAAGGTGTTTATTCCTCAAATCTTCACACATATGAACACCTCACATCATATGATCTTGAACTGTTTCTCTAAGCAATCATTTTCTTCAAGATTTCCTAATTGTGTGGATCTTCGATCTGTACAACTCTGGAACCTAAGACAAGAACGCTTAGTGAAATTCCTCAAGGTTCATTTGGTCAAATTCCTCAAAACTTGTTCTTTTCGAAAAACCTTCTCAGAATGCATATGACCTCTCCGAATTCCTCGCACCTGTACTCTGTTCATAGGTACTCATGTCTGCTGCTGAATCACTAGGTTCTCATCAACTTAACTCATTTGCAGCGTTCCTCGAAGAAAAACTGCATACTTCTTCAGAGAACTCGATTGTTCAAATTCCTCAACTGAAGAATATGGCAGACGGTAAGAGGCCACAGAAAGGAGGAAAGAAACCTGAGGTTATGACTGCGTTTGAAATACCTGAGGAAATTTATGCTGACTATTGCACACCTGATGAAGCAAAATTTGGCAAAGAAAACAAAAATCAGCGCAAGGTGCGCATTCAGAGGATTGAACGGAGATGGGCAAGGGAATGGAGGGAATACAGATATGTGACTCCAAAGTACATGAGGAAATTCGCCCTCAATCCTCCATGCCCAAGAGCTCCATTGGCACCTGGCCAAGTAGCTGACCCCACAAGCATCAAACATGGTGAGGACTTTCCTAAAGAATGGGCTAAGCGCCAAGCTAAATTGGCAAGACAAGCCAAGGAGGCAGTGAAGAAATTCAATGAGGATTCTGCCACTGCTACTGCTACTGAGGCCTCGGTCAAACCGAGGAAATCCATGCCAAAGAAGCCTGCTCATAAGCCAAGTGCTTCACCAACAGTGCCCTCACAGCAAATTCCTCACACTGCTACAGCTCCACCAAAATCCTCAACAGCTCCTTCAAAGTCCTCAGCTCCTGTGCATCTGGCTACATGTCAAAGGACTGCTGGTTTCTCGATTGCCTCTAGTGTTTCAGCAAGTTCCTCAGCTGCACCAATTTCCTCATCAGGCCCCACACTATTGAAGACCAAAGCAACAGCTGGACGAGGTCCTCGGCCAAGTCCAAAGAAGAAACAGGTCGCATTCCATGTGCCTTCTGATGATGAAGCTTCTGATGATGAACTTGCAGAAATCATCAGAGACAGACAGGTGAAAGCCGCTAGAGCCAAAGGCACATCTGTGCCACTGCTTTTGGATCCAAGAAAAATCCTCGATTACAATGATCTCTGGCACAAGGATCCTAACACCCCTATGCCTGATTTTCATCTGACCCCTGGTCAAAGTCACATGCTGACCCATTTCATCACTGAAGAGAAATGGAAGTTTGGAAAGGCAAGAGAGATCAGGAAAGCTCAATACAGAAAGGAGAAGCTCCTGAAGAAAAACGTTGTCAGAATGACACCTGAGGAACTTCTCCAGGATCAGTCTGAAATTCAAGCCCTCAGCAAAGACTTTGATGCCTACTATGCTGATTGGCAAGGAGCTAAAGTAAGATTCATCACTCTAACGAAGAAATTCACAAATGTTGCAGCCCCATCGCAACAAGAAAATCTTCAGGCTGCAGACTCTGCTCAGCCTGCTGAAGAACATGCCAGCACCGCTGATGCCTTTCAGCATGCTGAAGAAAATGCTCGTTCTAGGGCTGGTGAAGAAATTCCAGCCGCTGAAGAAATTGCCAGGGCATCCACTAGTGGTGCGCCTGAAGAAACTGAAGAGATCGGAGCAACTAATTAGTTGCGCCTGAAGAAAATGAACCAGATTCCTCAGCTCCTCCCGCGCCCACACCAACTCCAATTCTTCCATATGCTTCTGATGTGAAGAAAACCAAGGCTGCAGAGCGAGCTGCAGTGAAGAAAAGGAAGGCATCAGCTGCGTCAAACTCTTCGGCTGTGAAGAAAATGAAGCCAATGACCAGCTCACTCGAAAATCCAGTTGATGTTGTTCCGATTTCCTCCATGCCATCAAAGGACCTTGTTCCTTTTGGAGAAGACTATGAGATCCCAAGCGGATCTGATGAAGAAAATCATTCTGCTGCTTCGTCAGAGCAGATTGATGAAGAAATTGAAGTGGAAGCAATCCCTTCAACCCCAATCATTTCCTCGCCTATGCCTCAGTTCACAGCTGAAGAGGCCGGTGTTGAGGAACTTGAAGAAGATGTGGATATTGGAAGCACAATGCCAGTGATGAACGATGACTTTTGGGAAAGTCAGCATCCAAATTCTCCACTCTTCACCCCAATCCAACAGATACCTCAGTCCCCTGCTCCAACTGTTCAAATGGGCTCTGAAGAAACTCATCCCACTTCATCTGTCCATGAAGAAATTCCAGCCACTAGTGCTGATGAACCTGCTGCTGTTGATCCTCAGACTGCACCTGTTAAGGAACAAGAAATTCCTCAGCCTGAAGAACCTGAGCTCGCGATTCCTGAGGTGGTGATGCAACTCACTGACACCCCTCTGCCAAAGCCAAAGAATCCGTTCTCAAGCAAACAAAAGTTCAAGGCTAAAGATTTCTTTGCCGAGCACGTATTCTTCACTGATTATAATCCATATGATTCTGCTCGCATAAGGAAGAAGCGTTTCTGGACTTCCAGCCAAGCCAATTTCTATTCCTCAGTGCTCTTCAACAAAGACAAAGTCTTCGATCATGCACATATTCCTCATGTGGACATGGAGTCTCTGCCCGGCTTTGAGCCAGTCCTCAGTGTTCTTCACGACGCAGGACTTCTGAATTTCTGCACTGATATCTGTGACTGGAAGAAGAACTCATTCTTCAATTCTATGCAACTCTGCACATCACCGGAGACGCTGAAGACGTGAACTCATGGGTATTAGACTGGATGTCTGAAAATACTCACTACAAGGCACCAGTAACTGAATTGCTTCGTGCTCTACCACTCAGTCCTCCACTTGATGGTGCTCGTTGTGTCTACAATGAACCAGAACTTTCAAATCACTATATGCAAGTGCTGATGAAGCCTTTGAAGCCAAGGCAGGCCCCACGAACCAAATTCCTCGTCAAGGAATTACTCTATGTGCCTCGGACTGTCTATCAAATTCTGACGAAGACAATGAGTCCTATCAAAGGCCACGACTCAAATGATGAAGAAGTCGTTGGCATCATGAAGAATATGCTTTTCAACATCATTCATGGCGTTCCCGTCAACTTCCATGATTTCTTCATGAGGACTCTGGCCAATATTGCTATGTCACCATTCGAGCTGAAGCCCTATGCTCCTTGGATTATGAGATTCATCAGGGCAAGATCTTCACTGAATTACAAAGCTGACACTCTGAACCACGGTAGCTACTTGCCTCCCATTGAAGTCCTCAAACGGACAGTTTCATCAGCTGATGATAAAGGCAAGGCCGCTGCTGTGATCGATGAAGGCATTCGTCCATTGGATGGTCAATTTCGCAAGGCTGCATCTTACTCTACCAATGACAATTCTGCCACACATGACTCTGCCGCAAATACCTCAGGCAAGCAAAATCCTCAAGCCACAGCTCCCAGGGTGATGATTGACCGTGAGTTACTCCTCAGTCTTCATCAGAAGGTTGATCGCAATCACAAATGGGTAAAGCGTCAGTTTGGTGCACTTCTTCACAATATGACCTCAACACACAATGTAGTGAAGAAGAACCAATACTACCTTCATGAAACCTTCAACCGCACCTGGGCTGTCCTCACTCATGTCTATAGCGCTGAAGAACTGAAGACTATGGGTCTCAAGGAAGAATTTGACTGGTCTGCACCTCCTCCGAAGAAATTCAAGAGGGTCAAAATTCCTCCACTGGTGGCCAGCTCTTATTCTTCATCGCGTGACACTGATGAGTATGAAGATTTGGACGACACTGCGGCAGGCCCTGCTACAACAAACAACCCCAACAACGCTGGCGCTCCTCTATCGACTTGAAATTCTTCAGGGGCGTTAGTCCTCAGTTTCAATCCTTTTGGTCATTTGATGACAAAGGGGGAGAAATCTGAGTTAGTCTTCAAGCGGGTCTATATTAAGGGCATTTTTAGTTACAACTCTCGTTCTTCTGAAACTTTTATTTGGATCGAGTTGTAATCTTAAACCCGATGGTGCGCTGATACTTTTGTTGCATTATGATTTGCATGCTTATTCCTCGTTAATGACATTGCACGCATGCTGAATCGCATCAGGCACCATATTTCATCATGCATTTCAAATTCTTCATATTATATATCAAATGCGTGTATGAATTACAAGATATAGGGGGAGATCTCCATGATTCAACTCCTCAAATGTGCATTGCCTCAAAAGCAAATTCCTCACTATGCACATCTTCAGGGGGAGTTCTTCTATATCTTGTAATCAAATTCCTCAATATCAGTGTATACACTTCATATGTTTATCCCCGTTGAAAACTTAACCTATGTTGTCATCAATCACCAAAAAGGGGGAGATTGTAAGTGCATCTAGTGCCCCTTAGTGATTTTGGTGTATTGAAGACTTATAGGTTAAGGGACTAATGCGTTTGTGAGTGTACATAGGTCTATAAGTCTATGAGGAGTTTGATATTTACAGAGAAAGTCGACCCCTAAAAATGAAGTTCTTCAACTGAAGACTTTGATATTCTGAAGACTTTCTGAAGACTTTGAAAGTGAAGAAATTGGTGTGACCATGAAGACTTGGTATTCATTTGTGGAACATGAAGCGTGAAGACCTTTGTTTTCGTAGTTTCATTTTCTCTTTCTTGAGTCATAGGAACCACCGTACTGTTAAAGAGGGTCGAGGAAATACTAAGGAAAAATTTCCATGTGATGCTCAACTCAAAATCCTACACCTACCAATCCCTTCGAGTGAAGCCTTTGGAAATCTCATACAGTTCAGTCACTTTCTTCAGTGACAGAGATGAAGTTCTTCTGGTCGCTGATGAATTTGTTCTGACTGAGGAGTTAGGAATTCGTCAGTGCGAATTACCTACACAGTGAGGAACATGATAGCCCTGAGGAATTTGAGAGTCAAATTTCCGACCGTTGCTGTGCTGCGCGCCAGCTGTCCCAAAATATCTTATCCACCTAACAGTCATATCATTGAAGGGCATTTATGTCTTATCATGTCGGGCTGCTCCCTAGGCTATAAATAGCCGCCCCCTACAACCACTAGCTGGTTGGCTGCTCCGAGAGAACTTGACACTTGTCATTTGAGAGCAACCCATCCTCCGAGGACTTTGAGTGAAAATCATCGAGTGAGGAAAACCCAAAACCAAACCCCTACAAACCCAAAGTGATTGAGCATCACTAAAGAAATTGATCTTGCGTGGATCCGAAGCTTGTTACCTTTGAAGACTATGCTTCTTCCAGACGGTTAGGCGTCAAGGTCTAGAGCATCCAAGAGGAATTGTGGATCGCCGAGTGACCAAGTCTGTGAAGGTTTGGAAGTCGCCTGAAGACTTACCACGAGTGATTGGACGAGGTCTGTGTGACCTTAGTTCAAGGAGAATACGGTGAGGACTGGGTGAGCTGCATGCTCAGCGACTGGGTGTCCGGGACTGTGTGTCCTTGAGTTTAAATACTCAACCGCTCCAACCAGACGTACAACTGAGACAGCAGTTGGAACTGGTCTACCAAATCATTGTCTTCACCAACCTAACTGGTTCTATTTCCTCAACCCTTTCATTTCCTCATTACTGTGTTGAGTGTTTGTTCATATCTGTGTTTGAAGACTTTGACTGAAGACTTTCTCAATTTCCTCAGTTCAATTTCTTCAGTCTGTTTGTCTTCATCTTGTGTTATCCTGTGATTACGCTTTCTGTACTCTGTGCTAGTCTTCATTTCATCATGATGACCATGCTTGTATTCTGTTATGCTTACTTCTGAGTACTTATTCCGCTGCTAATAGTTCTTCGCTAAGGAATTTCCTCACCGGCAAATTCCTCGGTGAAGAATTCATAAAAATCGCCTATTCACCCTCCCTCTAGTCGACATAACGCACTTTCACAACCAAATCCTTTTCTGTAAGGTACAGCTTTAATAAGGTGTTACTCACCTTCCTTATCCTCGAGCTGCTTCTTGGCACGGTCGAGCTTGCTCTCGGACCGCTCGAGGCTCTGCTTCAAGGCATTGACCTCCGCAGTCAGTGCGGCAGAGGTCAGCAGCGCAGCCTGCATTCCCATATTGACATATTTTTGTTAAGACTCCTGCGTATATCTTTTTAGATCCTCAGTCTGGCTTTTCTTTCCGAACACCGAACCGAGCATCAGGGGCTACTGTCTATGCAGTATTATATTACATATCTTAAAACTCTTACCTCAAAGCCTGTTAGAAGGCTGCTGCAGGCTTTGGTCAGCCTGCTTTTGGCGAGCTGAACCCTCTGAATCACCGCACTCATGGCAGTGCGGTGTTCCTCATTGATGGAAGCGCCGTTGAGCGCCTCCAGCAAGTTATCCGGTGCCTCCGGTTGGATGGAGGCCGGCGGCGTCACAGTCTTGCCCTTCTTACGAAGGGGCCGCCCGCCAGACTCCGGAACCACTGAAGGTTCCGGTGCGGAGTCCGGTCCAAAGTCCGGGAGGTTGCCCTGCGGCACCTCCGGGGCCTCCTCCTCCTGGTGGGTCCCTTTCCGGGATCCCACCTCGGCATCATCGGCGTCACGGGGGGAGGAGGCGGTCGGAAGTGAAGTGCTATTCACATCCGACGTACCCAAGGACCCGCTCGACGAAGCGGGAAGATCGTCCTTGGGCGGACTACAGGGTTGTATGCGGCGTTAAAAGATGTTATGCGACAAAAAGAAAAATTATGAGTTATTCAGGAGTCCGGTAACTTACGATCTCACCAGGGGCTTGGCCCTTGAGGGCCACTCCTCGTCGTCGTCGCCGGCGTTGGCGGAATAGTCCGGGGGAAGGGTCCTTCCCTTCTTGGACCCTTCGGCCTCCATCGTTGGGGAGGCCTTCCTCTTCTTCTCTCCCCCCGCTGGGGGAGAGGCCTCTTTCTTCTCCTCCTCGTCCTCGTGGGAGGAGTCAGCCTCGGAGTCATCGGACGATGAATCCGATAACACCTGACGCTGGGAACTCCTCCGGGTTCCCGTGGCCTTCTTCTTGGCCTTCTTCTCCGGCACTACGTAAGGTGCCGGGACCAGCAGCCCTGTCAGACGGGCATCCGCTGGGTCTTCTGGAAGGGGAGCCGGACAGTTAACCTGTCCGGACGTCTCCTGCCAGGCCTGTTAAAGGTATTGGGAGTTTAGATCCCACATAGAGTCAAACTATGAAAAGCAAGTGTCCCATAAAGGATAACATGGCTTACCTTGCCAGCCGGACGCTGCGAGCTAAATCCGCGATCTTCGGTAGCGGATGCGGGAGCCTCGGCGCCCTTGAAAAGCACCCTCCAGGCCTCTTCGTATGTAGTGTCGAACAGCCCGCTCAAGGTCGGGTGCTGTGCCGGATCGAACTCCCACAAGTTGAAGTCCCACTGTTGGCAGGGGAGAATCCGGCGGATGAGCATGACCTGGATTACGTTGACAAGCTTGAGCTTCTTGTTCACCAGGGTTTGGAGACAGGATTGGAGTCCGGTCAGCTCTTCCGAACTACCCCACAGTAGGCCCTTCTCTTTCCAGGAAGTGAGCCGCATGGGGATGCCAGATCTGAATTCGGGGGCCGCTTCCCATTCAGGGTCACGCGGCTCGGTGATGTAGAACCACCCCGATTGCCACCCTTTGATGGTTTCCATGAAGGCGCCCTCGAGCCAAGTGACGTTGGGCATCTTGCCCACCATGGCGCCTCCGCACTCCGCTTGGCTGCCCTTCACAACCTTCGGCTTGACATTGAAGGTCTTTAGCCACAAGCCGAAGTGGGGCTGGATGCAGAGGAAGGCCTCGCACATGACGATAAACGCCGAGATGTTGAGGATGAAATTCGGGGCCAGATCATGGAAAATCCAGACCATAGTAGAACATGAGCCCCCGGACAAAGGGGTGGAGTGGGAAGCCCAGTCCGCGGAGGAAATGGGGAAGGAATACCACCCTCTCATGGGGCCCGGGGGTGGGGATGAGCTGCCCCTCGTCGGGGAGCCGGTGTGCGATATCGCTGGATAAATATCCGGCGTTGCGCAGCTTCTTGATGTGCCCCTCCGTAACGGAGGAGGTCATCCACTTGCCTCCCGCTCTGGACATGGTTGGAGAGGGTTGAGGTGAGATGTGCGGACTTGGGCGCTGGAGCTCGAGTGCGCGGAGATGGATAAGCAAAGGAGGAAGACGGCGTAGGTAAAAAGGTGGATCCTTATCCCCTTATATATGGGCGGACGAAACTATGTGTCCCCACCAGCCTGGTAAAACTCGCTTATCTCCCAAGCGCCGCAATCAATGGCGCGGTTGGGTTACCCACGTTCGTATTGATGAGAATCCCAGAATAGGACACGATCTCTGCTTCGACAAGATGTGCCAAGGAAACTGCTTCGCTAAACGTGCTGAGGTGGAATAATAAAAACGATTCGAGTAAAGGCTTGGCCGTGGTGTGACGTCACGCCACGAAATACGTCAGCAGATTGAACTTGTGTAAATATTATTCTCTCTACGGAGGTATGTGGAATTTATTTTGCAGAGCCGGACACTATCCTAGTGTTCACAATCTTCTATGAATTATTCGGGGAGGAACCCGCCTTGCAATGCCCAAGACAATATGCGCGCCGGACTCGTCGTCATTGAAGCCTGGTTCAGGGGCTACTGAGGGAGTCCTAGACTAGTGGGTGTCCGGATAGCCGAACTATCATCATTGGCCGGACTCCAAGACTATGAAGATACAAGATTGAAGACTTCGTCCCGTGTCCGGATGGGACTTTCCTCGGCGTGGAAGGCAAGCTTGGCAATACGGATATGTAGATCTCCTACCATTGTAACCGACTCTGTGTAACCCTAGCCCTCTCCGGTGTCTATATAAACCGGAGGGTTTTAGTCCATAGGACGAACAACAATCATACCATAGGCTAGCTTCTAGGGTTTAGCCTCCTTGATCTCGTGGTGGATCTACTCTTGTACTACCCATATCATCAATATCAATCAAGCAGGAGTAGGGTTTTACCTCCATCGAGAGGGCCCGAACCTGGGTAAAAACATCGTGTCCCTTGTCTCCTGTTACCATCCGCCTAGACGCACAGTTCGGGACCCCCTACCCGAGATTCGCCGGTTTTGACACTGACATGCATGCTTACTAGTTTATGAGAAACGAATGAGGATTAGACCAAGAACCAAAGCCCAAAGCATTAGTAACCCGTTGATAACAAGTCATACTAATACTACTTGCTTGCATGTGCAAGAATATTATCTACTCATGGGCCCCACGTAATTTATAAAAACAATTGGATATATGCATTGCCCTGATGCAGAGGTCGGGGGCCATCCTCCTTTTCGAGAAAAATCTAGGTATCTTCTTTCTTCGCGGGAAACATCAAGTTATCTGGTGTGATGATCAATAGACATAAATGAGTTAGAATTATGGATTAAAATACCCTCGTTTGACTCTCTTCAAATAAATTATGTGGCATATATGTGTATGTATAATAAATGTCAAGACCGCAATGCCTATGACAGTTCACACATGCAACATTATGTGTCATACTGTGTTGAAGTATGACAATTAACTACTCCCTCCGATTCATATTAGTTGTTGCTGAAACAGATGTATCTAGACGTATTTCTGTGCTAGATACATCTCGTTGAGCGACAACTAGAAACATCTATTTTAGCAATAACTAATATAAATCAGAGGAGTAGTTGATTTGGTGAATCTGATGAAGTCAAGAGTGCTAATGGACACGCAGTTAATTAGAACTTTTTTCTTATGGTGAAAAAAAAAATCACATTAACCACCGAGCTCAGCAACATCGTTGGCTACCAATTTTGATTCAAAAACCGGCATAAGACCCCCCCCCCCTTCCAGTTGGTGAGGATTTAGCTGAACCATAATTGTAGTTCGCTAAAGCATGAACTACAACATTACATCTACGGCTACAATGCATAAAACTATAGGTTTCGAAAGCCAAAATACATAAACTACTAGCTTCCCCGAATAGGAACCCAATATCCGAAAAATCCGCATCTCCCCTCTTCAGCGTATAGCAATCGGACTCCAACATCATCATATGAATAACAATATCAACTGGCTGCTAGACATGCCAAAGCTTCAACGTGGAGCACGCTCTTCACATGCTTCAACTTACATTTGAGAAAGATGTGTTCCCCATCTTCATCCATCCTCGAACAAACTAGACATCGAGTATAAATGTTACATGTTTCCCTTTAGTATTCATATGGGTTGGCAGGCTATCATAGGCCAGTCTCCAAAGAAAAATATGTAATTTTGCTGGCAACTGAATGCGTCAGAGCTTCGTCCATTGTGATCTTCCCACACTCGTTTCTCCTGATGAGCTCGCATCTGCCTGAAGCCTCACATCTCTTTGGATAACTCCTAATCTGTATGTAGACTTTACTTGAAAAACACCTTTGCCATTGAAATGCCACGCTACATGATCTTCCATCCCGCTTCTAAGAGTTATAGCAAGGATCTCCTTTGCATCTTTCGGACAGAACAAATCGTTAACTAGCTCCCCGTCCCACTTCTCAGTGGTAGGATTAATGAGCTCTGCCACTTTATCCAAGATCACTTGACCTCGACTGAAAGCCAGCCTCCCTGTACCTCCTCTTGGTATCCATGGATCTCTTCATACATGTATAGATTCACCGTCCCCAACACACCATATAACACCCTCTCTCGTCAGGTTAAGTTCCCTTGGTATGCTCCTCCATGTATATGCCATACCCGTTTGCGTACAACTTCCAATATAGAGCAGTTTGGAAAATACTTTGCTTTTAGGAAATGCCAAAAGGAGAATCTGGGGACTGTAACAAGCGCCAACTTTGTCTTGCTAATATTCCTAAATTGAAAATGTGCAAGTCTCTAAACCCCATGCCCCCTCACACTTTGCCTTAGTCATATGTTCCCAACTAATCCAGTGGTATTTATTCTCATCCTGCTGTCGACTCCACCAATATATGCATATGAGCTCGCTAATTTCCTCACACAATTTCCCCACACATTTTTTTCCCAACTAATTCAGTTGTAGATTGGTTTGCTTCTCTGGTCGGCGAGTTTAGCCGTGTTCTTCTTTGTTTGGGTCGTGCATCTTACATCTCTCCGCTTCCGGCACCATGTTCACGCCCCTTGCGTTCGTGCCATGTGTTGTACCACCTTCTGTAATCATTCTAACTTCTTCTATCAATGCAATGATACTCAAGCTTTGCGTATTCGCGGAAAAAAATTCCTCACACAACAAATTTGTCAGACTAAAACAAGACATAGCGTAAGTAGAGATGGCTTGGGCAGCTGCCTTGGTCAAAATCTCTTACCTGCCTTCGACAAGAGTTTCTCCTTCCAACCCTGAATTCTCATCCAAATATGCTTTTTTAAGTACTCACATTTCCATTTTCTTGACTGACCAAGATGCACCGAGAGACCAAGATATCACTGGTTTCGGGACTCCTGAGCAAACCCGAGAGCTGCAAGCACTGAAGTTTTCCTACCACACGGTGTCCCCTTACTGAACATAGCTAACGACTTGGCTTTATTTATCACCTGTCTCAAGTGCCGCTCGTAGAGAGCTAAAATTTCAGCAACTTATTTGCTGATTGTACATTTGCCTTCATCACAATGAGCGAATCATCCACGAAGAAAAGATGGTTTATTCTCGATGCCCCTTCATAGATTTTCACAACTTCCAACGAGCCCTCCAGATCAGCTTTAGCGAGCAAAATAGAAAATGATTCAGCACATAAGATGAAGAGGTATGAAAATAAAGGGTCTCCCTGCTATAAGCCCCTTTTGGCCAAACGGAAATTGAGCCCAACTAGCACAGGCATGTATGTATGGTTTCATTATTTTTTATGCTAGATCACTCCCATGGCATAGGACCGATGACACTCAAGAGACTAATTAATGGCTGCATTTGGGAGTGTGTTTGTGTATAGCCAAAATGTCATGCATATTCATTGGAAGTACGGTCATTTGGGAGTGGCAACGACTAGAGCACTATGGTGGCGAGCAGAGCCGAGTCCCAGTTTGTCCTCATGTCGACTGTCTGATGAGCCAATGGGCGCACCTATGCTGATTTTTGGCTTTGGTAGAGAAGTCGGAGCTGCGGACGGCGGGGCCACTCCGACAACGATGACTTCATAAGGGTGATTTTCAACACGCATTGCTCTCCGGATATTGCATTGGGCTAGGTCGGTGCGAGGCTTGTAACTTTTTTGTGAAGCTCGTTAGCAAAATCGGAGCTGCCTTACCCTTGATGCTTCGATCGACTGTTTGGCGTTCGTGGTCAGAGGTCGTCCGTGTGTGCCCAGTTTGTAATATAGGTTTTCGCCCGGTTTTCGTTTAGTTAACCGGCGACTCTCTTCTTCTTAATCAATAAAATGGCAAATATTTTACCTCATTTAAGAAAAATCTCGTTCAGCTAGTTCATAGAAATACGAGTTAACACAAGAGATGGTCGTCCCTCTAGAAGATCCAGGTTCCGTCGAAGGTATAGTTTTTGGTTGAAACAGTCCACCCACTCATCTCTTGTATTGCTAATCTAGCTTGCGTTCAAACTATAGAATGTCGTTGGAAAGAAACGAATGCAATGAATAGTAATCCTCTATCATTACGGATGATGATTGTACAATATATACCCCTGAGGGGATGTATCCAAAGGACACATCGGTTAGAGGAGATGGGAAGAAGAGACCCGACGATTGGCAAATAACTACTGCCCGTTGGTTTACAAATGGAAGGAGATTATCCTTAATTAATCATACTTATTAATTAATTCCTAACGCTCCCCCTAATCTCCGCTTTGACTATGTAGAATCATCATCTTGAGAAATACTCCTCTAAAAATCCGGTGGAAAAAATATGAGGAGATATACATAATATGCCATGAAAAACTCCTTCCAAAAACCCGGTGGAAAAATAAGGAGGAAATGATATGTCACAATGTTTGTATTACTACTGCCTCATTAAAAACCTTTCATGAAAAACCATTCAGGAAAAACGCGTAAAGGAAAAGAGTGCAATATCTAAGATCCAAAGATCTTCAACAGGTTATCATATGGGAGTACACTCTCCCTGAATCTTGCAAAACATAAAGTCATCTATGAAGGAAATATGCCCTAGAGGCAATAATAAAGTTATTATTTATTTCCATTTCATGATAAATGTTTATTATTCATGCTAGAATTGTATTAACCTGAAACTTAGTACATGTGTGAATTCATAGACAAAACATAAGTGTCCCTAGTATGCCTCTACTTTACTAGCTCATTTATCAAAGATGGTTATGTTTCCTAACTATAGACATGTGTTGTCATTTGATGAACAAGGTCACATCATTAGGAGAATGATGTGATGGACAAGACCCATCCGTTAGCTTAGCATTATGATCGTTAAGTTTTATTGCTATTGCTTTCTTCATGACTTATACATGTTCCTCTGACTATGAGATTATGCAACTCCCGAATACTGGAGGAACACCTTGTGTGCTATCAAACGTCACAATGTAACTGGGTGATTATAAAGATGCTCTACAGGTGTCTCCGAAGGTGTTTGTTGGGTTGGCATAGATCGAGATTAGGATTTGTCACTCCGTGTATCGGAGAGGTATCTCTGGGCCCTCTCGGTAATGCACATCACTATAAGCCTTGCAAGCAATGTGAATAATGAGTTAGTTGCGGGATGATGCATTACGGAACGAGTAAAGAGACTTGCCCGTAACGAGATTGAACTAGGTATGAGGATACCGACGATCGAATCTCGGGCAAGTAACATACCGATGACAAAGGGAACAATGTATCTTGTTATGCGGTTTGACCGATAAAGATCTTCATAGAATATGTAGGAGCCAATATGAGCATCCAGGTTCCGCTATTGGTTATTGACCGGAGATGTGTCTCGGTCATGTCTACATAGTTCTCGGACCCGTAGGGTCCGCACGCTTAACGTTCGATGACGATTTGTATTATGAGTTATATGATTTGCTGACCGAAGTTTGTTCGGAGTCCCGGATGAGATCACGAACTTGATGAGGAGTCTCGAAATGGCCGAGAGGTAAATATTCATATATTGGAAGGCTATATTCGGACACCGGAAGTGTTCTGGGTGGTACCGGGTCACCAGAAGGGGTTCCGGGCAACCCCTGGCAAAGGTATGGGCTTTATGGGCCAAGTAAGGGAACACACCGGCCCACAAGGGGCTGGTGCGCCCCCTATAGAGCCAACCACGTGGGGAGAAAGGGAAAGGAGAGGAGGAAAAGGAAAGTATGAAGTAGGACTCCTACTTCCTT
>NC_041381.1:306398310-306409057 GCF_002162155.2 Triticum dicoccoides
CCTTCCTTTCCCCCTTGTCCAAATATGGTAAGGGGGCCGAATTGGACTAGGGGCCCAAGTAGGATTCCTCCTACTTGGGCGTGCCCTAGGCTGCCTCCCTCCCTCTCCCTCCTTTATATACGTGGGGAGGGCACCCCCAGAACACACATCAATTGTTCCTAGCCGTGTGCGGCGCCCCCTCCACAGTTAACACCTCGGTCATATTGTCGTAGTGCTTAGGTGAAGCCCTGCGCCGGTAACTTCATCATCACCGTCGCCACGCCGTCGTGCTGAAGAAACTCTTCCTCGGCCTCAACTCGATCAAGAGTACGAGGGACGTCACCGAGCTGAACGTGTGCAGATCGCGGAGGTGTCGTGCATTTGGTACTTGATCGGCTGGATCGCGAAGACATTCGACTACATGAACCGCGTTACTTAAAACTTCCACTTTCGGTGTACGAGGATACGTGGACACACTCTCCCCGCTCGTTGCTATGATTCTCCTAGGTAGATCTTGCATGATCGTAGGAATTTTTTTGAAATACTACGTTCCCCAACAATGTCATACCAGTTCCATTAACATGATAATCGAGATTATCACTTGACTTTGTTTGCAAATTATCTTCCAACGCTTTTTAATTTTTTAAATTTTTGGGGAAGAAGATACTTTCAGAGCACTTGGTAATTGCTGTTTATAACCTGTCTTCTCCTGTGTAATACAAACAACATTATCTTCATAGATAATGGTGGGTGATTCCTACCAATCAATCCCACGTGAACTTTCAACAAAGTTCATCATTTCGTGAAGACATTTGCATGATGCTTCATACAAATCAACGTTTTCAGAATGATTAGTGGATGCAGCCACTTAAGTTTGTCTTCTCCACTTCCAAGAGAAGGTTGTACCTTCATTCGAGAGGACAAAATCAGTTAGTGATCTAGTATTATGGGGATATTATACATGCCTAGTATCACAATATCCAACCATGGTTATATCTTGATTATTCTCATAGAATAAACCAAGATCTATGGTGTCTAGAAGATATGCAAAAATATTCTTCACACCAACCCAATACCTTGTATTGGTGATGCATTGTACCTAGTCAATCAATTCACTTCAAATAATATACCAGGCCTAGTGCAGCTCTCCAGATACATTAGTGCGTCAATTGCACCATCATATGGAGACTCAGTTCAAGTATCTCTTCATCACCGCCATTAGGTACTAATGTGTATTTGTCTATTTTACTCAAGAGATCTCATAAACAAAAGTTCTGTGATGGATATGACTTATCCATGTTGAAATTTTCAACAATCTTTTGGATAAATGCAAACTGATGAACAAGTATTCCCAAAGCAGTACACTCAAGTTCCAAATTCAAGCAAAGTTTGGTCTCAGCCAAATCTTTCATCTCACACTCCATCTTAAGATGGTTTGCTTGTCTCATATATTTCTTGTGTAGTTCCAATGATATTCAGATTATCAACACACACATAAATGAGGCAAAATCCATCTTTAAATTTCTTGATGAACATATATGAGGAATCATCAATGTTTGAGTAATCCTTCTAAGGAACTCACTCAATCGGTTGTACCACATCATTGCCGACTACTTCAAGCCAAATGACTTCTGAAGTTTTACACAACACATGTTGTGATTAAACTCGGAATCTTCGTTCCCTTGGGAACAATCATAGATATCCGAATCAAGTGACTCATACAAATATGCAGTCACATGATCCATCAGTTGGATATACAATTTCATTATTCACTTCCAGTGAAATCAAATGTCGGAACGTTATTCCACTCATAATAGGATAACATATTTCATCATAAACGATGACAGGTCTCTGCGTGAACCCCTGTGCTACAAGCCTCGCTTCATGTCTCACCACCTCATTGTTTTCATTCCTCACATGAACAAAAACCCATTTGATCCCCAGGGAACAAATTCAAAGTGGTGGGTATTATTGATCAGGTCAATACCCCCTCTTCTTGAGAGAGAGTGCATCCTCAATTGCTGCCTTCGTTTGGATTAACTCGAGCATTTTAGACACTCAGCCATGCATGGACTTAGGTTCTAGATCCAATCCAATGTCTTTTGCAATTCATGAGGATAAATAAATGTCGACATAATGTAGTCTTTATTATATGATTCTCCCGAATCCATATCCATAATGGAGATTTCATCATTACCTTTTGACTCTTTGTGATTTCCACAATAGTTGAGTCAAGGTCTTCCGATGTCCCAGTACAAAAAATTTGTGTGCACACTCGTGCTGGCCCTGGATGTGTCCAACATCCTTCGGGTGTCCTTCAACCCTTGGTTGAATATCAACATGAAGTTGACCTGCATTTACTATTTGAGGATTCCCCATTCCCCTTGGACGCTTCCATGAAGCCTTGTCCTCTTGTGTCCAGATTCCTCCCCCTCTTTGGTGGCTGAGTGGACCTATGGGTCACATCCACTCTCTCTGACACATTCACCATGGGAACATTTTACTTTGTGACACATATATACTTAGAAAATGCAACTGGCAGATTATTTGTGATACTTTGCAAATTGATAATCTTCTGAACCTCCATTTCAGACTCATTCGTACGTGGAACTAATTACTAGATGTCTATTCACATCTCATTCTATTTCCCGGCATTAAATGTGGTTATTATCTCCCCCTAATGCCGGAAAAATGTCCTCATCAAAATACAACCAGCATACCGGTCCATAAACAAGTCTCCTTCTAAGGACTTCGAGTACTTTATGATTGACGGAGAATTTTACCTCACATAGATCCCCATTCCTGTACGAGGCCCATATATGTATACTGCGGTGGTGAAATCGGTATATATCCAACACAACTGAGTTATCGCAGATGGGAAATACTTACTCATTTCCATGTACTAACTGCAATGGGAGACCATATAATATGCAGTTCGTCGAATTTGTATATGCAGTACGTAAAAATGCAATGTCCCCAACTAGATGTTGGGAGATTACAATTCTGTAGGGGCAATTTTGTTGTCAACTTATCCTCTTGACAAGTGATTCCGCAAGACCTGGGTATGTACACAAAGTACCAATATGCTCCACAGTAATGCCTCAATCTAGGCAGTAATCATCAAATGCCCACGAACTAAATTTCACAGCATTATCCATTCTGATAGACTTTATCCCATGCTTAGGATGATTTGCTCTCAAATTAACGATTTGAGCAATAAGCTTTGTAAAAACATGGTTCGTTATAGAAGTAAGACACACATTGGACCATCTCGCTGATGCATCCAAAAGCAGTATGAAATATCTCAATATTCCATATAATGGTTCAATTGGATCACATGCATCTCCTGTACAAGGAAATCTACTGGCTCATCCTTTGTCTTTAGAAATGATGGCCTTGTGATCAATTTTCCAGTTTACAGGTATCGTGCATACATAATCCAATGCATTTGGAAAATTCACACCATTAGATTGTGTGTAGTAGAACCATCAATAATTTTCTTATCATCCCAATACGAGGGATACCTAGGCAACCATGCCACATCTTGAACTTATCAAGATTCTAGAAATCTTGTACGCTAAATGCGTATCCAATTTATTGTATGTATAGTATATTAATCCAAAAGATAGAGAAAACCTTTACTCTAGGATTTCATTCAAATCCTTTTTTTTGTTGAGTCATGAGTAGGCTTCCAACCTCACTCACTATACAAGTTTCAACATAGAAACCATTGCGGATATCCTTAAAACTCAGCTAGGTACGAGTTAAATCTTGATGCATGAATGCATCCATGATTATCATATAGTACCCCTAGGGAGTGCAATTATGGCTTGACCAGAACCAACAATTACCCCATCATAACCAACAATTGTCATGATGTTTCCACTACTCTTCTCAAGAGTCTGGAAATACTTTACCTCCCTTAGTATCATGTTAGTAGACCCAGTTTCTACTAACACATTTTCTTCTCAATTGGATTATTCCAATAGGCTTCTATAGAGAAAGAAACCAATTTCAAGATATGATTGAACTCATATAGAAATACATACATTGTATATCACTGGTAGCGAAGTCCACTAGCATGTCATCGACACTAAGTAGTGGATCTTCGTTTTGCTGAGTCTGGGCATGGCTTCCAACGTTCTAAGACGCCTTGGGAATTTTCAACAATAGGGACATCATTATTATGTTAAGTGGAGCAAGTTGCACACTTGTTTCCATGGGCCTGTTGTCCTTAGCCAATTGATGCATGTACAGATCCACCAAGAGCATGGAAATATCACATTTCCTTGCATTGTGAACAACCACATGTGTAGCAATCAATGCTACTGCCCTCGTCATTCTCCAAGAAATGACTTTTGCCAATTTGTGCTCCATTCATCTCCGCATCTCATGATGTCTCCACTTTCATTCACCATTGACAAAACAATTCAGTCAAAATCCTCATAAAAGGATTAAAAGTGAAACACATTTCATCGATGAGATTGGCATCTGAAACCGCACTACTGTAGAATCTCAACTCTCGGTTGATTTGATGCACATTAACGTTGTATGTTGTCACTGACTCAAAGTCATGGAATCGGGCGAGCATCCATTTCCTATGCACTTCAAGCATCATCATCACCATATATTGATCACATTGCTCCTCAAAAGAGCTCTAGAGTATTAGATACTCTATTTTTATAGATCATGGTGTAGTGAAGTGCAATGTAACATACTTTGCTGTAGCGACTATAGCCGGAGCTGGTTATGTGGGAACTGAGATCCCGGGCCGCCAAGTTAATCTTGACTTTCATGGCCTAGGTTTGATTATTGATGCCATCAATGGCAAACACAGGAAAACACTCCCTTGGGTATGTCCAACATATCCTGCATGAAATCATCATGCACGATTAATTTACTCTCCAGTAAATTAATTTTCAATCATCATCAACATATAGCAATCATCATATTGCCCAATCATATATGTTGTTACAGTAATGTGCTTTACAATGCAGTAATATTCAAGAAATTACGTAAATACACATACATTCAAAAACTGCATTGCTGAATGCAAAAACAGAAAAGACAAACGTAAAAATGGTACTGGGTCCGAGCTACGAAACCCAAACCAGTGGTACACAGGCCACTTCGTGTTTTTTTTCGTTTTCTTTATTTTTAGCGCAGAACGTGCCATCGGCCTCAGCCTATTTGGGATTTCAGTCCAAAATAGGAACGGCTGGAATGGGTGGGCAAAGCCAACGTGGGCTTCGACCTTTTTCGGCCTAGCCGACGGAGCAGATCCTCGGACGCACCTCGTCCTGCTCGGCCGGCAATATCGGCAATATCTGCAGCCGCCGTTCCGCCAAGCAGTTCGCATCACGTCGCTGCGCGTACGGCCAGGTTGTGCTAGCGACTCTGTGGGCCGCCAGCCTCGACGCTGTGCTGCGCCAAACCCCCGCGTCGCGTTTCTAGCGACCTCGCTTGGCTGCGCATAACCAGCCGTCGCGCGCCGCGCGTGCACCAGTGCCACTGCCCTGGCCATGAGCCCATGATGCCCATCACACCAGCGCGCCACCAAGTGGCTTTTTGTCCCGTCGCAAACCCGGCTACCGCAGCCAGCCGCCATCGCTCCGGGCAGTCACGCTGCCATTCTTACGCTTCGCCGTCTGGCCGCGCGCACTAAGGGCGTCAACGGTTATGCCTATGCCGCCGCGATTGCAACACCAGACCGCCACTCGCGGCACACGCGAGGCGTCTCCACTGAGGAGGACGACTTCATGCGGTGCCTCCGCACGGGCCGGGAACACCTCGACGTTGAATCCTTGTGGCGTGTGTGTCTCTGCTACTCCAAATCTTGCCGCAGCTCCTATCAGTGGGGGAAGTCTTAGCATTAGAAAAAGAAGGAAAAGATGTCTCCGCCCACGCTCCTGCGACGCACCGCGCCGGTGCCCGCAGCCACCGCCGCCGCCGCTGCTGGACCGTTCTGCTTCCAGCCGTGCCACTCCCCTGCATCACCGCCGTGCCCCCCTGGTTTCTCCAGCCCAAGGTTTGCTCGCGAGGACCTCGTACTCTTGCTTTTCCCGCAGCTGGCTGGATCCACGCCAGATCCAGTGCTGCCGCCGGGGTGCTCTACCTCTACAAGCTCGCCCTTTGTCCCGGATCCCCTCCCAGAAGATCCACCCGTGGCTCCTGCTTCCGTTGCGCCGGGTCCAGCCCGGAAGGTCTGCTTTGCTGCTGCTGAAGACCTGCTCAATCCAGCTCCTGCTAAGCTCATCCATGGCGCTCCCAGGTCATGCCTGAAGACGGCGCGGTCTGCTACCTCTGCCGGCCAGGGCGCGGCGCGGACGCCCGTACCTTCAAATCCTGCAACGCCTCGTGCGATGTCTATCGAGCCGTTGGGTGTGGATGCAAGCTCGGAAGAGGGTTGGATGTTTGTTAAACCGCCGTATTGGTGGAGAGCTCTGTCTCCCAGTCTGCGTCAGTCAAGACAGAGGTCCTCGCCTTCCTTTTCCCCTCCATCATCAGGCAGAATTTTTGTGAAGCATCACCGTCGGACCTGCCATCGCTGCCTCGAGCGGGGACATCTCAAGATCGACTGTCGTGACCCCTACAAATGTCTGATTTGTCGACAGAGTGGTCATCGTGCACGCCAGTGCACAAACAAATCACCGAAGCCAGTGCAAGAACGCCTCCCGCCGCCGTCAATGATTCCGTCCCCCCCTCTGGCAGAAGATGATGGAAGGATTCTGTGCCGCCCGTGTGGTGGCCATGGCGATTCGGTCTGCTGGGATGATGTCCGTGGCTGGGACGGGCGCTAGGGCAACCAACACTCCAGCGCCCCCGCTAGGCGTATCAACAATAGAGGCCAAGGCTCTCGCTACGATCGGCTCCGAGATGACTGCGATGGAAACTTCGACATGCGCCGTGGCCTGGAGCTCCCGACTCTCGACGCCCCGCGAATCGACAGAGGCTGTGTTCAACGACTTCCGGATGGCGCTGTCATCCCGGCTTCAGGCAGGAGGTCCCGAAACCGCCCAGCGGACACGCCGACGAGGAGTGCGCGCCGAAGAAACAACACTACCAGCCCGCTCAGCATTGAGACTCGTGGTCGGTCGCCGCTGCCTTCTCCGCGCACTACTCACCGAGACATCATCGAGCTGAGACCTTCGTCGGCTGGCTCTGGGAGCAACGAAAGATCACCGCCTTCTTCTCGCACTACATTCCAGGACATCATCGAGTTGCGCCCTTCCTCAACTGCTCCTGATTGGCTGCATCGCGTGAACCCGGGCCTGGGATTGCCGGCGTCGATCACACCACCGGTCTGGACTTCTTGCTCGCCGCCTCGTCTCATGCGCCGTGCAACCTCCTCGACTACAGGCTCCTCTTTGGGCGCGACTCCATGCACCGACAGCCCGACGTGCACCCCGGTCTTTGTACCGCGAACGCCCACCTCCTCCCCGCCGAGGACGCCTTCTATCAGAAGAATGAGGTCGCCAACGCGCAATGGGCCGACTAATCTGTTGCAGCCATCGCCGCCTCTTCTGGATGGCTGCACCCCGACGCACCCTTCTAGCTTGCTTCGCCTGTCCAGAACTTCTCCGACCCCAAGTTTGCCAGCGGGGGTCACCTCTGCTCCTCAAAGCTCCCAGGAGGACTGTTTCGACCAGCCAGAGCAGAGCACCCCCATCTTTGTGCCTTGTCAGCAGGCCCTGCTGCCATCGCCAACGCCAAGATCCACCCCGCCCAGGCCACCGACGAGAAGAAGGAAGACCTTGGTTGGTATCTTCAGTTTCACAGTGGGACGTAGCAGCCCGCGACTCCAGGCCAAGAACCGATCGACGCCTATCACAAAATTAGCGGAGAAGCTGCTTTGCCAAAGGCTGGGTATCATAGAGGAAGGTGAAATGATGACTGAGGAGGCCATCAACAAGTATGTCGCATTGTTCAATGGTAAACTGCCAGACATTGCGGTAGCGGCTTTGCGTGCACTGTTCAAGCTTGACTGTGACCTGGCCACTGCTGTCGAAGACGCCCTAGTTGAGCATGGTGGCGACACGGCCCCAGACCTACATGCCATGGGAAGTGAGGAGGCCACGGCGATGGCATGATGATGTTGCTGCACTGATGATTGATGTATTGTTAGTTTCTAATAGAAGATAACAACTTATGCATTTTGAATTGGAATGTTCGTGGATTGAACTGCCCAGACCGTCGTTCTATTGTACATGAAACCATCGCCTCCACTTCTTGCAACATTGTATGTCTTCAGGAAACCAAGCTTGCAGCCATGGATCCTTTTATTGCTGCTTTCCTTGGCGGCCATCGTCTGAAGAGTTTCGCTGAGCGGCCCGCGAATGGCACCCGTGGAGGAATTCTTCTATTATGGAATGAAGACCTAGTCAAGATTGATAATGTGAGCTTTGGGGACTTCTTCCTCTCGGCCATGGTGACTATCGTTGGCTCAAACACATCCTTCCAAATCACAACCGTGTATGGCCCTACTAGAGGCAATTTGAAGGATGCCTTTTTCCTTGAAATGGTTGGACAAAAACCTCCTGTTGGCACGAGATGGATTGTCACCGACGGCTTCAACCAAGTCTATCGGGCCAGAGATAAGAACCGTACAAATGTCGATCGCAGCCGCATTGTCCGCTTCCGCAACGCCCTCAATGCTTGTGAGCTAAAGGAAATACACTTGCAGAATAGGAAATTCACATGGAGCAATGAACAAGTAAACCCGACCATGAGCAAGCTTGATAGCTTCTTTTGCAATGAAGATTGGGACATTCAGTTTGGTTCCCACCTTCTCCACGCATTGTCATCTTCATTATCCGACCACTGTCCTCTACTCCTCGCTAGTGATGTGGGGCCCTCCCGGCCAAAATGCTTCCGCTTTGAAAACTTTTGGATCAAGATGCCTAACTTCAAGAAGATTGTTCAAGATGCTTGGAATGAGAGAGTCCCCCATGTCGAGCCATGTCAAATCCTCTTTCACAAGCTAAAAAGAGTTAGTCAACGCCTTCGCTCTTGGAGCAAAAAGATCTTCTCAAACCATAAGGTCCAACTTCACATGGCCCTTGACATCATTCTTAGATTGGATTTGGCCCAAGAAAGTAAAACATTGAGCTCTGAGGAGAGGGGCCTTCGAAGGAAGCTCAAAAGAAAGATTGTGGCCCTTGCCGTTCTTGAGAGAGCTAGAAAGAGACAAAGCTCTAGGGTTACTTTGCTCAAAGAGGGTGATGCCAACACGCGTTTCTTCCACCTTTGCGTCAACCACAGAAGAAGAAAAAAATTTATTCATCGGTTGAAGCATAACAATGGATGGGTCACAAACCACGAGGATAAGAAGACGATTGCGCAAGAACACTTTAGGAAGGCCATCAAAAAAGGGGTGCCCCGTGCTATGGACCTCAACCGGGAATTCATCCCTGCTCCGGTTTGTGACCTCGCGGACTTGGCGTTGCCTTTCTCGGTGGAGGAGGTCAAGGCGGCAATCTTTGCCCTCCCTAGTGATAAAGCCCTGGGCCCTGACGGATTCACCGGAGCCTTCTTCAAAGAATGTTGGGAAATAGTCCAACCTGAAATCATGGAGGTCATCAACAACTTCTCTAGCCTTCATGTCTCCAACTTGCATTGGCTGAACTCGGCAAACATAGCTCTCATTCCAAAGAAAGATGGTGCAGAGGATATCTCAGATTTTCGACCAATTAGTCTCATTCATGGTATTGCTAAGATCATTGCAAAAATGATGGCCACACGGCTCACTCCTCATATGCACAAACTAGTCTCCAATGCACAGAGTGCTTTCATCAAGAAAAGAAGTATCCATGACAATTTTATGTATGTGCGCAACTTGGCTAGGCGCTTCCAACGCACAAATACACCAACTTTGCTTTTCAAGCTTGACATAAAGAAGGCTTTTGATTCGGTGCGTTGGGATTACTTGATGGATTTGCTCCGCCACCATGGCTTCCCAAGTCGCTTCAGAGATTGGATCTCTGCCCTTCTTTCCTCGGCATCTTCGCGTGTGTTGCTCAATGGTATTGCCGGTGACCCAATTCGGCATGGTCGGGGCCTTCGTCAAGGGGACCCTCTCTCCCCGTTGCTATTTGTGCTCGCCATTGACCCGTTGCACCACATCCTTGCGAAGGCGACTTCTCAAGGTCATCTTCAACCACTCAGAGGTCGACCCATCTGTGCGTCGCTTTATGCCGATGACGCTGCCATTTTCATTGCCCCAATAAAAAATGACATTCAGTTCCTGGCTTCAACTCTTGCATCCTTTGGTGATGCTACAGGATTGGTCACTAATTGTGCCAAAAGTGTAGTTGCGCCCATTCGCTGCGGTAACATTGCCCTTGATGACGTCCTGCAAGCCTTCCCAGCGGTTCGCTCCACCTTTCCTATGAGATATTTGGGGCTTCCCCTTTCGGTTTTAAGGCTTAAGAGGATTCACTTTCAGTTCTTAGAAGATAAAGTTGCGGGGAAACTACCACCTTGGGTTGCCAAACATGTGGCCGTGCCAGGCCGGGTCGTCTTGGTCAAGGCAGTGCTTACTACCATTGTTATATATCATATCACGCCCCTGGAATTGCCGGTGGAAGTGAGCAAGAAGATTGATAGCTTGCGGCGTGCCTATCTTTGGGCGGGTTGCGATAAAGTGACCGGTGGAAAATGTAAGGTCAACTGGAATCTCGTCTGCAAGCCCAAGATCTTCGGTGGTTTGGGCATCCTCAACCTTGAGAAGTTTGCTACGTCCCTTCGTCTGCGATGGCTTTGGTATGAG
>NC_041381.1:306409406-306414731 GCF_002162155.2 Triticum dicoccoides
CCAAGACTTGGGCTGGGACGGGAACACCGTGCAATGATGATGATAGAGACCTGTTTGCGGCAGCCATCACGGTTAGTGTTGGAAACGGATGTAAGGCGAAGTTCTGGGAATCATCTTGGCTGAACGGCATGAGACCCAAAGATATTGCCCCAAAGATATTTGACCTCTCAAAAAAGAAATCTACCTCGGTCCAAAAAGCTCTCCTCAACAATTATTGGGTTAGTCAGATTGATGCCCATCATGGGCTCACCATGGAGCATATTCAGGAGTTCGCGTTGCTATGGGAAAAGCTATCCTCTGTTACTCTCGACAATGATGCGCATGATACTATCCTATGGAAGTTCACGTCTCATGAAGAATACTCGGCGTCGACGGCCTATATGGCGCAGTTTGCGGGACACACGACAAGCATCATGCCTGCTGCTGTTTGGAAGGGTTGGGCCTCTCCGAAATGCAATTTTTTTGCTTGGTTGATAATTCAAAACAGAGTTTGGACAGCTGATCGATTGCACCGTCGTGGATGGCCGAACTGCAACCTCTGCCCGCTTTGCAAGCAAGTTCAGGAAACCGCAGCACACCTTCTCTTCCAATGCAGGTTCTCCCAGCGTGTCTGGATCAAGGTTGCAACATGGCTTGGTATACATGGTGATGTGGTAAGGAGCTGGCGAAATGAGGTTTCGGTTCGAGAATGGTGGATTAAAAATGTGGTTGAGCGTGGAGATAAGAGAAAGGCTATCGCCTCCTTGTTCATGCTCATGTCTTAGGAGATTTGGAAAGAGCGTAATGGAAGGGTTTTCCGTAACATCGCCGCTACGACGATGATGCTCATCATGAAGATAAAAGAGGAGGCCCATCTTTGGGCTATTGCCGGTGCCACCCACTTGAGTATTGTAATGCCGCGAGAGTAGATATTTATCTCCCGCTTTGCAGTCGTTTGTCTTAAACCTTCTCAATGAAAATGGTAAATCTTTTGCCTTGTTTCAAAAAAAAAAAATCTTGCCGCAGAAAGTCCACATTTCCTCTTCGCTGCGTCTCTCGTCATTGCTGATGCCTAATGGCGTTGGAATCCGCAATGGCGCCTGGGCCATGTTTCATCTTGCCGTTGCGTGTTCCATGAACATGAAAAGTGCAATCGATCGAGGATGATTAGGACATGTTTAGTCACAGAACAAACAAGACAAGGCCGAACAGTGATCCCTGATTGATTTCTAGTACACGCTCTTGCCTTAGACGGACTGGTTACCGATCAGATGGTCGTCTCATCCGTTCAGCTCTGTGTCGCCGGACTCCTCGCCGCGCAGCATCACAACCGCGTACGCCTTCCATGCTGCAGGCCGTGCCTAGCCGCCGTCCGGGAGGGCGAGGCCGTCCCGTCGCGCTGGATGAAGCCGCACCGCGCCTCGCACCAGTCCGCTCCGCCGACGCCAAACGGAGAACCGCGCCAGGATGCTGCGGTCGCGGCCGCTGCTTCGCCTCGTGCAGAAGTTCGCATCCTCGTCGTCGTTGCTAGAGAGCCGGGCGTGTGGGTAACCACCGTCTTCGTGGGATGGCGGACGTGGATTTATCCTAACTGGTTGTGCGCGCAACCCATATCTCCCTCACTCATCTTTCATGCATGTCACATCAACTACATGTTGCCATGCACGAATTGATTGTAGACTGGCACCACCATCTAGGACAGGAATCTCTCTCCTAGGCACTAGTACTTGATCATGCATCATTAAAAAAGGGTTAATAGATGATCTTAAACGTGTTTAATTAAATGGGCTGAACTGTGGTCAATTCTTCTTAAATAATAATGTGAAATATACTGTTGTTAATTAACTACTTCATAGTTCCAAAGAAAACATATGGATGTACCGAAGTTTATGGGGAAAATCCAATGAACTTTACGGTTATAATCCGCGAGCTTTATGGAAAAAATCCAATGAACTTTAATGTTATAATCAGCGAACTTTATGGGAAAAACAATGAACTTTGCATTTACCTAGCTCGCATTTTGTATGAAAATTCTAAAGAACGTTGTTGTATAATTTAATAAACTTTATGGTTGAATGTGCTGGACATTTTTGCCAATTAAGTTTTTTTATGAAATATTTCATTTACCTAGCTAGCACTTTGTATGGAAATTCTGAAGAACTTTGTGGTTTAATTCAATAAACTTTTTGTCTCTGTCATGTGTTTGATATATAGTAATTTCCATCCCCAAAGTTAAATATGTTGATATTGGGCTCGTTTCGAAGAGCTCACAGTAGAAAAGTCAAATAAATAAAGAAATTTAATTTTTCACCAAAGCAATTAAAAGATATGGTGATATATTTGTTTGTAGTGCAATTTTGCTTTGAAGAGCAGATAACATAGGCACATGCCGCTTCTGCTAGCTGTATTAGGGCATCTCCAGCCGGCCCCCCAAGACACCCCCCAAGAGGCCTTTTTTGGCGCCGGTGGTAAAAAATCGTTCCAGCCACGGCCCCAACATCTCATTTTTCGCCGGATTAACCCAAAAACTCAGCCGGCGACCGCAGGTGAAACCCAGCCCACCGGGAGTCACTTGGGGGCGGAGAGAGAAGACTTTACATGCAATTGGTCCACAGTCAGCCTCCCACCCCCTCTCTCTCCTTTTTCTCCAGGTCCCACCCTCACGTGCTCGCCTTCCCTCTCCCCATGACGCGCCTGCCTCCCCGCCTGCTCGACGTGCTCCCCCTGCGTGTTGTGGCCGCCCTCAACGGAGCAGAGTGGAGCTCGTGGCCAGGCATGGACGGGGCAAGGGCGATGGCCTCCGGGGAGGCCACGAGCAACTCCGAGGCCATGCGGGGCGGAGCATGGCCGGCGAGTTCACGGTCGGGCGAAGCGTGGCAGGGGCGGAGCGACTACAGCAAGAGCTGGCGTGCTCTGGGTCGCGTCCCGGCTCCCCGTGGCCTCCCACAAGTACGAGCTGGTGCGGGGGCTCACGGAGCTGGTGCGGCCGAGAAGCTCGCAGCCGAGCTCCTGTGGCTCGGGCAGAAGTGGCCGGCAGCAGAGCGTGTCGCGGCCGGCGGGGCATGCCTGGGCTAGCGGGGCGCGCGAGGAGTGGTGGGGCATCTTCACGCCGGACCAGTGCTCCGGGATCAACCGCTTCGTCGCGCTCTTCGTCGTGCCGCTGCTCTCCTTCCACCACGTCGCGCCATCGCCGTGCCGCTGCACTCCACGCTCCAGCACCACGCCGCGCCCCAGCAACCTCACCAACACCGGCCGGACAGGCGCAGGGCGCGCAGTCGCAGCCGAGGCTGCGGTCCGACCGCCTTGCGGAGCTGCTCAGGGCGAAGCCGTCCGAGTGCGGCGACGACGAGGGCGAGGCGGACGCGGCCGTGCGTGGCTGGGCATGGTGCACCACGGGCAGCAGCAGCCTCGACGGGTTGGCCAAGTGCGTGACGAGGAGGAGTCCGTCGACGTGCTGTGGAGCCGGAGAGCACGTAGCGGGAGCGGCCGGCGTGGTGCGCCTCGAGGTGCAGCTGGGAGGAGGCCGGCCGCGGCAGCCAGCCGTCGCCGTGCATGACGAGATGCAGTCTGCGCGGCGCGGGGAGAACGTCGGCGCGGCGCCGGGGGGTGCGCCGAGCTCGAGCAGCGCGTCACCGGCGGCGGAAGACGAAGACGCGGCCGAGGGAGTCACCCGGTCGGCTGGGGTCGTCGCCGACGAGCTCGAGCTCGTGCGGCCCGGCAGTGCCCACAACATGTTTGTTGTAATGACAAAATGAAAAAGAAAAAATAAGACACAACCTGAGGGGCACAACGGCTGGAAAATTTTTGCACCCAAAGACAAAATTAGCGCCGGGGCCTCCCCAGGAGGCCGAAAAAACGTCTCCTGGGGGGCACAACGGCTGGAGATGCCCTTAGCGTCAGGCATGCATTTGATCCATCATTTCAACAGTAGGCCTAGGGAATCTAGCAAAGAGACGTGAGAAACGAGAAATGGATTGGGACCTGCTGGGCCTGGGTGCGCTGATCCACATGATTCAGCGACGGCGACGATTCGCGTTGCGCGTGCAGTAGGTTAGGATTCGCCATATTCGCTTTTCCTCTCTCAGCGGAGAGCCAAGTGCTGATAACGTGGAAAGAAACTAATGCAATGAACAGTAATCCTCTCTCATTATTGATGATGATTGTACAATATATACCCCTGAGGGGATGTATCCAAAGGACACATCGGTTAGAGGAGATGGGAAGAAGAGACCCGACGATTGGCAAATAACAACTGCCCGTCGGTTTACAAATGGAAAGAGATTATCCTTAATTAATCATACTTATTAATTAATTCCTAACAGTCGCGAAGGCCTTTGCACTTGCGGTTGAAACTACAGTATGCCGCACGTACCACGACGGGAAAGGATGTTATGTGTCTGTACTGTACGCGAACATGCAGCTGCACCACGACAACCGTGTGGTTTAGCTTGACGTGCCACCATCGCACCACGCCGACCCACCTAACGACCGCACTCGGTCGAACGAACCACAGCCACAACGCGCGTGCACCCGCGTAACCGACCTATCTATCTATAGCTTCGCCCGGTCGCTTGCATTTCAAGGTATGGCGCGGGCCAAACATGCACGCAAGCTGGAGCGCACCTTGCATGACTGCTGTTGATTGCGAGTGTGAGTGAGTTCGGCACCGTTTCTTTGGGGTTCAGCGTGCATGGGCCTACACAGTCCACCCCTTCTTTCCATTTCTCTCATTCTTGAAAATTTCGAGTGTGCTTAAAGCACGAAAGGTGATTCGTCGCGACGCCGCGTGCAAAGAGACTGCGGCGGGAATATGGTTCTCTTTGTCTAGTCCCCGTCCCGACGGTGCGTCTAGCTTCATCAAAGGACGTGCGTGGAGGTGTGCCTCTAGCGGGTCTTATAAGATTTTGTAGGAGTGAGCCGAATGCACGGTGCCGTTATCGCCCCTCCTTCACTGAAGGCGAAGCATGACGACTTTCTACTACAATAAGTCTTTCGCGGATCTGGTGAAGGAGGGGCAATGACAGCGGCGCACTATTGGCTCAGTCCTATGCTTGTAGTCATGGCCTATGGACTAGAATATAACTTTTATTTTTATTTTTGATGTTCTCTGTACTAACATGACACATGATGATACTCCATTCACTTCTAAATATAAGTTTTTTTTAGAGAATTTAGTACAAACTATATATGAATCTATATACCTATTTTAGAATGTAAATTCACTCATTTTACTCCGTATATAGTCTATATTGAAATCTCTAAAATGGCATATATTTAGGAACAAAAGGAGTAGATCAGAAGTTTTCGGAAGAAAAGAAAATCTGTAACATCACACACAAACCTGTT
>NC_041381.1:306414926-306458303 GCF_002162155.2 Triticum dicoccoides
AGAAACTACACCGACCTGTTTCTTTCTCTAATAAGTGTCAAAGAAGGCAACATACAGCACTAACACTAGTACTGTGCTTTCCCCTGGTCCTGGTTTCACACGTATCCCGCGCGTCCAATTAATTCCATAAGTCTACGTGCGCAGTTCATGCACGATTGATCTCGAGCTACCAGGCCATGCACGATTTCGCCCTATAAATACGGCAGCTCTAGAGCACTCACAAACCAACCAAGTACCTGAACCGAGCTAGCAGCTGGCAAGCATCTCGAAGATGGCTACCACCAAGCATTTGGCCATTGCCGTTCTTGTCCTCCTTAGCATAGGCACGAGCACCAGCGCTCGAATCCTCCTGGGATACGGTCCTCGCGGAGGAGGCGGTGGCGGAGGCAGCGGTGGAGGTGGTGGTGCTGGCTATGGTGGATCAGGGTCTGGTTCTGGGTACGGCGAGGGTGGTGGAAGTGGAGGAGGTATTAGCGGTGGTGGATACGGCCATGGTGGTGGCGGTGGAGGCGGTGGAGGTGAGGGCGGAGGCGCCGGTTCTGGGTATGGGTCTGGGGAGGGCTCTGGGTACGGGAGCGGCGCCGGCGGGTACGGTGGCGGCAGTGGCGGAGGAGGCGGTGGCGGCCAAGGTGGCGGTGGTTCAGGCTATGGGCATGGGTCCGGTGAGGGTTCTGGCTATGGCGGTGGTGCTAGTGGTGGTGGTGGCCACGGAGGTGGTGGCGGTGGCGGACAAGGTGGTGGGTCTGGCGGGTGCTCAGGCTACGGTTCCGGGTCTGGCAGTGGATATGGTGGAGCGTATGGAGGCGGCGGCGGCGGCGGTGGCGGCGGAGGTGGTCAAGGTGGAGGCTCTGGCTATGGCTCCGGGTCTGGCTCTGGATACGGTTATGGCTCCGGCGGTGGCTTCGGAAATGGACGCCACTGATCTCACTTTCATGGAAAGCTCAAGTATTCAAGAGTATATAGTTAAAATTCTTCCCGTGAGTGACAGTGATGAGCTTGTTGTTCACTGATCTACTACTACTGAAGATACAAGTTTGAGTGTAATATTGTACTCTGGTGGTGGTTTCTGCTTTACTTATTTGGTGAAGTCCAGTAAATAAGCGATCTTTACAAAGAGATCATCATACTCCTGTATCCATTAATTTCTACAACCCGGATGATTGACAGATCATATAACATACAGTTCCTGAAGAAGGATCAGAGAAACCATTTGCTGAAATCTGTTTCTGAATATATGTTCTGCACATTTTGCAGTTGCCACACACAATTTGTTTACACATGGTTTCAGCCTATAAACCAGCGTGCCTGGATACTGAGACCTCTTTTTTTTGCCGGGCTTGATCTGGCACTTGTCAGCTCACTTTTGTGCAATTTAGAAGGTGGTTTAGTCTTTTAGTGCGACCCTAGACTCTGCAGCCTTTTCTTTTCTTTTAAAAAATGGAGGCAAAGGTTTTGCCTCGTCTCACTAATACATAAGGGGAGGCTAAGAAAGTTGGACGAGGTCCATTACGCCTCAACAAATGAATGAGAAAAAAGATTACTTTCACGGCATCAAAGAGCACAAATGTTTCGTCCCGCAAGAACCCAATTCCTTGCCTCCAATTTGGTGTTGTCGACCAGAATAGTAGGCATAGTGGACTTGTTTCGAAAAACACTTGCGTTTCTCTCATTCCACATCTCCATGTGACAAGCATGAGAAGCGATGAAATGGCCATCCTTCTATGTCCAAGCCGAAGAACTATCGTTGCCCACCAGGCCTGCAGTTTGAGTGTATGTGATTAATATTGTACTCTGGTGGTGGTTGCTGCTTTACTTATTTGGCGAAGTCCAGTAAATAAGCGATCTTTACAAAGAGAAACTGCATGCTCTGCTAGTGGTGAGGTAAACTACTTGAGAAGCTGAATTACCAAAACTCTTATTTCAAATGACAGTTGGACAATTAAATCCAGAATTCCTATGTTGGACCATCTGATCTCAGTTCCATTTTCAATATCAGCGGGACCTACAACCGATGCAGCAAATCTAAAACGTACACCACATACACGCGTTTTAAAAGCCGCCATCATCATCAAACCGCTGACCCATCTTCAAAAAAGATATCCGCATCATCCTTGCCAGTCCGGCCATCCGTCGATGCCACCACCACGCCCAATGGCACCACCTCCCTGCACGCAAACTGTTGAGCATGTCGCGGTCGCCGCCGGTACACAGCAGCACCATACCGCTACCACGATCCGACACAACTTGAAGTCTCTAGAAAATCTGTTGTGTGTAGCACCTCCGAACAGGCATGGCACAGCGTACCACCTGTCGGTCAGGCATGACTTGACATATCCACCGAAGCTCTATGCAAGACGAAGTCGCTCCACCTCCCGCTTGTGTCTTCCTGTCCTGCTCCACAAACGATGCTCCCAACAGAAATGACACCACAGTACCACTATCGTCCGATCTGGAAGATCAGATCCTAGGGTTATCCCCGGAGCAGTACGAGTGGGTCGACAGTAGTTACACGATGATGCTTTCATGAAGGTAATGGCGCAGAACGCTGCCATTGCCCATCGGCGGCTCTGTCTTCACCAGCAACTATGTCTCCCCGACTCACAGCTGGGACTAGATGAGGATCTCGAGATCCGATCACCCAGCCTCAGGCCGACCATCTCCAGCATAGGAGATGACTATCACCGTCGGCTGCACCGGCCAGAACAGATCTGATCGGAGGTGCCATTGACCTGTCCACAATGCCCTCCACGCCGTTGTCGCCGATCCAAAGCCAAATGGCGCGTCGCCGCCGTCCGAGCAGGGCCGGCTGCCACGCCTGCAGCCCACGCCGCGACTCACGACTGGGTCGTCCGCCACGCTTGCAGCCGCCGCCCGAGGCAGGACCGACTACAATGCCGTCGTCTGCCGCAGCCATCGCCCCACACCACAAAGACTAGATCAGTCGCGCCTCCACACGTTAAGGGGCCCCGCAGCACCCCTGAGACGCGGGAGAGAGGGAGTCCCCCGCCACCGCCATTGGCCCCGGGCTTAGCCTGACGGCGTCCCCTGGCGGCGGCGGAGGGAGGGGAGGAGGGAGTGTGCGCCCCCGACAGCTAGGGTTTGGTCGCCGCCCGAGTTGCCCTAGCGGGGAAGACGTGAGGCTGCGGGGTCAAAAAACATCCAAAAGGATCATCCCAAAATGAGTGACTAATAATATGCCAGTATGAATGTGTGTATGGAATATAGCTGCGCTGATAAACCGGTTATTTGATTACTCCTTTTTGAAAAGAAAAAGGGCAAAATGGGAGGAAAAGCATAAAGCAGAGCCAGCACAGGAAACATCAAACTCAAACATGCTCTCTAGAATGTTCAAAAAGGAGATGATAAGTTGATAACCACTAGCACTACAACCATTTCTGGTCCTCATTTCACACGGAATGCGTCCAAACTCTAACCAGTACTGGTATTGGAGTAGATGGCGTGCAGGTGACATGTTCTCAATTGTCTGATGCGACTCTTTTTCTCCTATACAAACCTGCCTACAATTTCATGGGATATGTAATGCATTTTGGCAATTCCTATTTGGCGCTGCAGGCGCCGGTTCCTACTGTTTTTGCTAACCGGCGCCTGCAGCAGCTACTCGCGGGCCGGCCCATCTCGCACCCGTTTTCCTGTTTTTTATACTTTTGGAACGCAAAAACTACGGCGAGTGCAGAGAATCGAACTCAAGACCTCACAGATAGAACTACACAGCAATAACAACCGCTCCAACATGCCAGACGTCATAACTACTTCTTCAAACTTTTTTTATTTCTTACTTCCTTTTTTCCTTTTTTCCTTTTTTGTTTTTCTCTTTCCTTATTCCTGATTTGATGATTTCTTTCAAATTCGTGAATTTTTCTTAAAATGGATGGATTTTTTTTATCAAAATTGATTCTTTTTTTATTCAAGTAAATGAACTTTTTCAAAATTCGATGAAAATTTTCAAATTTTTTGAATTATTTTTGAAAATCCATGAACTATTTTCAGTTTTGATGAACTTTTTAAAATTTGATGAACCACTTTTAAAGATGGATGAACTTTTTTCAAATTTGTTGTACTTTTTTCCAAATTGACGAACTTCTTTTTTTTCAAATTTGATGAACTTAAAAAAAATAGATGAACCATTTTCAAATTTGATGAACCTTTTTAAAATCGATGAACTTTTGTTTTGATTCAATGAACTTTTTTCAAACCTGATGAACTTTTTCTCAAAATTGATGAACTTATTTTTAAAATCGATGAACTTTTTTGAAAATCGATGAACTCTTTTCCAAATTTTTGAATATTACTAAATTAATGAACTTTTTTAAGGTTGTGAACTTTTTCTCGAGATGATGAACTCTTTTGAATTTCTATGAATCTTTTTTCTCAAATTCATAACTGTTTTTAGTATTTTTATAGAATTCTGTTTTGAATTTATATTTTCTTTTTAAAATAATTTACACTGGATATATATAATATGTGTTAACTAGAGGAAGTGTCAAATAGAGATTTTTCTTATTTTCTTGTCAACGGAATGAGCTTGACCAGGTGGTAATGAGCGACTGCTCTCAACCCTCGCGCTAGGGGTTCGAACCCCAGTATACACGAATTGCCACATGTAAATAAGCCCCTAATTTTTTTTCTGCAGATTGTTAGCAATGTTTTAATTGGGCCGCGGCCCATTGCCGGTCGCTGTAAGTGATTGGGGCAAAGGTGTCCTGATCTTTCGATGAGATGATGGATATCGCTTTGGTGGAAGTCGACTTTGACGATCTGACTACAAACGTGCACGAGTTGCGCCTTAGCAATCGCTAAACCAACTCCGAGAGGTTATTAACCACGCCGGAGCACGATCAACCTGACCACGAAGGTCTATTCATGCAAGCAATCGAAGAACAAGCAAGAATATGATAAAGCAATCTGAATATTGCGAATATATATGAACTACTGATAAAGGTGGGGATCCGTAAGCGGTCTTGGTCTGGTCGTTGGACACAAACGAAGTACACGAAGTTGCAATGGCTAACTTTTAACTAAACAAATCCCAAAGAAAAAGCTACTAGCTGGATCTACTTATATAGGAGCAAGGGATGGCGGCCAAGTAGGTGGGAGGATGTCCCAAGGCAGCCTAAAACTAACCCTAGGTCGTACAACACCTTTGGACTTGTAGTTTGACTCGGATTCTGCTGCAGCGTCAGATTGTTTCGTTCATAACTCACCCCTCCGGACGTATTTTAAGGTGATTCAAATTGGGTTGGAAAGAGCATGAAATCTACTTTCCAACAGAAAAAGAATCACCCAATTCGGAGTCCGGATGAAAGAGTTCTTGGCGTTTTGAATCAGGTGTGTCTGTGCAGTCCGAATCTGAGTCCAGAACGTGAGAGACTTGGACTCTATCTTCTCTTGGGCCAAAAGTGACGTGAGAGAACTTTTTGAACAGCAAGTAAACATCTCTTTCTCCCTTATCTTCATATGTGTATTGTACAAATGTCCCATACATCTGCAATTAGACATGGCACAAAAGTTTGTGAAGTATTTTTGTCCTGGATGACATAAATAAATTATTGCATAGTTTGCATTAGAAATCACCTCACAAATATACATGTATGCAATATATTTGGTCATATCCAAAGTAGTCATGTCCTCATCATCCTTCCCTTCTTAAAAAAAGCCGTCCTCGGTGTTGCTTAATCTGAAATGTGGCTAACAAAAGAGACAAGGTGTACATGTTGTATACGTATATGTCATCCATTTTTACTTTCCTTGATATTTGCACATATGACACATGTATACATGAGTAACTTTCATGGATCATAAAATATAAAACCAAAATATTATGATAAGTAGAAGGCATGAAAATGTTGCAACTCAGTTTGCACATATAAGTGAAGCTCTTATTCATATCAAAAGATTGACAATATTCATCATTAAACCATCCCAACATTGATGAATAAACCTTATTTGCATCAAATTTACATGCTACAACATGCTTAACTAAGCAAATATGCAATAAGTCATTCGGCACAGAATCATCACCAAGATTAGAGGTCATATCAAAATGATTAAACATTGATTCTTTTGCATCAATAGTTAATTTAATGGGTGCACTCAAAATTGTTGGTATTTCAGTTGTTTGATCACATGACGTATTCATGACAGTATCAAGATTCTCTAAAATAGGTGTTGTGCTCAAATCACCAAGTAGCTGAACACATAATGCATTCAAGTTAACTAGGGATGCGTTATTCTCATGTGAAGTTATATCATCAATACCTTTATTGTTACCTTGTCGCAAAGATGTAGCTGATGTAGGTACGGACGTTGACAATGCACCATACTGTTGAGATGATGTCGCGCTCACAATCCGAGATGGGGCTGCTCTAGTAGGTTCAACGGTGGAGTAACCAACCGGCGGTGGTGAGCACGAACTAGAATAGTAGTTGTTGTAGTCACCCAATGCATCCTCCTGTAACTGTCTCTCAAAGGTACAAGCACGAACATACATACCAGTAATGCAACGAGGAATATACTGAAATCTTGCCTGAATATCATGGTTCAAACCACCAAAAAATCTATTCATTGTATCATCCTCAGATTCTTCTATGTCACAATGATGCATATAAGATTTGAACTCTTGGTAGTAAGCATGCACAGTGTTGTTGCCTTGCTTAAATTGTTCAAATTTGCGAAGCAATTCACGACGATAGTAAGGAGGGAAAAATTGTTGTCTCATTACATCTTTCAAATGTTTCCAAGTTGTGGGTTGGTTATCAATATTTTTCTTACAATGCACACTCCACCAAACAGAAGCAAAACCAGTAAATGCTCTAGTGCCAGCTCATACTCTCTCAAGTTCAGAAAAGTCATGGTGACAAAAAAACTTGTTATACTTCAAGCTCCCAAGCTAGATAAATAGCAGGATTAAATCTACCCTTAAATGATGGTAAAGAGATAACCTGACCATGTGCTTGTGTGTGTTGTCCGAACTCTCATGATGGTGAAGATATGTCCATCGTCCAAGAAAATCTATCTCCAGAACCTGTCATGATTAGTAGAAACAAGAAACAAAATTCGAGAATAATGTATGAACTACTAGCATGTGGTTGTGAAGTGCTCACAGTAAAGCAAATATCAATATCTTACAAGTTCTTACCATGCGGCAGGTGGTGACAGGCAACCAGCGGTGTCAAGTAACTCTGAAGATTGTGTAAAGCGATTGCCAGGGGAACGTACGTATACACAGTGTAGAAATATGTGGAGCTAGGTTGGCTATATATGGTAGCAAAAAATTAGCAATAATCAATTTAAAGATGCAATGTTGAATAAACGCTCAACGATGGTATTGTGCTGGTCCTAGGCTAGACCGGACTAGAGACGCGAGCCTAGAACACTAATAAGGTCATGGCGTAGCACAACTAGCATCAATGAAGGATACTAAGTAGCTCTGGACAGCAAGATATAAGTGAAGATCACAACGACAGTGAAGATAATGATGAAAAACAACTGCCAAGCAGGATATACAACAACTCTCTCCAACTTTCCACTTGAAAAGTTTGAGCCAATTTTCTGATAAATTTTCAAAGAATTCTACTAACTCAAGCTTTCCAATGCAAAAAGAATCACTCAATTCCGAGTTGATATGAGGAGTCAAAGAATTCTAAAACTGGCCTGAAAAATTGGAACAAGCTGTGTTCATGAACTTCAGAGTGCAAAAAGACCTATTTAGAAGCTGATTTTGAGGTGTCAAATATTGAACTAGCTTCTGCAACTATTTAGATGCGGCTCGTCTCTAGCTTCAATTTGAGTACTCACGGAGTCAAAACGAAATTCGTATGAGGAAGATACACCTGTTTTACTGAATAGTGCACAAAACAGATTCCAATCCGAATTCAGGTACGAGATTGATTCTAGATAGATCCGATTTTTTTTTCTTCTCTCTTTTTTTTCTCACGCTTTTTTTCTTTTTCTTCTCTCTCTTTTTCTTTTTTTCTTTCCTTTTTTCTCTCTTTTTTTTCTCTATCTTTTTTTTCTCCCTCTTTCCAAGACAAACTAGATAAAATGCAGATTGGATCAGGCGAAGATGTGAATGACCTCAACTATGATTATGACAATGAACAGTGCATATCACGTGGTGGAAATTAATAGATGGGATGGTGGACAGCGGAAGGGATAATGATGCAGCGGCGGCGTGACTAATGTGAATAGAACTCGAAACTCTAAAGGAACTAGACACTAAGACCAGCAACTGACACGACGATGCAACCGATAATTCAACTATGCAACCAATGAATAGAAAATTGCAAAGGCTCAGACTGGCTTGGATAAAGGATGAACAGATCTAACTTTTTTTGTGGCTTTTTCATGGACTGTAGGTATGAATGACAGATGCGATCTAAACTATGAAAAACTATAAAATCTCACCGAGCAATCTAAAAACTGATACCACTTGATTGGGGCAAAGGTGTCCCGATCTTTCGATGAGATGATGGATATCGCTTTGGTGAAAGTTGACTTTGACGATCCTACTACAAACGTGCACGACATTGCGCCTTAGCAATCGCTAAACCAACTCCGAGAGGTTATTGACCATGCTAGAGCACGATCAACCTGACCACGAAGGTCTATTTCTGCAAGCAATCAAAGAACAAGCAAGAATATGATAAAGCAATCTAAATATTGCGAATATATATGAACTACTGTTAAAGGTGGGGATCCATAAGCGGTCTTGGTCTGATCGTTGGACACAAACGAAGTACACGAAGTTGCAATGGCTAAATTTTAACTAAACAAATCCCAAAGAAAAAGCTACTAGATGGATCTACTTATATAGGAGCAAGGGATGGCGGCCAAGTAGGTGGGAGGATGTCCCAAGGCAGCCTAAAACTAACCCTAGGTTGTACAACACCTTTGGACTTGTAGTTTGACTCGGATTCTGCTGCAGCGTCAGATTGTTTCGTTCATAACTCAACCCCCCGGACGTATTTTAAGGTGATTCCAATTGGGTTGGAAAGAGCATGAAATCTACTTTCCAACAAAAAAAGAATCACCAAATTCGGAGTCCGGATAAAAGAGTTCTTGGCGTTTTGAATCAGGTGTGTCTGTGTAGTCCGAATCTGAGTCCAGAACGTGAGAGACTTGGACTCTATCTTCTCTTGGGCCAAAAGTGACGTGAGAGAACTTTTTGAATAGCAAGTAAACATCTCTTACTCCCTTATCTTCATATGTGTATTTTACAAATGTCCCATACACCTGCAATTAGACATGGCACAAAAGTTTGTGAAGTATTTTTGTCCTGAATGACATAAATAAATTATTGCATACTTTGCATTAGAAATCACCTCACAAATATACATTTATGCAATATATTTGGTCATATCCAAGGTAGTCATGTCCTTATCAGTAAGCGCCCGTTGGACAATTGGCGCCTACAGCGCCGACTAGGAGCTCCCGTGCATATTATTGTCTATAAAATACACTTTAGCTATATTAAATTTCCCTGAAAAATGGATTTGGGTCGGTCAATTTTTGAGCCATTGATTTCTTATTTAAGATTTGTTTTTATTTTCTGGTTTGCCTGCTGTCTTATTTTGGGCCAAAATTTTTGACTGGCCACTGTTCTGGGTCAGTCTAATTCTTATTGGGCTGAAGCCCATTTCGTGCTTCGTTCTGTTTCCTATAGGACGACATGCTTGCTCTTTTTCTTCTATTTGCATGCTTTTTCGCTTTTCTTTCTTGTTTTACGTAGTTGGTTTTTATGGATATTTTAGGGATGTTGGGCGAGTGTTAAATGTATACACGCATTCTATATAACAGATGTATAAATTATAATATAAGAGTGTGAAACTGCACTCTTATATGCTTATTTCTTATGCATATTAAAAAAAGTGCAAAGTTGTGTGTAGTCCTGGCCATGCGCAGCCCGGCCCGGATGGCCTGACCCGACCTTGCCCACAGGTCGGGTCTGGGCCTAAATTTTGAGCCCGACGGGCAAGCCGGGTCGGGCCCAGGCTCATTATATTCGTTGTTTAAGGAAAAGGCCAAGCCCAAGGCCCGACGGGCTTTTAGCGTGATGGGCCGGGCTCGAGCCACATTTTTCAGGCCTGTCGGCCGGGCCGGGCCCGGGCCTGGGTTGTTTGCATCGGGCTTTGGTAGGCCCGGCCCGACAGATGGCCAGGTATAGTTGTGTGCAAGGTTTTTTTAATTTTGTTTCTTCTTCAATGCTGATACCGATACAACTAATTTATTCTACCTTAAAAAGTTCATTATTTTGATTTTTGTTTTGTTTTTGTTTCTTCTTTAAGGTTGATACCAACGCGAATAATTAAATTCTTATTAGGAAACTTCTTTTTTCTGAAATTCAACTATATACATGTTTATTCTTACATATTATAAAAAAGCGCAATTTCTGTGTAAATTTGGTGGTCATTAGCTTTAGTTCTTTTCTTTTCTTTTTCCTTAATGGGTAATACCAAAAACACTAATTCATTCTTTCTTAAAAACTTCATTATTTTGTTTTCATTTTTATCTCGTTTAATTTATCCTCTACGTGTAATATCAGTGCCACTAATTATTCCTTCTTAGAAAACTTCATCTTTTTTAAGATCCACTATTATATGCTTATTCTTGCATCATATAAAAAGTTTGATTTTTTTTGAAATTTTGATTTTTTTTCATGATTTGTTTTTTATTTTCTTTTTTTAAAGGGTAATACCGATGCCACTAAATCCCTCTTTGTAAGAAAACTTTATTGTTAGGTTTTTTATTTTCTTTCTTCTTAAAGGGTAATAACAATGCCACTAATTCGTTATTGTGTAGAAAACTTTTGTTATTTATTATATTTTTTTATTTTGTTTCTTCTATAAGGGCAATACCAATGCAACTAATTCGTTTCTTGTTACAATTTTTTTGAAATCCACTAATTTATGCTTATTTTTGCATATTATAAAAAACACAATTTCGGTGCAATTTTTTTCATTTTTTTGTTTAATTTTTTCCCTTCTCTTTCTTCTGAAAGGGTATAACAATACCATTAATTTATTATATCTTAGAAAACTTCATTATTATGTTATAGTTTTAGTTTTTATCTCATTTTATTTCTACATTAAGGGTAATACCAATGCCACTAAATTCATTTCTTCTTGGAAAACATCTTTTTTCTTAAATTGCACCATTATATGCTTATTGTTGCATCTTATAAAAAGTGCAATTTCTTTGTAAATTGTGTCTAAATTTTTTCACTATTTGTAATTTCATTTTCTTTCTTATAAAAGGGTACTACACATGCCAAAAATTGGTTGTTCATTAGAAAATTTCATTATTATTATTTTTGTTCTCTTAAAGTGTAACACTAATGCCATTAATTCGTTCTTTCTTAGAAAAAAATCATTATTTTGATTTTTTAAGTTGTTACTTCATTTATTTCTTCTTTAAGGATAATACAAATGCCACCAAGTCACCCTTTCTTAGAAAACTTTTGTTTTGCAAAAATTTCACAATTATTCGCCTATTCTTACATGATGAAAAATCGCAATTTATCCTAAATTGTGTGCAAATGTTTTCATTATTTTTTATTTCATTTTCTTATTTCTAAAATGGTAATACCGTTGCCACTGATTTATTTTTCCTTAAAAAGCTTCTTTTTATTTAGTTTTAGTTTTATCTCAGTTTTGTTTTTCTTTAAAGGTACTACTAATGTCACTAATTTATTCATTCTTAGAAAACTTTGTGTTATAGTAATTCTACTATTATACGCTTTTTCTAGCATATTATAAAAAATAGTAATTTATTTGTAAATTGTGTGCAAATTTTATCATTACTATTGGTTTTTTTTGAAAGATTAATTCCAATGCCATTAATTTATTCCTCCATAGAAAACATTTTTTTGTTTTAAGCCTTATTTTCGTATAATAGTACTGGACAGCCAAAACCTGGTGGGTTCCCGACGAGACTTTGATCTAACCCCAAAAGGAATAATCTATCATGAGATCTGAACTTTAAGTAGACTAAAATTCAGTGATGTTGCCTTTTTTTTACCTTTTTAGGCAAACTTGCAAAGCTTTATTTCAACCTGACTGAATGTTTACATGAATAAAATTGAGTTCTCTCGGTTGGACCAACCACACACGATGGCAAAAGCCTAATAATAATGCATACTTTGCGAGGTTGTGAGCTTCAAAATTTGAGATGCTAAACTCATGAACTATATTACAAGAAACAAAAGAAATAGCCCGGCTCTTTATTCCCCACATGATAACTCCATAATGTGAGGGTGTTTCCCCTGATTTGATGATATCAACTACTATTTTGCAATCGGAGGCAACGGTAATCCTCTGAATCAATAGATTGTCTGCTAAGGCTTGTGCTTCTCTGATTGCCATTGATTCAACGCACTTTGCATTAGATAGTGACTGCATAGTCAAAGTAGAAGGCCCAGGAAAGTTCCCATGTGGTCCGGCACACCACTCGTACTGAGCCATAATTTCCTCCTGCCGTAACCACAACATCGGCATTAAATTTGTATGATCTGCTGATGGTGGCAACCAGTGGAGCGGCCGAACCTACGATGTCACACTCTCCTTCTTCGGAGGCTTTTGCAATAACTTAATGTCTTGAAGATAAGACTCGATGAACTTGTGAGTGGAGATCGGGCTCTTGAAAATCTCTTCATGGATTGCTTTCCTCCTGCCACTCCAGATCACCCAAAACGTCACGAACATTCTTGTGAACACATCATGGTGTAATATTTCATGCATGGCAAAAATCCACTGCCTTGTGTCCTCAACAAGGTTTGTGCACATCTAATCCACTATTTCCTCCAGAGCAAATTACACACGTTTGTTTGATCCATGTGTCAGTGATGAAGCACATACGATGTTGGCATTGCGTGTTGGCAAAGGCGCCACAAGAAGACTTTGATTTTTGCCGTCACACAAATACCCCAGAGTTTAGACCAACCCTTCTTATTTGTTGCATGGCTTGACTGGCCCTCGGTTTTGTTTATCCACTCTTCTCTCTAAAGCTTGGTCCTAATCAACATCTTATAAGCCAATCGTACTCAGAAAGTGCCCTCTTTCCCTCATTCCATGCCCAAAAGTGATCAACATGTTAAGTGTAGAGTGGAATCTTCAAGATTCCTGTCGCATCAATAGGAACAAACATAGAGCAAACCAAATCCTCCCACTACTACAGGATGCTGCTAACACGACACTACGATCAGAGATCTTCGACGAAACTGTGTGCGATGCAATAATCGCAAACGGTGGTGTAAAAAACCATCAAAAAAGGTGCAAATGTTTGTGATGGAGGATGCATCAAACACGGTTCAGATTTTAGTTGTGTGTGCGATGCAGGGCATACGGTTCAGTTCAATCAAACGTTTATGATGAGGAGGAGCAAAAGAAACAGGTAGCCAGATGAAGGTGTGTGCGATGTACAACATACGGTTCACTCGGATGAACTATTTGTGATTAGGCAACACAAAAGAAATGGTCAGCCAGATCAAGGTGTGTCTGATGTACAACATACAGTTCACTCGGATGAATTGTTTGTGATTAGGCAACACAAAAGAAACGGTCAGCCAAATCAAGGTGTCTGTGATATATGACATGCGGTTCACTCGGATGAACTGTTTGCATTGAGACAAGACAACAAAAAGGGTTCAATATAACAAATGCCATAAATATTGCAAGGTTCAAATTCAAAGATTACAACGCCCAAATTCAAACATTGCAAGCATCGTCATTCCTGCAAAGGGATCATCTGCTGACAAGTCATGTTTGGGCTTGACAAAATGACTTCCAATTGCTCCGGCATATGCTCTTCCAAAACGAAGTTTAGCTTTTTTGGAGGCTCTTCCATTCCGCGGTACGTGTAGGCTCTGATAATCATACCATTCATCTTTCCTAATTAAATGTGTGTTCAATCTCAGTACTCTCAGCACCCTTGCTCTGGTAAGAAAGAACCTGGCGAGTGTAATCTCCGGTAAGGTCTCTCGATAGGAGTTCAAAGTAATATTTGAGAGATGCAGATCCAGGCATTCGATGTGATTGTTTTTATAAACATTATCCACCTCTGGGCCTATTATTATCTGCAAAAGAAGAGAATGTGTTAGTGCCTACATGCAGTTTTGAACACTGCTACACGCCCATTTGGTTTGCAGGATTTGTAAAATGCACCAACGTGCCATCTTTGATCTGACATGATTAACATGGGCATTTCATTACAATCTAGAAACATGTACCCTTCTTCACAAGCGATTGTATTGGATGAAAAATTCCCTAAGAAAACTAGTACAGATGAATCCAAAGGAGAAATGCTTATGGATTGTAACCATATGAATCAAGCAACCAATATGGGGTGGGGGTGTATGTCCTGAAATCCTGCAAAATTCCTTCAGAAATCGTAGTACATTGTCATTGTAAACTTGGGAAAAGGTGCAAAAGTTTGAACTCCCTTATGGTTAACATTTAATAGGAAAGGAACATCACCTTGATATACAGCTTCTTCAGGCACGGAAAGCATCTCAGGCAACTGGCAACTTGGTCCAGGATGGGGCCGACAGATTCTAGTGCCAAGACCTTCATTGTGCCCAGAATCTGGGTGAAGCTTTGCTGGATGACAGACGAACATACATCTTCAAAACTAGAAATAATGTTGATATCAAGAAGGAGAGGTATAAGGCGAATGGTGTACCCAAAAGTAGTAGTATTTGACAGACGAGTAGCCCACCACTATCAATTTTAGCGCAGAAATGACATTGATTCTTGTTGGACCTTGTTGATCAACTACAAGTAATATCTCAAGTGAAGGTGTGTCCTCAATGACCATATTGTGGTCTACCTTTTGTGATCTCTCGTTGCAGCATGAGCAACAGACATAAATAGTCCAGAGAGTCCTGGAGTTGATAAGCAAGGTACTCAACCAATTCATCGCCTGCACGAAGGAACTCGAGTGCAGTATAGCCGCGGAGCAGGCACTGCATGTCATCCTTTGGGATGTAGACGGTGACGAGCTCGAGGTGCTTCAGGCGTGGTAGAAAAAGAGTAGGCATGTCATTAAGGGGGGAATGGCAGTTCATGAACTTGGCGAGGCGCAGTGTGGGCGCGAAGCGGAGCGCGGACGTTGGCAGCAAGCACATATGCCCATCATTAAAACTGAGCTTCTCAAGCTGATCTATGGCAGGGGATCGGAACCACTCGTCAAGCTTGGCTCGGTCCTTGCCATTGGAACGGAACTTGCCCGTGATAAGGCCTTTGATTGGGCCATGGTGACTGCCGAGGATCTTGAAGAACGCATCCAAGCTTTGGCGATAGCCATGGCAGAGGTCGTGGGCGTCGAGGAGGTCCAGAGGGGTGAGGAGCCATAGGGAGCGCCACCGCCGAGAAAGGGCTGTTGTCCTCGCCCGATATTTGAGTGGGAGGAGGGACATGATGACTCTCAACATATCATCAGGGAGGTTGTTGATGAAGTCTAGGCCTGGTGGAGTCGCTTGTGGTTCTTTCTCGACCCGCCTCCGCTTGTTGGCATCCTCGTTCTCCACCTCATCGGCGGCGACGCAAACCTCTGTCTCCATATTCACGCCGTGCTCCGGTGCTTCAGGAGCCCTGGCGTCGCCACTCCCTCCAATGGGGCGCTTCGGCGGCATCCTCATACACTGGTGGCTTTGAGGACACAGAGCGGCATCGAGGATGCGGGCAGAGAGAGAGGATTGTGTGTGTGGCGAGGATGGGGGTGCAGCCGCTTGGCCGCGCCATTAATATAGACCAGTGGAAGCGAGGCGGGCGGCGGTCGAAGGCTGTCTCACTTCCCAGTGAGAACGACTGCTTAATCTCTATGAATGAAATCTATGCTTAATTACTGAATTTTAGTTGCAAAAAATAGATAGTACTATTGATTTTTAGCTGCATATTTTGACCAATCGCATTTTCTCTTGGCTTAGCGCCGAAGTCTGGCTTTAATTTGCATACCGTAATCTGAACCGTTTGCGTTGAAGAGATGCACAGATCCTGCGTTGAACAGCTTGCACGCTTCCCAGTGAGCCTGTGCACCGGACTGCGCTCGCACGCCTCCCATTCAATCAAGCAGCTGTCATCACGGCACCTCCTATAGCCATTAAAACCAAAACACGTGGGGTCACGTGAATGGTTAACAGAATGCACGTTGTTTGAATTATACAAACGTTTGAGATATTAAAGTGGCAGCTATTTTTTTAAAATGCCTTTGTTGGTTGTTATTCGAGTGCGCCTTCTCTCAAAATGGACACGAAAAATACCACAGCATGTTGGGTGCCATTCCATTATAGCATGCCAAGTTTCATGAATTTCAGACAAGTTTTGGATTTACTAGAATTTAAAAGCCAGGTATCTCAATGTTTTGCCGGCAATCAGTAGTCCCCTGGTGTTTGAAATTCATTCTCATTTCTTGCATGGACCTAAGCATGCACCCAAGGGCACATATTTGATTTTTCAACCAATTTGAATTATGCACATAAAATGCCTAGAAAACCCAGTTAATGTAAAAAAATGTCCAAGCGAACCCCGAAAAATTCCACAACTTAACACAACACTCATGTTGTTCTATGTTGGCACTAGAAATTTTTTGAAAGCAATAAGAGGCAACGGATATCGTTTCGTCCCCAAAGGTGGCACGTTCTGTACCAAAACCATCAGACTTGTTGTGAGAAGCTCTGGTTTGTGAGAAGCTTATACCCAAACCTGCCTCAAATGGGACAAAAATTTTACCACGGCATGTTGATGCCGCTCCATGATACCATGCGAAGTTTCATGAATTTCAGAAGAGTTCTGGATTTACTAGAATTTAAAAACCAGGTATCTCAATGTTTTACCGGCAATCAACAACTGGTGTTTGAAATTCATTCTCATTTCTTGCATGGGACCTAAGCATGCGCCCAAGGATAGAGATTTGAGTTTTCAATCAATTTATATGCACTAGAGCATGTGCATGTATTTCAAATTTGAATTATGCACATAAAATGCCTAGAAAACCCAATTAATGTATAAAAATGTCCAAACGAACCACGAAAAATTTCCAAAACTTAACACAACACTCATGTTGTTCTATGTTGACACTAGAAAATTTTTGAAAGCAATAAGAGGCAACGGATATCGTTTCGTCCCCAAAGGTGGCACGTTCCGTACCGAAACCATCAGGCTTGTTGTGAGAAGCTCTGGTTTGTGAGGAGCTTATACCCAAACCTTCCCCAAATGGAACAAATTTTTTACCACGACATGTTGATGTCACTCCATGATACCATGCCAAGTTTCATGAATTTCATACAGGGTCTGGATTTACTAGAATTTAAAAACCAGGTATCTCAACATTTTGCCGGCAATCAACAATGCCCTGGTGTTTGAAATTCATTCACATTTCTTGCATGGGACCTAAGCATGCACCCAAGGACACAGATTTGAATTTTTAACCAATTTATATGCACCAGAGCATGTGCATGTATTTTAATTTTGAATTGTGCACCTGAAATGGCTAGAAAATCAGTTTAATGTATAAAATGTCCAAACGAACCCTGAGTAATTCCAATACTTTTACGACACACATATAGTTGCATGTTCACTGCAGACAAAAGGTCTAGCAATTCAAACACCGTCCATTGCCGCTGTGACCCCATTATGTAATTCAAATCAAGATGAAAAATCAAGTAGATCCCACACAGTTTATTATCACCAACCGTGTGAGATGTAGTACAAAATATCCTGGAGCATCGTCGGTGTATAGTACGCCTATGGCTTACGCGAGAAGGTGATAGCTCGCTCCCCAAATACTCCCGCCTCTACATCCCTCGCAATCTTGAAACTATTACTGCCTTGTAATCTCGAAAATATCTATCGCCTGGAAGGTTTTAATGTTTGATAGCACACGATTAGTATGTGTGGACCGTGTGCGATGTCTGTTACTCCCGCTTTGCTTTTGTCCCTTGATTCAAATTTTCAGTAGCCCCGACATTTTACTCCCGCCTCTGCATCCCTCGCAATCTCAAAAATATCTGCTCGCCCTTGATCCAAATTTTCAGTAGCCCCGCCTTGTTACTCCCGCCTAGTTAAATTTTTAGTTGCCATAGTATTTCCTCAAACACCACCTTGCCCCCCCCCCCGCCCCCCCCTCCACACACACCACACACTCGCCAAAACCTCCGCTCACACAGACACACACAACCCTCAGAACCATTGGTAGGTCGCCGCCATCACCGGCGCCTCCATCCTCAACCTCTGCATGTGTGCTGGGGGGCTCGAGGAGCCAATGGCCAAAAAGAGGTTTATCGCGGCCTTTTCGCCCGACGCCGGCGAGGTGTCCCCGCCATCCTCCGTGGGCTCGATCCGCCATCACCGGTCCCACGATCGGCCCGCCGCGCTGCCCCTACGCCGGTTGAAGGACTTCCCCGTCCTCCCTCGGACCCGGCAGCCGACGAGGTCCTACCTCGGGGTTCGGCAGCGGCGATGGGGGACGTGGGTCGCTGAGATTACAGATCTGGAGACCCACACCCGCCGGTGGCTCGGTAGCTTCCACACAGCCGAGCTCGCGGCCATGGAGTACGACCGCTGGCAGGTCCGCTACCATGACACGGTGGCTAGGCTCAATTTCCCCTTCGGCACACGTCCGGTCGACCTCGTTCCGCCGGAGCCAGGGGTGGTGAACTCGGCTATGGCGCGAGAGGACCGCGAGGCATTGGAGCGCCTCGAGGCCGAGGCCGCCGACGAGGCCTACATGCAAGTGCTCCGCCGGCAGCACCCGGAGCTCGTGGAGGCGGAGCGGGCGATCTTTGCCGGAGCGGAGGGCAGCGAGGTTATCACGCTCTCCTCCGATGATGAGGTCAAAGGCGGTGAAGACCGCGGCGCGGAGGGTGGTGAGGTTATCACGCTCTCCTCCGATGACGAGGTCGAAGGCGGCGGCGACGGCGGCGTGGAGGGCGTCAAGGTGGGCCTTGAGGACGAGGAGATCGATGTCGATGAGTGAAGGAGTGCCTTCCCCAATGACCCTGACGACACCACCGGCCCGGACCCGACTCTGGGCACACCGTACATGACAAGGAAGGATTGGCTCGACCTCTACTTCAACCGAAAGTAGTTTAGCTTAGTTTAAATTTATGTTTTATGTTCGGTTATGCAAAACTATCTATGTTTATGTTTGAATGCATGCTACTTTCAGTTGAACCTGCTTTGAACTTGATCAAATTGAAGTTTACAACCTTAAGTTTAGGGGATCGGCTAGAAAAGGTGATAGAGGCGGGGTGTCCCGATCTTGCGATGAGATGATAACTATCGATTTGGTGAAGATGACTTTGACGATCCAACTACAAACGTGCACGACATTGCGCCTTAGCAATCGCTAAACCAACTTCGAGGGGTCATTGACCACGCCGAAGCACAATCAACCTGACCACGAAGGTCTATTCCTGCAAGCAATCGAAGAACAAGCAAGAATATGATAAAAGCAATCTGAATATTGCGAGTATATATGAAGTATTGATAGATAAAGGTGGGGATCCGTAAGCGGTCTTGGTCTGGTCGTTGGACACAAACGAAGTACACGAAGTTGCAATGGCTATTTAACTAAACAAATCCCAAGGGAAAACCTACTAGATGGATCTACTTATATAGGAGCAAGGGGTGGCAGCCAAGGAGGTGGGAGGACGTCCCAAGGCAGCCTAAAACTAACCCTAGGTCGTACAAGGCCAATGGGCCCAAGTGGGGGTGACGTAACACCTTTGGACTTGTAGTTTGACTCGGATTCTGATGCAGCGTCAGATTGTTTCATCCATAACTCAACGCTCCGGACGGATTTTAAGGTGATTCCAATTGGGTTGGAAAGAGCATGAAATCTACTTTCCAACAAAAAACGAATCACCCAATTCGGAGTCCATATGAAAAAGTTGTTGGCGTTTTGAATCAGGTATGTCTGTGCAGTCCGAATCTGAATCCAGAACGTGACAGACTTGGACTCTATCTTCTCTTGACCCAAAAGTGATGTGAGAGAACTTTTTGAACAGCACCCAAACTTCTCATTTTCCCTTATCTTCATATGTGGATTGTACAAATGTCCCATACACCTGCAATTAGACAAAACACAAAAGTGTGTGAAGTATGTTTGTTCTGGATAACATAAATAAATTATTGAATAGTTTGCACTAGAAATCACCTGACAAATATGCATGTATGCAATATTTTTGGTCATATCCAAGGTAGTCATGTCCTCATCATCCTCCCCTTCTTGAAAATAAAGCCGTCCTCGGCGTTGCTTAATCTGAAATGTGGCTAACAAAAGGGACAGGGTGTACATGTTGTATATGTATATGTCATCCATTTTTACTTCCCTCGATTTTTGCATATATGACACATGAATAGATGAGTAACTTGCATAGTTCATAAAATCTAAAGCCAAAAAATTAGCACAAGAAGTAGAAGGCATGAAAATATTGCAACTCAGGTTGCACATATAAGTGAAGCTCTTATTCATTTCAAAAGATTGACAATGTTCATCATTAAACCATCCCAACATTGGTGAATAAACCTTACTTGCATCAAATTTACATGCTACAATATGCTTAAATAAGCAAACATGCAATAAGTCATTCAACACAGAATCATCACCAAGATTAAAGGTCATATCAAAATGATTAAACATTGATTCTTTTGCATCAACAGTTAATTCAATGGGTGCACGCAAAATTGTTGGTATTTCAGTTGTGTGATCACATGACGCATTCATGACAATATCAAGATTCTATAAAATAGGTGTTGTGCTCAAATCACCAGGTAACTCAACACATGATGCATTCAAGTTAACTAGGGATGCATCATTCTCATGTGAAGTTATATCATCAATACCTTTACTGTTACCTTGTCGCAAAGACGTAGCTGATGTAGGTACAGACGTAGACAATGCACCATACTCTTGAGATAATGTCGCGCTCACAATCTGAGGTGGGGCTGCTCTAGTAGGTGCAACGGTGGAGGAACCAACCGGCGGTGGTGAGCATGAACTGGAATAGTAGTGGTTGTAGTCACCCAATGCATCCTCCTATAACTGTCTCTCAAAGGTACAAGCACAAACATACATACCAGTAATGCAACGAGGAATATACTGAAATCTTGCCTGAATATCATGGTTCAAACCACCAAAAAATCTATTCATTGTATCATCCTCAGATTCTTCTATGTCACAATGATGCATATAAGATTTGAACTCTTGGTAGTAAGCATGAACAGTGTTATTGCCTTGTTTAAATTGTTCAAATTTGCGAAGCAATTCACGACGATAGTAAGGAGGGAAAAATTGTTTTCTCATTACATCTTTCAAATCTTTCCAAGTTGTGGGTTGGTTATCAATGTTTTTCTTACAATGCACACTCCACCAAACAGAAGCAAAACCAGTAAATGCTCTAGTGGCAGCTCGTAGTCGCTCAAGTTCAGAAAAGCCATGGTGACTAAAAACTTGTTCTACTTCAAGCTCCCAAGCTAGAAAAATAGCAGGATTAAATCTACCCTCAAATAACAGTAAAGAGCTAACCTGGCCATGTGCTTGTGTGTGTTGTCCCCACTCTCGTGATGGTGAAGATGTGTTCGTCGTCCAAGAACTTCTATCTCCGAAACCTGTCATGATTAGTAGAAACAAGAAACAAAATTCGAGAATAATGTTCCTCTGAACTACTAGGATGTGGTTGTAAAGTGCTCACAGTAAAGCAAATATCAATATCTTACAAGTTCTTACCATGCGGCAGGTGGTGACAGGCAACCAGCGGTGTCAAGTAACTCTGAAGATTGTGTAAAGCGATTGCCAGGGGAACGTACGTATACACGGTGTGGAAATATGTGGAGCTGGGTTGGCTATATATGGTAGCAAAAAATTTAGCAATAATCAATTCAAAGATGCAATGTTGGATAAACGCTCAACGACGGTACTGTGTTGGTCCTAGGCTAGACCGGACTAGAGACGCGAGCCTAGAACACTAATGAGGTCAAGGTGTAGCACAACTAGCATCAATGAAGGATACTAAGTAGCTCTTGACAGCAAGATATAAGTGAAGATCACAACGGCAGTGAAGATAATGATGAAAAACAACTGCCAAGCAGGATATACAACAACTCTCTCTCCAAATTTCCTCTTGAAAAGTTTGAGACAATTTTCTGATAAATTCTTTCAAAGAATGCTACTAACTCAAGATTTCCAATGCAAAAAGAATCACTCAATTCCGAGTTGATATGAGGAGTCAAAAAATTCTAAAACTGGCTTGAAAAACTGGAATAAGTTGTGTTCGCGAACTTCGGAGGGCAAAAAGACCTATTTAGAAGCCGATTTTGAGGTGCAAAATATTGAATTAGCTTCTGCAACTATTTAGATGCGTCTCGTCTCTAGCTTTAATTTGAGTACTCGTGGAGCCAAAATGGACTTCGTATGAGGAAGTTATGCCTGTTTTACTGAGCAGTGCACAAAACAGATTCCAACCCGAATTCAGCTACGAGATTGAGTCTAGATAGATCTGAACTTTGTTTTTTTTTCTCTCTTTTTTTTCCTCGCACTTTTTTTCTTTTTCTTTCTCTTTTTTTTTCTTTTTTTCTCTCCTTTTTTCTCTTTTTTCTTCTCTATCTTTTTTTTCTCCCTCTTTCCAAGACAAACTAGATAAGATGCAGATTGGATCAGGCGAAGATGTGAATGACCTCAACTAGGATTATGACAATGAACAGTGCGTAGCACGTGATGGAAATTGATGGATGAGATGATGGACAGCGGAAGGGATAATGATGCAGCGGCGACGTGACTAATGTGAACAGAACTCAAAACTCTAAAGGAACTAGACACTAAGACCAGCAACTCGACACGACGATGTAACCAATAATTCAATAATGCAAACAATGAAATGAAAATTGCAAAGGCTCAGACTGGCTAGGACAAAGGATGAATAGATCTAACTTTTTTTGTGGTTTTTTCTTGGACAATAGGTAAGAAAATAAATCTAATCTAGGAAAACTGGAAATTCTCACCGAGCAACCTGAAAACTGATACCACTTGACAGAGGCGGGGTGTCCCGATCTTGCGATGAGATGATAACTATCGATTTGGTGAAGATGACTTTGACGATCCAACTACAAACGTGCACGATGTTGCGCCTTAGCAATCGCTAAACCAACTTCGAGAGGTTATTGACCACGCCGGAGCACAATCAACCTGACCACGAAGGTCTATTCCTGCAAGCAATCGAAGAACAAGCAAGAATATGATAAAACCAATCTGAATATTGCAAGTATATATGAAGTATTGATAGATAAAGGTGGGGATCCGTAAGCGGTCTTGGTCTGGTCGTTAGACACAAACGAAGTACACGAAGTTGCAATGGCTAACTTTTAACTAAACAAATCCCAAGGGAAAAGCTACTAGATGGATCTACTTATATAGGAGCAAGGGGTGGCGGCCAAGGAGGTGGGAGGACGTCCCAAGGCAGCCTAAAACTAACCCTAGGTCGTACAAGGCCAATGGGCCCAAGTGGGGGTGACGTAACACCTTTGGACTTGTAGTTTGACTCGGATTCTGATGCCGCGTCAGATTGTTTCATCCATAACTCAACGCTCCGGACGGATTTTAAGGTGATTCCAATTGAGTTGGAAAGAGAATGAAATCTACTTTCCAACAAAAAAAGAATCACCCAATTCGGAGTCCGTATGAAAAAGTTGTTGACGTTTTGAATCAGGTATGTCTATGCAGTCCGAATCTGAATCCAGAACGTGACAGACTTGGACTCTATCTTCTCTTGACCCAAAAGTGATGTGAGAGAGCTTTTTGAACAGCACCTAAACTTCTCCTTTTTCCTTATCTTCATATATGGATTGTACAAATGTCCCATACACCTGCAATTAGACAAAACACAAAAGTGTGTGAAGTATGTTTGTTCTGGATAACATAAATAGATTATTGAATAGTTTGCACTAGAAATCACCTGACAAATATGCATGTATGCAATATTTTTGGTCATATCCAAGGTAGTCATGTCCTCATCAAAATGCCAAAAATTGCCGGAGTGTGTGTGTGTGTGTGTGTGTGTGTGTGTGTGTGTGTGTGTGTCCACTAAGGGTTTTAGTCCTTTAACTTTTTAAGGATTGGCTAGAGGTGGCCTTATGACTTGTTTATTTCAGTGCTTCAAAATGTGATGCGCAGTTCAATTTTATCAATAACAGTTTCAACAATACCACTATGCATTACGATATTTGGTTGATGTTAAGAATATTGCAGTTAACATGCCTTTTTTAACAATAACTAGTGTACTTTAGACCTGCACAATACCAGTTTGAATGGCTATTTGCTTGTTTTTAAATGTTATGCCTGCTGTAGTTAACACACCTTTCCACTTCATGTTTTGCTTAACTAGCGTGCTTAAGCCTGCACACTAAAAGCTATCATTTGTAGATTATGTTGTCTACCATGGATATATTTGGTTGAAGTTTAGCCTGTTGTGCTTAACATGCCTTTATATGTACTCATGCAGGACAATATTGAGAACAGTGTTGTTTTCCATCAAGGTTAGTTTCATCGCATTGCTTATATGTACTCACTGTTCAGGATGTCGGTAGTTGGAACCATATAGCCTGGGGCTGATAAGGGATTAATCATCGAAACAGACATTTCACTGAATATATCTGTAACCCATTTATCAGTAGGTTAACTAGGGTCATTGTCGGTGTCAAAACCGGCGGATCTCGGGTAGGGGGTCCCGAACTGTGTGTCTAGGTGGATGGTAACAGGAGACGAGGGACACGATGTTTTACCCAGGTTCGGGCCCTCTTGATGGAGGTAAAACCCTACGTCCTGCTTGATTAATATTGATGATGTGTGTTACAAGAGTGGATCTACCACGAGATCAAGGAGGCTAAACACTAGAAGCTTGCCTATGGTATGATTGTTGTTCGTCCTATGGACTACAGCCATCCGGTTTATATAGACACCGGAGAGGGCTAGGGTTACACAAAGTCGGTTACAAAGGTAGGAGATCTACATATCCGTATCGCCAAGCTTGCCTTCCACAACAAGGAAAGTCCCATCCGTACACGGGACGAAGTCTTCAATCTTCTATCTTCATAGTCTTGGAGTCCGGCCGATGATGATAGTTCGGCAATCCGGACACCCCCTAGTCCGGGACTCCCTCAGTAGCCCCCGAACCGGGCTTCAGCGACGACGAATCCGGCGCGTATATTGTCTTCGGCGTTGTAAGGCGGGTTCTCCTTCAAACTTCATGTTCCCGTCAAATAGTGCCCGGCTTCCTTATAAATGTTGCGCTCCTTGGCTTCTACGCCCAATAATGGCCCTCTTCCACGTGTCGTACGAATGCGAAAGGCTGGGGTATTTTTACATTTTACCCCCTAACCATGCGAACGAGCCGCCTATAAGAGAGGCGAGGATCTAGATCCAGCTTACACCATCCTCCATCCGCAAGTTCTCATCGAATCGCCTCCGACAAAAATCCATTCCATCATGGATAGTCGACGCGGCTCCTCCTCTCGTGCTCCCAGCCCTAAGCCAGGAGATTGGGGGAGATGCTCAGTTCCACACAGCGAGCTAGTGGCGCTCCAAACCGAGGGATATCTTCCCCCAGCTTTCATGGTTCCGGTTCGAGTCGGACTAGCCACCTGCAAGGGTGGGAAGCAGGCGGAGAGCGTCCCCAACCCCTCCAAAGGGGAGCGGATATGCTTTGTCCCCTACCTAATAAGGGGACTCGGATTTCCCATACATCCGTTTCTTCGGGGGCTCCTAGAGTTCTACGGACTCCAGCTTCACCACCTCACGCCTGCCTCCATTTTGCACATCGCGGGCTTCGTAGCTCTTTGCGAGTTGTTCTTGGGCGTCGAGCCCCATTTTGCGTTGTGGAAGAGATTGTTTTGCCTCGTACCCCATTCTCATGAGGGGTCGATATATCAAGTGGGCGGAGCCGAAATATGGCGCATTGCCGGGACCAGATATCTATCCGGCACCCGAAGAAGGCGTCCGAAGACTGGCCTTCGGAATGGTTCTACATGGAGGACGCCCCTCTGCCGGATCCAGTTCGGATCGGCCTCCTGGAGTTCAGCAATGCTCCCTTGAAGAAACGCCTGAGTTGGCGCCTGCGGAGCCCTCAACGGGAAGATGATAGGAGCGTCCATTATCTGATGGGCCGAATTAGATTACTGGCCCACTCCGGATTGACCATGATTGGAGTCATGGCCACGTGCATTATGCGAGGGGTGCAGCCACTCCAATATAGGGGCCACCCCATGTGGGATTTCAACGGGGAAGATGACGCCACCCGTCATGGCCGCAAAGGGCCAGGATCGGCAGCCGATCTGGGAAAGATCCTGTCCGGCTTGTACAAGGGAGAGGAGGAGGACTTCCTCCGCACGAATCCGCTGAATGGATTCTCTATGAATAACCCCCGGAGCTGGGTAAGCGGATTTTCATCCACCCGATCCATACTTTCAAAGTCAAGTATCTTACTCTGTGATATCGACGCAGGAGCTGCGCCGGGATGTGGAGGCATACGAAGCCTAACTCCACAGCCCGAGGATCCGGAACGATCCCTTGATCCGACCTCCGAAGAGGATCCGGACTTAGCGGTGGAACTGATCGACGGGGTGTTCCACCAGCTCAGCATAGACAATGCTTTAGTCGCCATTATGGCTGACTACCCTGGTTTGTTTCCGGCCTCCCAGGTGACTACGACCAAGGTCTTGACACCATCATTTAATCCATGCTCAATTCTGACCATCCCATACCGATGGTGCATTGCAGGAGGCCCTGTTAAGGCGGGAAGCCGAACCCGCAGTGGCCGGCCAACAAGGGTCAGTCCGGCCCAGCAGGCGGAAGAGGAGTGCGACGCGAACTGAAATGTCGCCGCAACGGTACGGAGCACCGCTTTTTTAAGGGAAGGATTCCCATGAGGCATATTAATGCTCACAACCTTTCCAGAAAGAGCGCTCGCCGGACAGTGTCCAGAGAGGTTGCCAATCAAGCCTCCGCCAGCCATGCTCCAACGCATGGCCCGGGAGGGGAGGCGAATACAAGGCATGAGTCGGACGCTCCTCCGACGGAGGATGCCGACAGGCTGTCCGCCACCCGGTCTGAGGTGGAGAGCGCCATGAATCACAGGCGTTGCCGGACAATTCTTTGTGACGCGTGTTTTTCCCCGGAGGCGTTAAATGCCTTTGATGCGGGAAACGCGCACCTCCGTGCCGCTCAAGATGGGTTAACCAGAGCCACCGAGCAGTATGTGAAAGACATACGTGTAAGTAATTTTAATAGTTATATATGCCAGTAGCCCCCGAGACTTAAAATAGTTAAAATAACTGATTTAAGGATCAATTTCTATGCAGGATCTTACGGAGAAGAATAACCATCTGTCCCAGGAGCTCCAAGAGTGCAAGGCCCAACTTGAGGCCGCACTGGCCGCCACAGGGGGAGCCACAGAGACCCCCGCTGGTAAGACGTACTTTGAGAAGATAATTAATCAACAAAGTGCAGCGTGAATCTGACAATAATATTGCAGAGGGCGCCAGACTCGATCCGGACAAGCAACAGCTACTGTGTCAGCTAAAGGCCGGCGAGAGGGTGCTTATGAAGGTGCAGCAGGAGAGAAACAAGCTCCAAGATGCCCACACCCAGCTAGGAGAAGAGCTGAAAGGTGTTCGGGCCCAGCTGTCTGGCTCCTTGAAGGAGAATCAGCGGCTTCGTCGCGGCATTTATAGTAAGTGCTTGAGCAAATTCCTTTGAAAAGAAGAATTTGGCGAGGAAGTCGATTGACAGAAATATGTCTTTAGGTGTGCTCATAGGTCGCCCTGCGGAGGAAATGCCTGGGTCAACGGGTGACCAACTTCTCGAGCTGGTGCAATTGTTCGAACGTGTTCGACAGGCGATGAGTGGCGTCGTTCAGGGTTTATGGCCATCCGTCTCCCTACCCGAGGGCCTTGGTGAGCTTGCTGAGAAGCTTCAGGGAGCACGGCGACGCCTCCGTTTGTGGAAGATATCAGCCTGTCGTCAGGGCGCCAGGGAGGCCTGGGCCATGGTGAAGACGCGCTACCCGAAGGCTGACCCAAACCACATGGCCGAGGTCGGACCTGTGGGGCCTGATGGGAAGGAGATCCATGTGAGCTTGATGTACGGCCAAGTAGAACTGGCCACGAAATATTCCCAACAGGACTGTAAATTAGACAGCCTGTTAGATGGGATTGAGGATGAGTACAATCAGTCGGTTTGACGATGTAATTTGAAATGACATGTAAGATGCCTTCTAGCCGGATTGTAGATCGTTTGTCTTTGCGGACCGCTTCGCTTCAACCTCGGGACCCAACAGTCCGGAGTGTGTCCGAATACCCCTACGGTTATAAAAGAACCGGGGCATGCATGGAGAAAAGGCGTCGGGGTCATAATTGCTTTATCAGACAAGTGCCCAACTAGTTATGTTATATTACATGGTTAGTAAGAAACATCTTCCAGGGAGAATAGTTCCGTTAAGGGTTCTTTTCCCTGGGAGGCATGCCCTAAGGTGCAATGCCGAACTGCGAAAATAGCATAAAAAGTATCTGGGGGCAGATAAATAAGTAAGTAATAAATCATCTTTCAAGTCACGGACCGAATATTCTCTTAAGAACGCTAGCTTTCGGCTTCACCCAGTCTGAGGTACACATCCGGCTGACCCGACAGTAACAATCGCAGAGGTGCTCCCTTTACCTCCTAGCCGAACAATCGGGAACGTAGGGGTAAGCATAGGAGCCAGGCAACCCAGCTTGGCCAAAACTTAAGTCATATCGATGCATATAATGGTGAATAAAAGGTACATGCAAAAGTATGACACATGTGTTGGGTGTGAAGCCCGTATTAATAAGCTTCTGGTAAAGAAGCCCCCAGGTATATTGAGTGCTAGGAGCACATCAAGTGTGTGCGAACAAAGCGCAAATCAGCCTATAAAAGGTATTGAGAAAAAAAAAAGTGGGAAGAAGGAGGGGGACAAGAGACAGTAAAAAATATAAAAAGATGGACGGGGGAGTGAGACGAACTCTGAGTCCGGTGTTTAGGCGTAGAATCTTCGGAGACGGGCTGCGTTCCATGGGTTCGGCTCGAGTCGGTTGTCAGATGCTTTACGTAGATGGTATGCTCCGCCGGTCAGGACTTGGTCGATGATGAAGGGACCTTCCCACTTGGGCTTAAGTTTGTCCTTTTTCTTGTCCGGCAGGCGTAGAACGAGTTCGCCGACATTGTAAGTTTTGGCCCGTACTTCTCTGCTTTGATATCTTCGAGCCTGCTGCTGATAAAATGCGGAACGAGCCTTTGCCACGTCCCGCTCCTCCTCTAAGGCGTCCAAACTGTCCTGCCGATCCAACTCGGCTTCTCTTTCTTCATACATGCGCACACGAGGTGAGTCATGAATTATATCGCAGGGTAGAACTGCCTCTGCGCCGTATACCATGAAAAATGGTGTGAATCCAGTAGTTCGGTTTGGCGTGGTCCGGAGCCCCCAGAGTACGGAGTCGAGCTCCTCTACCCAGTGCGTGTTAGATTCCTTAAGGGACCGCACTAGTCTGGGTTTGATGCCGCTCATGATTAGACCATTTGCTCGCTCGACTTGACCGTTAGCTTGGGGGTGATAGACTGAAGCGTAATCGAGCTTGATGCCCATGTTTTTGCACCAGAGTTTAACCTCGTCGGTCGTGAAGTTCGTGCCGTTGTCAATGATGATGCTGTGGGGGACGCCAAAACGGTGTACTACCCCGGATAGGAAGTCTATCACCGGTCCGGATTCTGCCGTTTTAACCGGCTTGGCCTCAATCCATTTGGTGAATTTGTCCACCATGACCAATAAGTATTTGTGCTTGTGGGTTCCCCCTTTAAGGGTTCCAACCATGTCAAGCCCCCAGACCGCGAACGGCTAGGCAATGGGTATAGTTTTGAGGGCGGCGGGTGGCATGTGGCTCTGATTAGCAAAGAGCTGGCAACCGACGCATCGTTGGACTAAGTCCTGAGCATCTGCCCGGACTGTCGGCCAATAAAATCCTGTATGGAAGGCCTTGCCTACAAGGGCCCGGGCTGCAGCGTGGTGCCCGCCGAGTCCGGCGTGAATTTCAGCCAGGAGATTCCGCCCCTCCTCTTCGGAGATACACCTTTGAAGGGCTCCGGTTGTGCTTTTCTTATAAACTTCTCCCTCATGGACCTTGTAGGCTTTAGATCGCCGAACTATGCAGCGGGCCTCATTTTGGTCTTCGGGAAGTTCCTGCCGAATTAAGTAGGCTAGGAATGGTTCTGTCCACGGGGCAATTACTGCCATTATTTCATGAGCTGAAGGTGTTATTTCAATGGCTGAGCCGTCGATTGTGTCAGAATGGTCTGAGTTAGGTGATGCAGCTGGCTCCGGATTGTTATTTCCGGACTCCTCTTCCCATAACACGGATGGCTTAAAGAGCCGTTCCAGGAAGATGTTTGGAGGGACGGCGTCTCGTTTCGCGCCGATGCGCGCTAACACGTCTGCTGCCTGGTTATTATCCCGGGCTACATGGTGGATTTCGAGTCCTTCGAACCGAGCTGACATTTTTAGGACGGTGTTGCGGTAAGCTGCCATTTTTGGATCTTTGGCGTCAAAGTCTCCATTTACTTGGGATATTGCGAGGTTTGAATCCCCGCGCACCTCTAGGCGTTGAATGCCCATGGAGATTGCCATCCGGAGGCCATGCAGAAGGGCCTCGTATTCGGCTGCGTTGTTGGAGTCAATGTACATTATTTGAAGTACGTATTGGATTGTGTCTCCAGTTGGGGACGTCAGGACGACGCCAGCCCCCAAGCCAGCCAACATTTTGGATCCGTCGAAATGCATGATCCAATTGGAGTATGCACCATACTCTTTAGGGAGTTCGGCTTCGGTCCATTCGGCGACGAAGTTAGCCAGAACCTGCGACTTTATAGCTCGCCGTGGTTTATAGGTGATGTCAAATGGTAAGAGCTCAATAGCCCATTTTGCAATCCTGCCCGTTGCGTCGCGATTGTTTATAATAACGTTGAGAGGTACTTCGGAGGCCACCGTTATGGAACACTCTTGAAAGTAGTGTCGCAGCTTCCGGGATGCCATGAACACCGCGTACGCTATCTTTTGATAATGTGGGTACCGGGACTTGCATGGAGTTAGAACAGTGGATATGTAGTACACTGGTTTTTGAAGAGGGAATTTGTGCCCTTTTTTCTCTTGCTCGACGACGAGTACCGCGCTGACAACTTGATGTGTTGTTGCAGAAAATTGAAATCGCGCTTCCTTCGCAGCAGTCCTTTATCCTGTTCATAACCAGGAGGAATCTGGCCCAGTAATGATGTACTGTTTCATCGGGCTCTTGCCGTATTCGAGATAGATCGCTTATGTTTGGGTGGGCGGGTGGAATCAAGTTCGGAACCCCGCCCGATCTGAGGCTCAAAGGCCAAGAAGTTTCCGGATTTGGAAGCTTGACTTGCTGGATGCTTTCCAACGAATCTAGTCCGATGCCTGACTCTAAGTTCAGTATTTGGTTAGCGTCCGTCCCTCTGCGGGAATCCGGCTTGGAGGGATCAGGAATCCAGACATAGTTGGTTTTCAACGTAGAAGAAGGGTTTGCCGCATTGTTCCTCTACCACGGCAACATGGTGGGTAGCCTGGGGGGAGTTAATCTCTCTCAGATCGGTTTTAAGCCCAATCTGATCGTAGTCTGTAGCGACTCCCAGGGCGGCGATGCGATCCAAGAGCTCGTTTACAGAGGAGAGCTCAATCGGATCTAACTGCTCGGTGAATTCCGAGCTGACGTGAAGATCGCTTTTGATGACCTGAGAGGTCATCATTGGAGCGGTGGCCGAACATGCAGTCATAAGAAAACCACCTAGCCGGACAGTTTGGCTGGTGGCCAAAGCTCCCTTGACAACGGTGCCGTCTTTAAAGACAGGAAAAGGCATCCTTCCTGATCGCGACGGCACAGAGGAACTCTCAATGAAAGCACCAATTTCGGTGTCAAAACCGGCGGATCTCGGGTAGGGGGTCCCGAACTGTGTGTTTAGGCGGATGGTAACAGGAGACGAGGGACACGATGTTTTACCCAGGTTCGGGCCCTCTTGATGGAGGTAAAACCCTACGTCCTGCTTGATTAATATTGATGATGTGTGTTACAAGAGTGGATCTACCACGAGATCAAGGAGGCTAAACCCTAGAAGCTTGCCTATGGTATGATTGTTGTTCGTCCTATGGACTACAGCCATCCGGTTTATATAGACACCGGAGAGGGCTAGGGTTACACAAAGTCGGTTACAAAGGTAGGAGATCTACATATCTGTATCGCCAAGCTTGCCTTCCATGCCAAGGAAAGTCCCATCCGTACACGGGACGAAGTCTTCAATCTTCTATCTTCATAGTCTTGGAGTTCGGCCGATGATGATAGTTCGGCAATCCGGACACCCCCTAGTCCGGGACTCCCTCAGTCATATTTAATATATATGAGGCTACTAGCAGCATGCATTGTACTGAATGACTAAATATGCAATCCCAGGCTACATAGCAACAAGGAAGAGTGTTACCTTAATGTTCCGATGATGTCTAGATATACATGTAATAAAATCTTATATAATGGGATGGAGGCAGTGTTGTACTACATCATTTTTCAATTATTGTTTAGCTTCTAATATTAACTTGGTGCTTTTAGGTACATATATTGTTGCCAAAGATCCACACTTCGACCCTTTCTGCGTATGGGGCAATGAGATATTCATGAACCAGCATCAAGTGAGGAAACTGATAAAGATTGTTATTAAAATGGGTCAAAAGATGTCAATCGAACTATTTGTTTACACTTTATGCAAGACAACAGTGAACTGCAGGATGGTAAGTAAGAACCTTGTAGCCTTCTTTTTACTGCCCGTAATGAGTTGTGTTAGATGACAATGTCTGAATCTTTTTTCTTTTGTAGTGGATCCTGAAGCAGTTTACTCAAGATTACCTCTTAAACTACATGATTGGCGACCGGCCATCACAAGGGGTTGGACTAGAGTCCTGCATGCCTTCTGCATCCAGGAGAGCACAATAGGGCCATTCTGCTTCACCTTGTTCAACAACCGGAATGTCTGTCACCTCTTTCTTTACCATCTGTAATAGTACAAGTATAGAACCCTGATTCATCGCTCTTTATTTGGTGCTTATGTAATTCTTAAACATATGTACTTGTGAATCGAATAATGCATTGGTTGTTTGAACCTAATGGATATGAATAGAGCTATAGCCTACTTTCAAGTTCGAATTAGGTACAATTTTAAATAGCAGGAATTAAATTAGGGCGTAATTATGGTATGTGGGTCATTACGGCGCACACGGTTAAGAAAGCACAGTGTGTGTGATATACATCATAATCCGACACGGTTCACGAAGAGGAAACATGTGTAAAAATGCACACAATTGTCGTTTCCAAAGCGTGTGTGATGTTAGACACTATCACATACAGTGCGGGAAAACTAAATGTGTGTGATTGTCTACCTATCGTACACGGTTTATAATCATGAATTGTTTGTGATGTGCCGGGCATCATAAAACTCCCGTGCCTAGAATCTGCTTGGAAAGCTCCCGTGCCTGGAATCTGCCTGGTTTTAGGTAAAACCACAAAACTCCGACTGCGATGGCAATGCGAGCACAAACGAGTAGCAAGGATGAAGCGTTTGGGATATTTGAGATATCGGAAACGGTTATATAGGGACAACTGTATGCATCAAGGCTCCCTATCCCCGACGGTTTCTGGGTCGTGTGGGAAGGACCCCCCTATCACCGCCACTCACTAGGCGACGATTCCAAATGTCGTCGCAGAAAGGGGTTAAAAACCATTTGTATAGCACCGACGCATACCAGTGTCCTTCCAAATTGCCGAAGTAGAGTCAATGATATCAGACACCCGCTGAGGAGGTTTCGGTACCAGCGATGCAATCGGCTATAACATGCCTGTTCTAGGGATCCAGTTATGTCACCACACTTTGTAGTTTTCCATGTCCCTATCCTCCTCATTACCCCCTGTTTCATCACCTCTCATCCGTCAAGTATTGCCCTCCACACTTGGGAAGGTTGAGTACCCAAATAATCTTCTAGTATAGAGGTGTGAGGGTAGTAGACCATTTTCAACAACTTTGAATTAAGCAAAACTGGGTCATCTAGTAAGCGCCAAGCTTGTGTGGCCAAGAGGCATAAATTAAAAATTTCAAGATCATGAAAACCAAGACCCCCCAAATACTTTGGCCTTGTCAAAACATCCCAAGAAACACAACAAGGTTTCCTCTTTCCACGCTTGCCGCCCCACTAAAACTGACGAATGAGCGAGGTAACACTCTCACATATTTCCCACGGGAGTTTGGAACATGCCATTGGGTACACCGGGATAGCCTATGCTACTGATTTAATCAAAGCTTCTTTAGTTGCACTTGACAGAACTTTCTCCATCCATCCCTTTATTTTCTCTCACACTCTATCCCGCAAATACTTGAAGGTGTCATTCTTTGAGGGCCCATCTCCGTTGGCATATCCAGGTACCTGTCGATCAAGGATTCACTGTGAACATTAAGAGCATATTTCACATTATCTCGAATAGTCTAGCTATACCCATTACTGAAGAAGATAGAAGATTTATCATTATTGACTTTTTGTCCTGAAAATTTGTAGTAGGTGTCCAACAGGTTTGATACACAATTTTGCCCCTCAACACTAGCCTTGAAAAGCAGCAGGCTATCATCGGCAAATAAAAGATGGTTGACAGCTGGCACTGTTGGTGCCACCTTTATTCCCCCTGAGCTTCGATGGCTGAAGAACAGATTTTAAAAGGCACGAGAGGCCCTCTGCCGCAATCAAGAAAAGGTAAGGGGTGTTGGATCTCCCTGACGAATTCCCATGGATGGTTTAAATTGTTCCAACTTCTCTCCATTAAATAAGACGGACAAAGGTACAGATTTTACCATGCCCATCACCACTGTATCAAACCAGGTGCAAACCCGAACTTTTCCATCATCGCCTGCAAATATGGCCACTCTAGCCTGTCATAGGCTTTCATCATATCTAGCTTGAGCGCACAATACCCATTGTTCTTCGCCTTACTCTTTTTCATAAAATGCAAGCATTCATATGCACATACGATGTCATCTGTAATTAGTCGTCTTGGGACAAAGGCTGATTGCTCCACTGAAATTATGTCAGGTAATATTTTCTTCAAGAGATTCGAGATAACCTTTGACGCGATCTTGTACAAAACATTGACAAGCTAATCGGTCTGAACCGCGTTAACTGAGTTGGATTAAGTACCTTAGGAATCAGAACTAAGAAGGTGTCATTGATGCTATCTACTTCTTCTTCCCCTATTATGATCCTCAGAACCGCATTATTGAGCTCCTCCCCACAAAGGTCCCAGTGACGTTGATAAAGTGTGTAGGAAAGCCATCTGGGCCTCGTAATTTAGTTGGAAACATTTGGAACAAAGCTATTTTAACCTCATTAGCCGAGTACGGGGCACAAAGTATCTCATTCATCACATGTTGTAGCACCAAATCGAGATTATGTACACCCTCAGAGGTATAAAAAATCTTGTAAAAATATGTGACCATCCGCTTGAATTCCCTCATATTCTCTATCATCACCCCAAGAGAATTAAGCAAAGCTTTCACCATATTCTTTTTCCTATGTATGCTTGCCCGAAGATGAAAGAATCGAGTACTCTTGTCACCCACATCAAGCCATTCTATCCTTGACCACTATCTCCACATGAGCTCCTCCCTATGATACAACTCCACTAGCTTTCCATTTAGTTTCAACTTCTCATGTGTTGGTTGTACCTGTATCAGATTATTGCGAAGCCTGTCTAACTTACTTTCAAATTCTTTATCTCCCCGTGGACTGAGCCAAAAGAGTCCTTGCTCTAGCGTATGAAATCACTAAACAGTTAGTCAGTTTTGTTCTCATCTCCTCTAACCTTGGTCTTGCTTGCGCCACTTTCCAATGACTTCTGACTGTTTCTGCCCACCTATTGTGGGTTTCCCACATCACCTCGAACCTAAACAATTTCTTTGGAAGGAGAACATTCCTCGTGCTTAAACGAAGAAGAACCGGCCCATGATCCTATGTCGCCGCCGTCCGATGATCGAGATAAGCAGTAGGAAACAAGGTGTTCCACTCTACCGATCCCAAAGCTCGATCCAGTCTTACTCATGTGTACGTCTCAACAGCAACCTTCTTCTCAAAGGTTCGGGACCGCCCCTTGTAGCCAATATCCAGCATCATGCAAGTCTCAATCGCCTCTCGAAAGTCCTGGATTTGTGCATTGCTTCTCTGTGTAACGCCATCATGTTCCTCCGGGCGTAAGAACTCGTTGAAATCACTAATAGAGAGCCAAGGCAAGTTACTCAAATTACATATGTTTTTAATAAGGTCCCATGTACGATATTTAAGATGGGTATGAGCCTCATCGTAGATGCATATCATCCTCCATGGATCTTTGCCTTGTTCACCAAAAGCAGAATCAATGTGATAATCCGAATCACCCAACACTTCTAATTTTATTACATTATTCCAGAAGACTCCTATTCCTCCACTTCTACCACTACTACTAATTGCATAACAATTATCATAACCCAAAGAAACAGCCAAAGCTTATACCCAATTATTGCTAATTTGTGTCTCCACTACACAAAGGAGGGTAGGGGCAAACTTGATCGCGAAATCACGTAGTTCTTGGACTGTCGCGACATTGCCCACTCCGTGATAGTTCCAACAAAAGACACTCATTGTGTGTGGCGGTCCTCCCGATTGGAGGCTGCCAAATTAGATTTAGTTGAGGTGGGCTTTGTTGGTGATATTTCCTTCCTCGCATTCTTTCTTTCCTCCGGGGTAACATATGTTGGAGGTGGTGGAGGGACCAAAGCTTCAGCCTCTTCCACCTTGTCTAATCTCATATCAAAAGTCTAATTCCCCCGCTTTCTATCCCACTGGGTATAGATGCATCCATGTCCTTCTTGCCTTTCTGCTTCACGGTGCTTGAGTGATTACTGGGGTCCAGGTCCAGTTTTCTTGTTGTTTAGTTTGCCCCAGCTTTCTCATTGCCAGCCTCCTGAGTCCCTTCGCCCTTCTTCATTAGACTAGCCATTGTGTCATCAGTGTCATCGTCTCCAACCAGCCCCGCCTTCTCTGAAACCCTCTTCTTATACCTACCTCCTCTCCATGATTGGCCTCCACCTCTAGAGCGACCCCTTGTATACATATTGCCTGATCGACCGCCCGCCGGGCAAACCACAACTCCCTCCTCTTGGCCACCATGTTCCTGCTCCATTGTATGTCTTCTGGTGGATGTATACCATCCCTGCACACCTCCATGCCATGCCCTAGCAGTCCACACACACCACAAAAGTAGCCTATTTTCTCATACTTCACATCCAGGAAAATTCTTTCTCCGGCAAGATTAAGGGGAGTCCACCATACCAGAGGTTTGACACATCAATCCTAACTCTGACCCTCACATAGTTGCCTTCAAAATACCTAGTAGAGTTCAGCTCAACGCTGCGGATAATGTCAATTCTCCTAGTAAGTGATAGAGGCTAAGGTGTCCCATCTTTCGATGAGATGGTGGCTATCGTTTTGGAGGAAGTCGACTTTGACGATCCGACTACGAACGTGCGAGGACGTCGCGCCTTAGCAATCGCTAAACCAACTCCAAGAGGTTATTGACCACACCGGAGCACGATCAACCTGACCACGAAGGTCTGTTTCCTGCAGGCAAACGAAGAACAGGCAAGAAACTAAGATTGCAATCTGGATATTGCGAATATAAGAGGAAAGCTTTATTGATCAAGGTGGGGTTCTGAGACGCCTTTGTCTGGTCGTTGAACACAAACGAAGTACGCGAAGTTGCAGCTATGGCAAACTTTTTTTTTGAAATAAACATCCTCTTTATTTATTAGTAATAATGGTTACATCGTCTATAAGAAAATTTACAATATCGTTCATAGGTTCCTCAAACCAGTCCCTTGTCTCAGAAAATTTGGCTACTCTAGCAACTTCATGAGCTACTTTATTTGCCTTCCTATTACAGTGTTCAAATCTAACTAACGAAAAATCACAAACCAAAAAATAACAATCATCAAACACAGCTGCCGCCGCTCCCGCTGTATGTCCTCCATTCTTCATCATGTCAATTACTTCCATATTATCGGAGTTAACAACAAGTCAGTTACTTCCCGCCTTTTGTGCAAGTAATAAGCCAAAACGTAGTGCCATGGCTTCTGCTGTTAAAACATCTGCACACCAATCCATCTTCCAATTCCCTCCAACAATAAATCTTCCTTTATCATCTCTAAGTACTGTTGGAAATATGCCCTAGAGTCAATAATAAAAGGATTATTATTATATTTCCTTGTTCATGATAATTGTCTTTATTCATGCTATAATTGTATTATCCGGAAATTGTAATACACGTGTGAATACACAGACCATAATATGTCCCTAGTAAGCCTCTAGTTGACTAGTTCGTTGATCAACAGATAGTCATGGTTTCCTGACTATGGACATTAGATGTCGTTGATAACGGGATCACATCATTAGGAGAATGATGTGATGGACAAGACCCAATCCTAAGCATAGCACAAGATCGTGTAGTTCGTTTTGCTAGAGCTTTTCCAATGTCAAGTATCTTTTCCTTAGACCATGAGATCGTGTAACTCCCGGATACCGTAGGAGTGCTTTGGGTGTACCAAACGTCACAACGTAACTGGGTGACTATAAAGGTGCACTACAGGTATCTCCAAAAGTGTCTGTTGGGTTGACATGGATCGAGACTGGGATTTGTCACTCCGTATTACGGAGAGGTATCACTGGGCCCACTCAGTAGTGCATCATCATAATGAGCTCAAAGTGACCAAGTGTCTGGTCACGGGATCATGCATTACGGTACGAGTAAAGTGACTTGCCGGTAACGAGACTGAACGAGGTATTGGGATACCGACGATCGAGTCTCGGGCAAGTAACATACTGTCTGACAAAGGGAATAGTATATGGGATTGCTTGAATCCTCGACATCGTGGTTCATGCGATGAGATCATCGAGGAGTATGTGGGAGCCAACATGGGTATCCAGATCCCGCTGTCGGTTATTGACCGGAGAGCCGTCTCGGTCATGTCTACATGTCTCCCAAACCCGTAGGGTCTTCACACTTAAGGTTCGGTGACGCTAGGGTTGTATGAATATGAGTATGCAGCAAACCGAATGTTGTTCGGAGTCCCGGATGAGATCCCGGACGTCACGAGGAGTTTCAGAATGGTCCGGAGGTAAAGAATTATATATAGGAAGTGTTGTTTCAGCCATCGGGAAAGTTTCGGGGTCACCCAGTATCGTACCGGGACCACCGGAAGGGTCCCGGGGGTCCACCGGGTGGGGCCACCTATCCCGGAGGGCCCCGTGGGCTGAAGTGGGAGGGGAACCAGCCCCTAGTGGGCTGGTGCGCCCCCCACTTGGGCCCCCCCTGCGCCTAGGGTTAGAAACCCTAGATGGGGGGGGGGCGCACCACTTGCCTTGGGGGGCGCACCACTTGCCTTGGGGGGCACTCCACCCCCCCTGGCCGCCGCCCCCTTGGGAGATTGCATCTCCCAGGGTCGGCGCCCCCCTGGGGGCCTATATAAACGAGGGCAGGGGGAGGGCAGTCGCACCCTGTGTCTTGGCGCCTCCCTCCCCCTGCTACACCTCGTCCTCCTCCCGCAGAAGCTTGGCGAAGCCCTGCCGGAGTTCGGCTGCATCCACCACCACGCCATCGTGCTGCTGGATCATCATCAACCTCTCCTTCCCCCTTGCTGGATCAAGACGGAGGAGACGTCACACTGACCGTACGTGTGTTGAACGCGGAGGTTCCGTCCGTTCGGCGCTAGGATCTCCGGTGATAGGATCACGACGAGAACGACTACCTCAACCCCGTTCTTTTGAACACTTCCGCTCGCGATCTACAAAGTGGTATGTAGATGCATCTCTCCTTTCACTCGTTGCTTAGATGAACTCATAGATGGATCTTGGTGAAACCATAGGAAAATTTTTATTTTCTGCAACGTTCCCCAACAGTGGCATCATGAGCTAGGTCTATGCGTAGTTCTCTATTGCACGAGTAGAACACAATTTTGTTGTGGGCGTAGATCTTGTCAACTTGCTTGCCGCTACTAGTCTTTTCTTGCTTCAGCGGTATTGTGGGATGAAGCGGCCCGGACCGACCTTACACGTACGCTTACGTGAGACAGGTTCCACTGACTGACATGCACTAGTTGCATAAGGTGGCTAGCGGGTGTCTGTCTCTCCTACTTTAGTTGGAGCGGATTAGATGAAAAGGGTCCTTATGAAGGGTAAATAGAAGTTTACAAAATCACGTTGTGGTTATTCATAGGTAAGAAAATGTTCTTGCTAGAACCCAATTGCAGCCACGTAAAAGATGCAACAACAATTAGAGGACGTCTAACTCATTTTTGCAGCAATTGTCATGTGATGTGATATGGCCAGAAGTTGTGATGAATGATGAATGATATATTGTGATGTATGAGATCATGTTCTTGTAATAGGAATCACGACTTGCATGTCGATGAGTATGACAACCGGCAGGAGCCATAGGAGTTGTCTTTCTTTTTTGTATGACCTGCGTGTCATTGAAGAACGCCATGTAAATTACTTTACTTTATTGCTAAACGCGTTAGCCATAGAAGTAGAAGTAGTCGTTGGCGTGACAACTTCATGAAGACACAATGATGGAGATCATGATGATGCAGATCATGGTGTCATGCCGGTGACGAAGATGATCATGGAGCCCCGAAGATGGAGATCGAAGGAGCTATATGATATTGGACATATCATGTCACTACCATATAATTGCATGTGATGTTTATTATGTTTTATGCATCTTGTTTACTTAGAACGGTGGTAGTAAATAAGATGATCCCTTACAATAATTTCAAGAAAGTGTTCCCCCTAACTATGCACCATTGCTAAAGTTCGTCGTTTCGTAGCACCACGTGATGATCGGGTGTGATAGATCCTTACGTTCACATACAACGGGTGTAAGACAGATTTACACATGCAGAACACTTAGGGTTAACTTGACGAGCCTAGCATGTACAGACATGGCCTCGGAACACAAGAGACCGAAAGGTCGAACATGAGTCGTATGGACGATCGACATGGAGATGTTCACCGATGATGACTAGCCCGTCTCACGTGATGATCGGACATGGCTTAGTCGACTTGGATCGTGTAACACTTAGATGACTAGAGGGATGTCAAATCTGAGTGGGAGTTCATTCAATAATTTGATTAGATGAACTTAATTATCATGAACTTAGTCTAAAACTTTTGCAAAATATGTCTTGTAGATCAAATGGACAACGCTCATGTCAACATGAACTTCAACGCGTTCCTAGAGAAAATCAAGCTGAAAGATGATGGCAGCAACTATTCGGACTGGGTCCGGAACCTGAGGATCATCCTCATAGCAGCCAAGAAAGCATATGTCCTAGATGAACCGCTAGGTGAAGCACCCATCCCAGAGAACCAAGACGTTATGAACGTTTGGCAGTCACGTGCTGATGATTACTCCCTCGTTCAGTGCGGCATGCTTTACAGCTTAGAACCGGGGCTCCAAAAGCGTTTTGAGAAACACGGAGCATATGAGATGTTCGAGGAGCTGAAAATGGTTTTTCAAGCTCATGCCCGGGTCGAGAGATATGAAGTCTCCGACAAGTTCTATAGTTGTAAGATGGAGGAAAATAGTTTTGTCAGTGAGCACATACTCAAAATGTCTGGGTTGCACAACCGCCTGTCCCAGCTGGAGATCAACCTCCCGGACGAGGCGGTCATTGATAGAATCCTTCAGTCGCTCCCACCGAGCTACAAGAGCTTTGTGTTGAACTACAATATGCAGGGGATGGTGAAGACCATTCCTGAAGTATTTTCAATGCTGAAGTCAGCAAAGGTTGAAATCAAGAAAGAACATCAAGTGTTGATGGTCAATAAGACCACTAAGTTCAAGAAGGGCAAGGGTAAGAAGAACTTCAAGAAGGACGGCAAAGATGTTGCCGCGCCCGGTAAGCCAGTTGCCGGGAAGAAGTCAAAGAATGGACCCAAGCCTGAGACTGAGTGCTTTTATTGCAAGGGGAAGGGTCACTGGAAGCGGAACTGCCCCAAATACTTAGTGGACAAGAAGGCCGGCAACACTAAAGGTATATTTGATATACATGTAATTGATGTGTACCTTACCAGTACTCGTAGTAACTCCTGGGTATTTGATATTGGTGTCGTTGCTCATATTTGTAACTCACAGCAGGAGCTGCGGAATAAGCGGAGACTGGCGAAGGACGAGGTGACGATGCGCATCGGGAATGGTTCCAAGGTCGATGTGATCGCCGTCGGCACGCTACCTCTACATTTACCCACGGGATTAGTTATGAACCTCAATAATTGTTATTTAGTGCCAAGTTTGAGCATGAACATTGTATCTGGATCTCGTTTAATATGAGATGTCTACTCATTTAAATCCGAGAATAATGGTTGTTCTATTTATATGAGAGATATGTTTTATGGTCATGCCCCGATGGTCAATGGTTTATTCTTAATGAATCTCGAACGTAATGTTACACATATTCATAGCGTGAATACCAAAAGATGTAAAGTTGATAACGATAGTCCCACATACTTGTGGCACTGCCGCCTTGGTCACATTGGTGTCAAGCGCATGAAGAAGCTCCATGCTAATGGACTTTTAGAGTCTCTCGATTATGAATCATTTGACACATGCGAACCATGCCTCATGGGCAAAATGACCAAGACTCCGTTCTCCGGGACAATGGAGCGAGCAATCAACTTATTAGAAATCATACATACCGATGTGTGCGCTCCAATGAGCGTTGAGGCTCGCGGAGGATATCGTTATGTTCTCTGTGACGCCCGGATAATTAAGCTACAGTGATCCCACGCTAATGGTGCCACGTCACCACGATTACTGTTGCTAAGCTATCGTTAGGACAAAACCGGTCCAAAACTCAAAATTCAAATTAATGATAACAATAAAAGTTTTCAAAAATTAAAACAAAAATGTTTGGATTGTACTAAATATTACAAAGGTAATTATGGTGCAACAAACCCATTTTTATAAAATGCCTAAGTAATTTAAAATGATATAAAACAGAAGAGTAAAATAAATAAAAGGTATAAAAACAAAACAAAAGAAAAGGGACCCCCCCAATGGGCCAACCGGCCCAGCTGACAGCCAGGCCAGCCCACTGGCCCAGCCGGCCGACCCACCCCACTCCCTTATCCCCTCACACCCGCTAACCCTAACCCCCCCGTCGCCCCACTTTCCC
>NC_041381.1:306458642-306481123 GCF_002162155.2 Triticum dicoccoides
CGCCCGGTGCCGCCCCGGCCCCGTCACCGACCCGCGCCACTCGCCGGACGCCTCCCCACCTCGTCACCTCCCCGACCCCGGAGGCCGCCGCTCGCCGCCCCACCTTCGCTACCTCGCTGACGCCTCATCCCCGCCGGCCTTCTTCCTCTTCGTCGGCATGCCCATCAACCCTCACGAGCCCCGCTGCCCCGTCCCTGCATCCCCCAGTGAGCCCCACCTCGCTCCCCTCTCCCTCGCGCGCACGCGCTCGTCGCCGCGGTCACGCCGGTCCCGCCCGCGGTTGACGCGCTCCGGCTGCGTCCGATGCACGCTCACCGCGCCGTGCCCGCGCTCGCACCGTGCTCGGCCACTACCCGACCTCGCCTACACCTCGCCGCGCGCACCTAGCCACTGCCACCGTGGCCGGCGACAACGGTTACCGGTCGCGCATCCCCACTCCGTTGCGGCCTTGTGGCCCCGCCCGGGTTCGCCCTCGCTCCGGCCCCTTGCCCCGCCAGCCGCGGTGGCCTCACCGCGCTAGCCGGCCGCACCCGCGTCCCCTCGTACGGGCGGTTACGCCCGCCCAGACGCGCCCTTGCGCCCGCGCCCGTAACCCCGCTCGCCCGTTTGGCCCCTAGGGCCAATGACATGCAGGCCCCACCCCCACAGAACGTTCCCAAAAAAAGGGATTTATAATAATAATAATAATATATAATAAAAATAATTAATAAAAAAATAAATAATAATAAATTAATTAATTAACTAAATAATTAACTTAATTAATCATGTTTAGTTGAACTAATTAAACCTGATTAACCTAAATATCTAATTAACCTAACTAATCTGTTAGTTAGGGTGATGTGTCAATGACAGACGGGTCCCACACGTCAGGTTGACCAGTCAACTCTGTTGACTGCTGATGTCAGCCTGACATCATGCTGATGTCATTAAATCATTTTTGAATTAATTAAATTCCAGAAATTAATAAAATGTTTAGAAAATCATATCTTTTAATCCGTAACTCGGATTAAAATATTTTTAACATGAAAGTTGCTCAGAATGACGAGACGAACCCGGATACGTAGCCTGTTCGTCCACCACACACCCCTAACATATCAAACCCGCAACTTTCCCCCTCCGGTTCATCTGTCAGAAAACACGAAACACCGGGAATACTTTCCCGGATGTTTTCCTCCCTTCACCGGTATCACCTACTACCGCATTAGGGCACACCGAACACCGCGTATTGCCTTGTTATATTTTGTGATGCTTTGTTTGCTCTGTATTCATTATCTCTTTCCCCTCTTCTCTCCGGTAGACTACGAGACCGACGCTGCTGCTGCCCAGTTCGACTACGGAGTTGACGCCCCTCTCTCTTGCCAGAGCAACCAGGCAAGCCCGCAAGTGATTCTGATGAGGGGGCTGAAAGGACAGGTGGCTCCATCCCGGTAGAGGTGGGCCTGGGTTCCCGACGGCCCCCGACTGTTACTTTGTGGCGGAGCAACAGGGCAGGTTGAGACCGCCTAGGAGAGGTGTGGGCCTGGCCCTGGTCGGCGTTCGCGGATACTTAACATGCTTAACGAGATCTTGGTATTTGATCTGAGTCTGGCCATTTGGTCTATACGCACTAACCATCTACGCGGGAGTAGTTATGGGTATCCCGGCATCGTGGTATCATCCGAAGCCTTCTTGACGTCAGCGATGGAGCGGCGCGCGCCGGATTGGACTGGAACGCCTACTCTTGTATAAGAGAGGCTAGGTCTGCTTCCGGCCGCCCTCGCAACGTGCAGGTGTGCAATGGGCGATGGGCCAAGACCCCTGCGCGCATAGGATTTAGACCGGCGGGCTGACCTCTCTGTTGTGCCTAGGTGGGGCTGCGACGTGTTGATCTTCCGAGGCCGGGCATGACCCAGTAAAGTGTGTCCGGCCAAATGGGATCGAGCGTGTTGGGTTATGTGGTGCACCCCTGCAGGGAAGTTAATCTATTCAAATAGCCGTGATCTTCGGTAACAGGACGACTTGGAGTTGTACCTTGACCTTATGACAACTAGAACCAGATACTTAATAAAACACACCCTTCCAAGTTCCACAGACAACCCGGTGATCGCTTTTCCACAGGGCGACGAGGGGAGGATCGCCGGGTAGGATTATGCTATGCGATGCTACTGGAGATGCTACTTGGAGATGCTACTTGGAGGACTTCAATCTACTCTCTTCTACGTGCTGCGAGACGGAGGCTGCCAGAAGCGTAGTCTTCGATAGGACTAGCTATCCCCCTCTTATTCTGGCATTCTGCAGTTCAGTCCACCGATATGGCCTCCTTACACATATACCCATGCATATGTAGTGTAGTTCCTTGCTCGCGAGTACTTTGGATGAGTACTCACGGTTGCTTTCTCCCCCCTTTTTCCCCCTTTCCTTTCTTTCTGGTTGTCGCAACCAGACGCTGGAGTCCAGGAGCCAGACGCCACCGTCGACGACGACCCCTACTACACCGGAGGTGCCTACTACTACGTGCAGCCCGCTGACGACGACCAGGAGTAGTTAGGATGATCCCAGGCAGGAGGCCTACGCCTCTTTCGATCTGTATCCCAGTTTGTGCTAGCCTTCTTAAGGCAAACTTGTTTAACTTATGTCTGTACTCAGATATTGTTGCTTCCGCTGACTCGTCTATGATCGAGCACTTGTATTCGAGCCCTCGAGGCCCCTGGCTTGTATTATGATGCTTGTATGACTTATTTATGTTTTAGAGTTGTGTTGTGATATCTTCCCGTGAGTCCCTGATCTTGATTGTACACATTTGCGTGCATGATTAGTGTACGGTTGAATCGGGGGCGTCACATTCTCACTCTCACAGATGACTTGAGTAGATATGGGTATGTCTACTTGGTGAAACACAAGTCTGAGACCTTTGAAAAGTTCAAGGAATTTCAGAATGAGGTAGAGAATCAACGTGACCGAAAGATAAAGTTCCTACGATCAGATCGTGGAGGAGAATACTTAAGTCACGAATTTGGTACACACTTAAGGAAATGTGGAATCGTTTCACAACTCACGCCGCCTGGAACACCACAGCGTAATGGTGTGTCCGAACATCGTAATCGCACTCTATTGGATATGGTGCGGTCTATGATGTCTCTTACCGATTTACCGCTATCATTTTGGGGATACGCTCTAGATACAGCTACATTCACTTTAAATAGGGCACCGTCTAAATCCGTTGAGACGACACCGTATGAATTATGGTTTGGGAAGAAACCTAAGCTGTCGTTTCTAAAAGTTTGGGGATGCGATGCTTATGTCAAGAAATTACAACCTGAAAAGCTCGAACCCAAGTCGGAAAAATGCGTCTTCATAGGATACCCTAAGGAAACCATTGGGTATACCTTCTACCTTAGATCCGAAGGCAAGATCTTTGTTGCCAAGAACGGATCCTTTCTGGAAAAAGAGTTTCTCTCGAAAGGAGTAAGTGGGAGGAAAGTAGAACTCGATGAAGTACTACCTCTTGAACCGGAAAGTAGTGCAGCTCAGGAAAATGTTCCTGTGGTGCCTACACTGACTGGAGAGGAAATTAATGATGATGATCAAGGTACTTCGGATCAAGTTACTACTGAACTTCGTAGGTCCACAAGGACACGTTCCACACCAGAGTGGTATGGCAACCCTGTCCTGGAAATCATGTTGTTAGACAACGGTGAACCTTCGAACTATGAAGAAGCGATGGCGGGCCCAAATTCTAACAAATGGCTTGAAGCCATGCAATCCGAGATAGAATCCATGTATGAAAACAAAGTATGGACTTTGACTGACTTGCCCGATGATCGGCGAGCGATAGAAAACAAATGGATCTTTAAGAAGAAGACGGACGCGGATGGTAATGTCACCATCTATAAAGCTCGACTTGTCGATAAGGGTTATCGGCAAGTTCAAGGGATTGACTACGATGAGACTTTCTCTCCCGTAGCGAAGCTTAAGTCCGTACGAATCATGTTAGCAATTGCCGCATACTATGATTATGAGATATGGTAGATGGACGTCAAAACGGCTTTCCTTAACGGTTATCTTAAGGAAGAGCTGTATATGATGCAGCCGGAAGGTTTTGTCGATCCTAAGAATGCTAACAAAGTATGCAAGCTCCAGCAATCCATTTATGGGCTGGTGCAAGCATCTCGGAGTTGGAACATTCGCTTTGATGAGATGATTAAAGCGTTTGGGTTTATGCAGACTTATGGAGAAGCCTGCGTTTACAAGAAAGTGAGTGGGAGATCTGTAGCATTTCTCATATTATATGTGGATGACATACTTTTGATGGGAAATGATATAGAATTCTTGGACAGCATAAAGGCCTACTTGAATAAGTGTTTTTCAATGAAGGACCTTGGAGAAGCTGCTTACATATTAGGCATCAAGATCTATAGGGATAGATCGAGATGCCTCATAGGTCTTTCACAAAGCACATACCTTGATAAGATTTTGAAGAAGTTCAAAATGGATCAGTCTAAGAAAGGGTTCTTGCCTGTACTGCAAGGTGTGAGATTGAGCTCGGCTTAATGCCCGACCACGGCAAAAGATAAAGAAGAGATGAGTGTCATCCCCTATGCTTCAGCCATAGGATCTATTATGTATGCCATGTTGTGTACCAGACCTGATGTAAACCTTGCCGTAAGTTTGGTAGGAAGGTACCAAAGTAATCCCGGCAAGGAACACTGGACAGCGGTCAAGAATATCCTAAAGTACCTGAAAAGGACAAAGGACATATTTCTCGTTTATGGAGGTGACGAAGAGCTCGCCGTAAAGGGTTACGTCGATGCTAGCTTCGACACAGATCTGGATGACTCTAAGTCACAAACCGGATATGTGTATATGTTGAATGGTGGAGCAGTAAGCTGGTGCAACTGCAAGCAGAGCGTCATGGCGGGATCTACATGTGAAGCGGAGTACATGGCAGCCTCGGAGGCAGCGCATGAAGCAATTTGGGTGAAGGAGTTCATCACCGACCTAGGAGTCATACCCAATGCGTCGGGGCCGATCAAACTCTTCTGTGACAACACTGGAGCTATTGCCCTTGCCAAGGAGCCCAGGTTTCACAAGAAGACCAGGCACATCAAGCGTCGCTTCAACTCCATCCGTGAAAATGTTCAAGATGGAGACATAGATATTTGCAAAGTACATACGGATCTGAATGTCGCAGATCCGTTGACTAAACCTCTCTCGCGAGCAAAACATGATCAACACCAGAACTCTATGGGTGTTCAATTCATCACAATGTAACTAGATTATTGACTCTAGTGCAAGTGGGAGACTGTTGGAAATATGCCCTAGAGGCAATAATAAAAGGATTATTATTATATTTCCTTGTTCATGATAATTGTCTTTATTCATGCTATAATTGTATTATCCGGAAATCGTAATACACGTGTGAATACACAGACCATAATATGTCCCTAGTAAGCCTCTAGTTGACTAGCTCGTTGATCAACAGATAGTCATGGTTTCCTGACTATGGACATTAGATGTCGTTGATAACGGGATCACATCATTAGGAGAATGATGTGATGGACAAGACCCAATCCTAAGCATAGCACAAGATCGTGTAGTTCGTTTTGCTAGAGCTTTTCCAATGTCAAGCATCTTTTCCTTAGACCATGAGATCGTGTAACTCCCGGATACCGTAGGAGTGCTTTGGGTGTACCAAACGTCACAACATAACTGGGTGACTATAAAGGTGCACTACAGGTATCTCCGAAAGTGTCTGTTGGGTTGACACGGATCGAGACTGGGATTTGTCACTCCGTATTACGGAGAGGTATCACTGGTCCCACTCGGTAGTGCATCATCATAATGAGCTCAAAGTGACCAAGTTTCTGGTCACGGTATCATGCATTACGGTACGAGTAAAGTGACTTTCCGGTAACGAGACTGAACGAGGTATTGGGATACCGACAATCGAGTCTCGGGCAAGTAACATACCGTCTGACAAAGGGAATAGTATACGGGATTGCTTGAATCCTCGACATCGTGGTTCATCCGATGAGATCATCGAGGAGTATGTGGGAGCCAACATGGGTATCTAGATCCCGCTGTTGGTTATTGACCGGAGAGCCGTCTCGGTCATGTCTACATGTCTCCTGAACCCGTAGGGTCTACACACTTAAGGTTCGGTGACGCTAGGGTTGTATGAATATGAGTATGCAGCAAACCGAATGTTGTTCGGAGTCCTGGATGAGATCCCGGACGTCACGAGGAGTTTCGGAATGGTCCGGAGGTAAAGAATTATATATAGGAAGTGCTGTTTCGGCCATCGGGAAAGTTTCGGGGTCACCCGATATCGTACCGGGACCACCGGAAGGGTCCCGGGGGTCCACCGGGTGGGGCCACCTATCCCAGAGGGCCCCGTGGGCTGAAGTGGGAGGGCAACCAGCCCCTAGTGGGCTGGTGCGCCCCCACTTGGGCCCCTCCTGCGCCTAGGGTTGGAAACCCTAGGTGGGGGGGCGCACCACTTGCCTTTGGGGGCACTCCACCCCCCTGGCCGCCGTCCCCTTGGGAGATTGCATCTCCCAGGGTCGGCGCCCCTCTTGGGGGGCTATATAAAGGAGGGCAGGGGGAGGGCAGTCGCACCCTGTGTCTTGGCGCCTCCCTCCCCCTGCTACACCTCGTCCTCCTCCCGCAGCAGCTTGGCAAAGCCCTGCCGGAGTTCGGCTGCATCCACCACCACGCCGTCGTGCTGCTAGATCATCATCAACCTCCCCTCCCCCCTTGCTGATCAAGACGGAGGAGATGTCACGCTGACCGTACGTGTGTTGAACGCGGAGGTGCCGTTCGTTCGGCGCTAGGATCTCCGGTGATAGGATCACGACGAGAACGACTACCTCAACCCCATTCTTTTGAACGCTTCTGCTCGCGATCTACAAAGTGGTATGTAGATGCATCTCTCCTTTCACTCGTTGCTTAGATGAACTCATAGATGGATCTTGGTGAAACCGTAGGAAAAATTTTATTTTCTGCAACGTTCCCCAACAAGTACAGCTCCTTCTGTGCCTCTAAGCATGTCTTGATCGAAAGAAGCATCGACATTTAGTTTCACAAAACCTAGAGGGGGTCTCGTCCATCCCTCTATTTTATTTGTTGCCTTGGAGGATTGGGCAATAACATAGTTCGTCGTTACAGCACGGGCTCCCATCGAAATTTGGTATGCATCTTGGGTCTTCCCCTGATGAGCTAGCGAACGTCTTTCCCACCATAAATACCAGGCTGTTATAGCGATCAGTTCGCGAACATTCTATGTGCCCAATGTAGATAGCTCATGTTCTGGCATAAAAATTAAAAATTCAAGTACTGCCTCTCCCGCACGGTCGACCGCACAGGCTTTTTTAATGGCTTCGTGCAATCCCAATTTCTCCCACACCTCTTTTGCCTTTTGACATAAAAATAATAAGTGTTTAGTATCTTCATGCCCATTTGAACATGATGGGCAGGTGGGCGAAACTTTCATATGTCTATTAGCAAGTGTAACACGACACGGGAGGGTTCCATGTAAGGTACACCAAATAAAGATCTTCACTTTTGCTGGACAAGATAATTTCCAAATCTTGCTCCAAATAGTATTGACATTTATTCCTCCAATGCCATCTGAGTGTTGCAATTTCCTCCCATGTTGGGCTTTCCATTCCTCCAGATAAGCAGAACAAACCGTGAACAGTCCATTCTTTGTAAAGCTCCAAGCTATGAAATCCGACATGTCATACGTGGGGAGGGGGATCGTAAGCACTCTCTGGACATCAATTGGCCACAACGTTTGTCTTACCAGATCTTCATCCCAGCAATTGTTGATTGGATCTATAAGATCAGCAACTTTTGTTAGAAGCTGCCCTCTTCTAGGAGTGATAATTTTCCTATTTGCCCCATTCGGGATCCATGCATCTCTCCAGATATCAATATTGTGTCCATTACCAACTCTCCAAATATAACCTTTTTTGAGAGAATCCACTCCGGCCATAATGCTTTGCCAAGTGAAAGAGGATCCTTTTTTCAAACTCGCATTCATTAAATCTCCATCTGGAAAATATTTAGCTCTCAAAATTGTAGCACATAGTGAATCAGGGTTATCAAGCAGGCGCCACACTTGTTTGGCTAATAAGGCCAGACTGAAACAATGTATGTCTCGAAAACCCATTCCTCCTTGGTCTTTTGGTACACACATCTTCCACCATGCCATCCAATGCATTCTCTTCTGATTATCTTCGTCACCCCACCAAAAATGCGACATCGCGTCAATGATTCCTTTACAAATCTTTTTAGGAATTTTAAAGACGGACACTGCATAAGTTGGGATAGCTTGTACAACCGATTTGAGAAGGATTTCCTTTCCTCCTGCTGATAGCAACTTTTCCTTCCAACCACTGATTTTCATAACAATTCGGTCTATTAAGAATTGGAAACAATCACTTTTGTCCATACCCACATTTGAAGGCAGACCCAAATATTTGTCATTGAGAGCTTCAGTCATAATGCTCAGAATAGTACATATATGCGCCTTATCTTCCACTTTCATGTTGGGACTAAAAAATATACTAGATTTTTCAACACTCACCATTTTCCCCGATGCAGCACAATAAGCATCCAAAACTGCTTTCAGCGCCTCTGCGTTCATGGAATTAGCTTGCATCAGGATTAATGAATCGTCCGTGAAAAGGAGATTTGAAATAGATGGGGCATCTCTACTAACTTTAATTCCGGAAATACTTCTATTCTCCTCTGCATTAGCTAGGAGTGCAGTCAGGCCTTCCGTACATAACAAAAATAAATATGGGGAGAGAGGGTCCCCCTGCCTCAGTCCTCTAGATGGTTTGAAGCTCTCTGTTTCTTCCGTGTTAAAACAAACCCGATATTCCACCGAGGTCACACATTGCATAATTAAATTCACCCAATCCTGCTGAAAGCCTAGTCTCAACATGATTTCCTTTAAAAAAGGCCACTCCACTCGGTCATATGCTTTGTTCATGTCCAGTTTTATTGCACACAAGCCCTCTTTACCGGTCCTTTTATTTTTTATTTTATGGAAACATTCATAAGCCACTAAGATGTTATCTGTAATCATTCTTCCAGGCACAAAAACACTTTGGGTAGGGCTAATAATATCTGGGAGGATTGTCGTCAGACGAGCAACAATCATCTTTGAAATGACTTTATACACCACATTGCACAAACTGATTGGTCTAAATTGAGTTACCTTTTTCGGGGAGTTAACTTTTGGAATCATTACTATTGTAGTATCATTCCAACCATCAGGTAGAGTACAGGTATTCACTGCTTGGAGAACCTCTTCAGTCAAATCATCCCCTAACATAGCCCAAAATCTCTTATAAAAAATGACGAACTTTAATCTAAACAAAACCCAAAGTCTAAACGGTGCCCTAAGGGCTCTATATATGGAGGAAGAGGGGGTGAATTTCGTGGCCCTTGGTGGAGGGGTCCGAAACTAACCCTATCTCTTGTTTCCCCACACATACGGACTCTAAAAATAGCCTATACTTATGTATTTCGAAATTACATGGGCCTGGCCCAATATTAAGGTGACGCAGCACCTAGAATAGCCTCTGGACAAAATTTATGAAGTGGCATCTTGTATATTTCGTCCAAGGCTTCATGCACTCATTATGGTCGCTTCAAAGTCCTAAAATCATCACTTGTAACTCTGTTCTTGTTCTCCTTGCGCATGCCATCATCTCCATGCTTGTTCTTGCTCCAATGTTCATCCTTCTCCAAGCTAGGCCCTTCATTTGTAAGCAAAACAAATGTATCCAATTTAGGCAGCATCATATTCTCATGAACATTAGAATCATTACCAAGAAACGAAAGTACCTGGTAATTTAGTTGGCGTGTGTGAGCTCTAGTAATTGGTCCAGTATGTATAGCAGCAGGGGCTGTGGGTGTAACAATGGTATTGATGTCCTCATCATCCTCCCCTTCTTGAAATGAAGTCGTCCTCAACGGAAGTTCATCTTCCTCACCCAAATAAGGCTTCAAATCTGCAATGTTAAAAGTGGGACTAACCCCAAAATCTGAATGCAGCTCAAGTTTATATGCATTATCATTTATTTTCTCCAACACCTTAAAGGGACCATCACCACGTGGCATTAGCTTTGATTTGCGCAAATCAGGAATCTATCCTTACGCAAATGTAACCAAACAAGATCTCCAGGTGCAAACACAACATGTTTTCTACCCTTATCTCCAGCAAGTTTATATTTAGCATTCATACGCTCAATGTTTTCCTTAGTTAACTCATGCATTTTTTAAATCAATTTAGCACGTTGTTTAGCATCAAAATTAACCTTCTCCGAAGATGGAAGAGGCAACAAATCAATAGGTGCACGAGGTAGGAAACCATACACAACTTCAAAAGGGCACATCTTAGTAGTAGAATGCAATGAACGATTATAAGCAAATTCAATATGAGGCAAGCATTCCTCCCACATTTTCTTATTATTCTTTAAAACAGCCCTAAGCATAGTAGACAATGTTCTATTGACTACTTCAGTTTGTCCATCAGTTTGGGGGTGACAAGTAGTACTAAAAAGCAGTTTAGTCCCCAACTTAGCCCATAAACATCTCCAAAAGTGGCTAAGAAATTTAGTATCACAATCTGAAACAATAGTATTTGGCACACCATGCAAGCGAATAATTTCACGAAAGAACAAATCAGCAACATTAACAACATCATCGCTTTTATGACATGGTATAAAGTGTGCCATTTTCGAGAATCTATCCACGACAACAAATATGCTATCCCTCCCCTTCTTTGTTCTAGGTAAACCAAAAACAAAGTCCATAGATATATCCTCCCAAGGAACACTAGGTACAGGCAAAGGTATATATAAACCATGAGGATTGAGTCATGACTTAGCTTTTTGACATGTAGTGCAGCGAGCAATAAAACGCTCAACATCCCATCTCATCTTTGGCCAAAAGAAATGTGTAGCAAGTACGTCCTCCGTCTTCTTCACGCCAAAGTGTCCCATTAGTCCTCCTCCATGCGCCTCCTGCAACAACAAAAGACGAACGGAGCTAGCTGGAATGCATAGCTTGTTAGCACGGAACACAAATCTGAACTTGTTCCATGTTCTTCCTTCTTTACAATTCTGCAATACATCTTTAAAATCAGCATCATGCACATATTGATCTTTGGTAGTCTCCAAACCAAATATTTTGAAGTCAAGTTGTGAAAGCATAGTATAGCGATGAGACAATGCATCAGCAATAACATTTTCTTTACCCTTCTTGTGTTTAATGACATAAGGGAAAGTCTCAATGAATTCAACCCATTTAGCATGTCTACGATTCAGTTTAGCTTGACTTTTAATATGTTTCAAAGATTCATGATCAGAATGTATAACAAATTCTTTGGGCCATAAATAATGTTGCCATGTTTCTAAAGTCCGAACGAGAGCATATAATTCTTTATCATAAGTAGAATAATTCAGACTAGGCCCACTCAATTTTTCAGAAAAGTATGCAACAGGTTTGCCATCTTGTAATAACACACCTCCTAATCCAATTCCACTAGCATCACATTCAAGCTCAAAAGTCTTATTAAAATCAGGAAGTTGGAGTAAAAGAGCATGTGTCAACTTATCTTTCAATACCGTGAAGGCTTCTTCCTGTGTGGTACCCCAAACAAAAGTCACATCCTTCTTTGTAAGCTCATTGAGAGGTGCAGCAATGGTGCTGAAATCTCTCACAAAACGCCTATAGAATCCAGCGAGGCCAAGAAAACTCCTCACTTGTGTGACCGTTTTGGGCTGCGGCCAACTCTCAATAGCTTCAATCTTGGCTTTATCAACTTCAATTCCCTGTGGAGTAACAACATAACCAAGAAAAGACACTCGGTCGGTGCAAAAGGTGCACTTCCCAAGGTTACCAAACAAACATGCATCACGTAGAGCAATAAAAACAGCACGTAAATGTTCCAAATGTTCCTCCAAAGATCTGTTATAAATCAATATGTCATCAAAGTAAACTACCACAAATCGTCCAATGAAAGCACGTAAAACTTCGTTCATTAATCTCATGAAAGTACTAGGTGCATTAGTTAACCCAAAAGGCATGACTAACCACTCATATAATCCAAACTTAGTTTTAAATGATGTTTTCCATTCATCCCCCAATTTCATACGAATTTGATGGTATCCACTACGCAAATCAACTTTGGAGAATATTATAGAGCCACTCAATTCATCAAGCATATAACCTAGCCTAGGAATAGGATGACGATAACGAATAGTAATATTATTAATGCCTCTACAATCAACACACATACACAATGTACCATCCTTTTTTGGCACTAGAATAATAGGAACAACACAAGGACTAAGGGATTCGCGTATATAACCTTTGTCGAGAAGCTCTTGTACTTGACGCATAATCTCCTTCGTCTCCTCTGGATTGGTACGGTATGGCGCACAGTTGGGCAGTGAAGCACCGGGAATTAAGTCAATCTGATACTCAATCCCTTGAATAGGCGGTAATCCGGGTGGCACGTCTTGTGGAAAGACGTCAGCGAACTCCTGCAAAATGTTAGTGACAGCAGGAGGCAAAGAGGAAGGCACGTCCTCGAATGAAAATAATGCCTCTTTGCACACAAAAGCATAGCAAACAGATTTGCTAAAATCTAGCTCATCAATATCAGATTTAGTGGCAAGTAAACATGCACTTTTCAATTTAATTTCAAAAGCAACACTAGATGGTTTACTATTAGGCTTCATTTGTTGCTCAAATTCTTTTGCCACAATCTGATTTTCACTCTTTTTTTCTCCCGTTTTGCTTTATTAGCTCTATTAATATCATCTTTCAAAATGGACTCAGGAGTCATAGGAAGCAAAGTAATATTTTTATCCTTATGAACAAGAGTATACTGATTGTTTCTACCATGGTGTACAGAATTTTTTATCAAATTGCCATGGTCGACCAAGTAATAAGGAACATGCTTGCATAGGTACCACATCACAATCAACATAATCAGCATATGTAGAGATACTAAAATGCACATGAACAGTACGTGTTACCTTAACCTTGCCGCTGTTGTTGAACCATTGGATGTAGTAAGGATGTGGATGTGGTCTTGTGGTGAGAGATAGCTTCTCCACCATCTCCATGCTAGCCAAGTTGTTACAGCTCCCTCCATCTATGATAACGCGCACAGAACGTTCCTTCACAACTCCCTTTGTATGGAACAAATTATGCCTCTGATTTTGCTCAGCTTGTGTAACCTGCACACTCAAAACACGTTGAGCAACTAAACATTCATACCTGTCAGCATCTTCAGGATCCATGTATTGCGTCTCATGATCAGAATCATCTCCACCGTGTTCTTCACTTGTAATAAGGGCTAAAGTCTCCTCATCATAGTCACTAGCAGACTCATACCCACCACCCTCAGTAGCAATCATCACACGCTGAGATTTGCATTCTCGCGCATAATGTCCTCTTCCCTTACAACGACGACAAATAATATCACTTGTGTGCCCTGTTGATGCCATGGACGAAGAAGAGCTCTGTGCAGGCCCGGCAGGTGCACTCTTGGCAGATAGTGGTGGTTGTGCCTGCTTTCTTGTATCACGACTGGAGGTAGCAGCTGATGGAGGTGCTGGTACAGTGGAAGTAGAGGATGCATGCAGTGTCCATGATGAAAGTCGACCTGCAGAAAAGTTAGTTCGCGCCAATGCTTGTCGATCCTACACTTCACGTTCAGCTTTACAAGCAAGATGGAATAAACGAGTGATATTAGTATACTCCTTATACTCTAGAATGGTCTGAATCTCTTTATTTAATCCACCCATAAAACGTGCAAGCATAGCTTCATTCTCCTCAACAATACCACATCTAATCATGCCAGTTTGTAATTCCTGATAATATTCTTCTACAGATTTTTTTCCTTTTCTTAACGCTGCAATTTTTGAAGTAATTCACGTTGATAATATGGTGGAACCCAACGAGTACGCATAGCAGTTTTCAAAGCAGCCCAAGTAGCTGGAACAGGATATAATCTACAATGTTCAGACCACCAAACACATGCAAAGCTAGTGAAAGCACAAACAGCAGCAGGAACACGTCTCTCCTCAGGATATTGTAAACATGTAAATCGTTGTTCAGTTTCTAACTCCCAAGTAAGATATATATCAGGAACATATCTACCCTCAAACAGTGGAATATTCAATTTCAGTTTCGGAATATGGTCATTATCTCGTACCTGAGGTGGTGGTGCAGGCCTACCATTGCGAACATATACCTGAGGTCGACCTGCTGGTGGTGGTGCTGGTGGTTGCACGTAGTTCTGATTTTGATCAACGTCATCCTCGTAATAGTCCTCCACCTCTGAAGTAACAGCAGGAGCTACAGAAGCACCAACAGCAGTAGCAGCGGCACAAGAATTTTGTCCTGGTTCAATAGGAACACGCTGTGCTCGCCCTACTGTATCGCGGCGTAGAACTGGTTGTGGGAGATGTTTGAGTAATTCATCAAACTTGGCGTCCAACTTGGTGTCAATTGTCTTCTCAATGTCATCCATCCTCTCCAATGCCTTTCCAAAACTGGCCATCACGTCTTCCACCTGTTGACCCAACATTTGATGAAACTTATCATGAAGATCCTTGTTCGTCATGTTCTCCCAGTCAATCTCATCGGCTTGTGATCCTGGCATGGTTAGCAGCAATAGAAACACATAATAATATGATTCTATAGAGTAGTAGGAAACGGTGGTGGCGGTGGTGTGTCACAAATCCTTCAAGCGAATCTCAAATTCTTACCAGTTCTTACCCAGCAACAGGTGGTGATCGGCAACCGTTGTAGTCAAAACTCTCAAAGCTTGGATAGAGCGATTACCAGGGAGAATCAAACGCATGACGTAGATGTATGTGGAGTTGGGAAGGCTTATAATATGGTAGCAAAAAGGGTCAGCAATAATCAATTCAGAGATGCAAAGTTGAATAAACGCTTAACGATGGTACTGTGCTGGTCCTAGGCTAGACCGTGCTAGAGACGCGAGCCTAAAACACTAAGAAAATCATGGTGTTGCACGTAAACAAGGGGGAGCACACTCTGAATTTTTCTCTCTCTTTTTTCACTTTTTTTGCACTTCTTTTTCCTCTTTTTTTTTGCTCCGCAACAAATTTTTTCGAAAAAGTCTACAAATGGTCTAGAAACTGCCTAGCCAGAATTTTCCAGACTTAGTTTTTTTTTTGAAACTGGAGCTATTTTTCTACTGCGGGGAACCCGAAAGTTCGGGAGTCCTTCTCTATCACGACTCGGAGTATGGCGTGATCTGGAAATCAAAAACAAAGCAACAAATACTGGACTCGGACTAGGACTGGTGGCGGAGATGAATCTGGTGGAACTCGGACTAGTGGCGGAGATGAATCAGGTGGAACTCGGACTGGTGGCGGATATATGTTGCAGGTGGACTCGGATTGGCGTGATGGAGGTGGATATGTGGTATATGGCTGCGGTGATGTCGATGATGGTAGATGGCAGCGATGATGACGATGGTGGTATATGGCAGCGGTGATGACAATGGTGGTATATGGCAGAGGTGATGATGATGATGCGGCAGCGGCGTGACAACTTGTGAACAGAACTCGAAACTCTAAAGGACTAGACACTAAGACCAGCAACTAGACACGACGATGCAACCGCAAATTCAACAACGCAAATATAGAAAAGATTATGCAATGGCTCAGACTGGTTTGGATATGATGAACTAACCCTAATTTTTTTGTGGCTTTTTCGTGGACTATAGGTATGTAGAACAGACTCGATCTAAACTACGAAAAACTGTAAAATCTCACCGAGCAACCTGGAAATCTGATACCACTTGATAGAGGCTAAGGTGTCCCGTCTTCCGATGAGATGGTGGCTATCATTTTGGAGGAAGTCGACTTTGACGATCCGACTACGAACGTGCGAGGACATCGCGCCTTAGCAATCGCTAAACCAACTCCAAGAGGTTATTGACCACACCGGAGCACGATCAACCTGACCACGAAGGTCTGTTTCCTGCAGGCAAACGAAGAACAGGCAAGAAACTAAGATTGCAATCTGGATATTGCGAATATAAGAGGAAAGCTTTATTGATCAAGGTGGGGTTCTGAGACGCCTTTGTCTGGTCGTTGAACACAAACAAAGTACGCGAAGTTGCAGCTATGGCGAACTTTAATCTAAACAAAACCCAAAGTCTAAACGGATCCCTAAGGGCTCTATATATGGAGGAAGAGGGGGTGAATTTTGTGGCCCTTGGTGGAGGGGTCCGAAACTAACCCTATCTCTTGTTTCCCCACACATACAGACTCTAAAATAGCCTATACTTATGTATTTCGAAATTACATGGGCCTGGCCCAATATTAAGGTGACGCAGCACCTAGAATAGCCTCTGGACGAAATTTATGAAGTGGCATCTTGTATATTTCGTCCAAGGCTTCATGCACTCATTATGGTGGCTTCAAAGTCCTGAAATCATCACTTGTAACTCCGTTCTTGTTTCCCTTGCGCATGCCATCATCTCCATGCTTGTTCTTGCTCCAATGTTCATCCTTCTCCAAGCTAGGCCCTTCATTTGTAAGCAAAACAAATGTATCCAATTTAGGCAGCATCATATTCTCATGAACATTAGAATCATTACCAAGAAACGGAAGTACCTGGTAATTTAGTTGGCGTGCGCGAGCTCTAGTAATTGGTCCAGTATGTATAGCAGTAGGGGCTGTGGGTGTAACAATGGTATTGATGTCCTCATCAGTAAGTTGATGAATAATCGACTCTTGCATGTATAGGTCCGGGACTCTATGTATTTGTGCCCAAACAGCAACCCTCTCAAGCTTAACCGATTATGGCGCCTTCTTCCCATCAAAATCCTCTAGCAACACGACGAGGCCCCTGAAAAACCCATGGCACTTGGAGCATCATTCTTTTCCATTCACCCAGACAGAACATCTGGACTACAACGAGATTATCATCTACCTCTTTGATTTCAGGGACATGTGTTAGGTTCCACACAGATTTCATCGTGTCCTTAAAATCCACAACATTGAATGTCTTCAGAGTTTGCACTTTGGCTACCGCAAGCAACCGAGCCGCCTTGGCAGGCTCGCTAATCTCCTCAAGTCCAACGTAGATATCGTCTAGCTCCGATTCCTGGAGCGTCATCTCCTCAACGAGATTCACTTCTGATGCTTTATTTCCCCCTCCCATCTGACCTCCTGAACTCGAACATGAAGATGCCATGTTTCCACTCGCCCACTTCCGTGAAGGATGGAACCGATGTGTGATAACCCACAAGTATAGGGGATCAATTGCATCCTCTTTCGATAAGTAAGAGTGTCGAACCCAACGAGGAGCTAAAGGTAGAACAAATATTCCCTCAAGTTCTATCGACCACTGATACAACTCTACGCACGCTTAACGTTCGCTTTACCTAGAACAAATATGAAACTAGAAGTACTTTGTAGGTGTTGTTGGATAGGTTTGCAAGATAATAAAGAGCGCGTAAAAAAATCTAGGGGCTGTTTAGATAAAGACACAACTAAATTAGTTTTAGTAGAGAGCTTTTTGTCACGAGAAAGTTATTTGTCCCTAGGCAATCGATAACTAGACCGGTAATCATTATTGAAATTTTATTTGAGGGAGAGGCATAAGCTAACATACTTTCTCTTCTTGGATCATATGCACTTATGATTGGAACTCTAACAAGCATCCGCAACTACTAAAGATCATTAAGGTAAAACCCAACCATAGCATTAAAGCATCAAGTCCTCTTTATCCCATACGCAACAACGCCCTTACTCGGGATTATGCTTCTGTCACTGAAGCAACCCACTATAAAGCGAATCATGAACGTATTGCAACACCCTACAGCGGGAATCCCTCACGCTTGCGCGACATGGAGAGCACCATAGGACAACACCAATAATAAAACATGCAACTCAAACCAATCACGATCATCAATTAACCCATAGGACAAAACGGATCTACTCAAACATCATAGGATAGACATACATCACTGGGAAATAATATATAGCGTTGAGCACCATGTTTAAGTAGAGATTACAGCGGGTAAAAGAGGAGTTACATCGCTACATAGAGGGGGGAAGAGTTGGTGATGACGGCGATGAAGTTGTTGGTGTAGATTGCGGTGATGGTGATGACCCCGGCGGTGTTCCGGCGCCACCGGAAGAGAGGGGGAGAGAGCCCCCCTTCTTCTTCTTCTTCCTTGACCTTCTCCCTAGATGGGAGAAGGGTTTCCCCTCTAGTCCTTGGTCTCCATGGCATGGGAGGGGGAGAACCACATGGAGAAAAACATATAACCAATTTGTTGGCGTAATAAGCACAAGGATTTTCAGTTCTCATGACATTCGTTTGAGGACAATAACGATGGCACGATATGCATCCAACCAGGCAAACAAAAGCTTTGTCACATTCTTCCTGTTGAACACGAGGTTACTATTGTCCATGAGGCTTAATTTTTAAAACAAGAGATTTCTCACGGATGAACATGTTGAACAGCAAAAAAAGAAGTTTCAGGTGGACAAATGGGCTTCTAAACGTGCTCGGCTTATATTTACAATAAGTTGTAGACATCCTGAAATAATTTTTTTTGCACAGGATGTTGATTTTATGGATCAGACCGATCCATTTGTTTGTGACTGCAAAAAAGAGTGGTTGGGTTAGATGTTACTATCATGTTCAATCTGGGTTTTGTCTAAAAATTTCATGAACAATTAATCCTTGGGCTTTTTGTACCATTTGTATGCTTGACTTGCATGTTGTTGCCCTCGTACTCCCCTCCAATTGCCACTACACTGCCGCATCTTCCATGGCTGATGTTCGTTCCCGTCCGAGGCCTTGTCGTTGTTCTCCGCCTTGGTTAGCTCGCTGTGCCCGCCACCATTTGGCGTTGTCAACATGGTCAACAACCAAGAGGAATCAGGAGATGACTGTACGTGGAGAGGCTGACAGTAGGGACCCACCAGGGTCATTGCATTTCACAAGCAGGTGCCTCGTTATTACAAGCCACAAAAATACTTCCTCCTAATTGTTTGATAACTAGGTTCCACGCCATTGTCAATGTAGTCAATAAACGAGAAAATTACACAACGAGCGGATAACACTAGGGACCCAGCAGCTCGCCCAGTTGTTTTTCAGTTTTAGAGACGGAGCTCAACTGTGCACTGTGCGGGGGCTGTGGCCCGTCTAGCCCACGCTTACGCTTTTATTAAGCACACGACGAGCCTAGTTGATATATTTTTTCTTTCTGAAATTGGCTAGCCCAGTTCTTTTTTTTGGAGAATACCAAAACCGAGGCCTACTTGCTTTTCTCATCCCTGCTGGGCTGCAAATCTTTCAAGACGAGGAGGGATGTAAGTAGTAAGAAATAGGCTTCCCCAGAAAACGGGCTATAAGTTGTAAGAAATGGGCTGTAAATTTTTAAACCAAAGCCAACCGGCAATTGCATTAAAATATCATTTTTTGAGGATTTCTCTACTCTCTACTCTTATAAAAACCAAAGCCAACTGGCAATTACATTAAAATATCATCTTTTCTCCCACAAGATAAACTACTCATACAAATGCATCTTCATGTTTCGTGCAACGAATGGGCATCTTGCTAGTTAAGATTCTAAATTTCATTCATTTTTTTGCGGAGAATTTTTTTTGGAATTTTATTTTGATATAACTTTTTGAAAACTATTTTTAACGTGACTCGAAATTTCGTGATTAGAAGAGTTCGGACCCCATCGAAATATGTAAAATTTCGTTGAATTTTTTAGCAGTGCCCATAATATATGGTCTGTAATGCTAATAAAAAGAATATGGGCTTCAAATATCCTTAAGAATTAGCAAATGGGTTGTAAACTATTGAAAATAATGGGTAATGGGCTGTAGGCTGTTTTCCACAGATTTGGAGGCTGACTTCTGGGCCTACTAGGTTGACGATCATGCTGTCCTAAATTTTTTTTGACGCGTACGCAAGGCTTTGTCAACTTAGTCAACACACAGCAGTGACTGTTGGATGTCCATCCAACGGTCGCCGTGCTTCTTCAATCTTTGATCTTCCTGCTCCAGCCGCCCAAACCAGCGCCGGCAGGACTGCCTGCTCCCTCCTCCCGTGGCTGGCTGTGCTGCCGCCAGGCCATCCCTCTAACCACCCACACATCCTGTTATTTGTCGGCGACGTCAGCCTCACCCCGTAGCCGACCAGTCAGCGCTCGTTCTCCCCTTAGCATGGTCATCCGTTGCGGTGGCTTCACCGGCTCCGGGTGGTTCTCTTCCTGGGCCTCGCCCTTGTCCACCGCGTTTGTGCTCTTGGCGTGGCGAGGTCAACATGGTCAACAAACAACAGCCATCGGAAGAGGCTGACAGTAGGGGCTCACACAGGAAAATGCCTCCTTATTACGCGCAAAATAATGATTCCTCCACCTGATAGCTGGGGCCCACCGGAAGGGTCTTTGTATTTCGTGAAAAAACGTTCCCCCTGCTGTCAGCTCGGACCCACCGGAAATGCCTCCTTATTACGCACAAAAAATGAATACTCCCCTGCTAGCTGGGACTCACCTTGATGGGAGGCTGACTTGTGGGCCTACTAAGTTTACGGGGACGGAGGGCTTTGTCAACTTAGTCAATATGAACGACTCTAGCTCCAGTGACCGTACGATGTCCATCCAACAACCGTAGTGCTTCTTCAACCTCTGGTCTTCGTGCTCCAGCCGCCCAAAGCAGCGCTGGTCGTGCCGCGTGCTCCTGCCTCCCATGGCCGGTTGTGATGCCGTGAAGGCCTCACCGCCCCTACTACTCCCACCACTGGCCAGGCCATCCCTCTACTCACCCACACCCCCTGTTATTCTGCGGCGACGGCAGCCTCATCCTCGTACTCCTCTTCGCGTGGGCATCCACTGCTGCGTCTTCCCCGGCTCCGCGTCGTCCCCTTCCTAGGCCTCGTCGTCGTCCACTGCCGTGGTGCTCTCGGCGCGGCGTGGTCAATGTGGTCAACGACCGACTTCCATTGGAAGAGTACTGTGCGTGAAGAGGCTGACATCTGGGTCCACGGCGGCCGCAAGGAAGTGCCTCCTTATTGTGCACAAAATAATTATTCCTTCACCTGACAACAGGGACCCACAGGACGGGCCACCAATATTTCACGAAAAAAACGTTTCCCCCTGACTGTTGGGACCCACCAGCTACATCTTCGCACGCAAGGAAGTGTGTCCGGGCAAAAAAAACCGATTCGCCCCCCTGACTGCTGGGACCCACCAGCTACATCTTCGCAGGCAAGGAAGTGCCTGACATTCGGGACCCACCTGGTCGAAGCGTACGTAGCGTTGTCATTCTGGTCGCGAACGTGTACGTACATACTGGTTGATGTAGAGGCGCGCACGTGTTGTAGTAGAGGCGCGCACATGTCGTAACAGAGGCGCGCACGTAGTATGTACACGTACGTACAGCGGCGAGGGTGCAAGAAAGAAAATGCGGCCATGTACATACTATGGGCAGGGTCTCGAATGCCTACTCGCGCATACGTACATGGCTGGGTCGGAACGGAGAAACAGTGTCGTCGTCGTGTTCATGGGGAGCCAACCGGCTGGGTCGAAACGGAATGCGTGGTCGTGTTCATCGGGAGGGCTTGGACGGAACAGGCGATGGAAACGAGGCCTGGCGTACCGCACAACGGAGGAAACGGACCTCCTATGTTCGGAACAGGGTCCTGTTGATCATGAGGGGTGTGGCGTACCGCAAAACGGAGGAAACAACCTCCTACGGTCAAAAAGGGGGTCTTGTTGATCAAGAGGGGTGTGGCGTACCGCAAAACGGACAAAACAGACCTCCTACGGTAGAAACGGGGGTCCTGTTGATCGGGAGGGGTGTGGCGTACCGCAAAACCGAGGAAACGAACCTCCTACGGTCGAAACGGGAGTCCTGTTGATCGGGAGGGGTGTGGCGTACCGCAAAACGGAGGAAACGGACCTCCTACGGTCAAAACGGGGGTCCTGTTAATCGGGAGGGGTGTAGCGTACCACAAAATGGACGAAACGGACTTCGTACGGTCGAAACGAGGGTCCTGTTGATCGGGAGGGGTGTGGCGTACCGCAAAACGAACGAAACGGACTTGTGTTGGAGCGCTACGGTCGAAACGGGGGTCCTGTTCATCGGGAGGGGTGTGCCGTACCGCAAAACGGGACTCCACGGGATAATGTTCATCTCCACCGTCGACCTCCTCCAGCCTCCACGGGCTACCGTCGACCTCCTCCAGCCTCCACGGGCTCCTGTTCATCCAGCCTCCACCGCGCGCTACTCCACCAGCTACTGTTCAACCACCCCTCCACGGGCACCCCTCCACGGGCACCCCTCCACCGTCTACTGTTCATCCAGCCCTCCACACCACGGGGTCCTGTTCAACCACCCCTCCACGGCCACCCCTCCACCGTCTAATGTTCATCCAACCCTCCACACCACGGGGTCCTG
>NC_041381.1:306481267-306576883 GCF_002162155.2 Triticum dicoccoides
TTCATCCAATCGATCGGCTTCAGTTAGCAGCAGTAGCGAAGGAATCGCTCGACCGGGTTCAGTTAACAACCATCGATCGATCACTCGGGTTCAGTAACGGTAGCCTGCAGTGCAATCGCTCGGGTTCAGTTAGAGGCCAACACCTCGCTCAGGTTCAGTTAGAGCCAACGCCTCGCACACACACGCGTACGTGTACGAGAGAAACGCGCATCGCTCGGCCCCCGACCTCCCACCGTAACCAGGAACTCCCCGAAATTTTCCTCCCCCTCGCTTCTACCACGTTTTTTTCCGTCATGGACGGCCCAAAGAATGTCATGCAGCTGCGTTTCCAGCCCGCCCAGGACGAAAAGCCCATTTTTTTTCATGGTTTTTTGTCATAGAAGTTGGAGCCCACCACATCTATGATGATACCGGGTTCTGTCACAATTATCGTCATAGAAGTGTCATATGTATGTGTCCTTTTTTTGTAGTGTGTACCCATGCCGCCTCGTTGTCTTGTGTTTTTGAGGAGGACGATGGAGAAGATGATGAGGAAGAAGAGGAAGAGTAGCAAGCCAAGGAAGGAGGTGACGGGGAGGATGAGTACAACGACGATGAGGGACCTCCACCGACTCGACAAGAGGAGGAAACAACAGAAGAAGGATTGGAAGAGTCCATCCCCATTTCAAAGAGAGCGTCCTCGTCGTCGCACAAAAAGCCGGATGAAACCCGCTCGAAAGAGAAACGAGGAGCATACCTCCAAGAGGGGGATGAACAAGTGATATGGTCGTGTTGAACTCTCTTAGTTAAACTATATGTGTTGAACAGTGAATGAGAACTTGTTTGCTATGTCGAACTACTTCATGTTGTCGGTTTGCTACCTATTTATTATGTTGGACATGTGAACCTAGTTGATATATTTGATGTGTTGAAATGAACTATCATTTACATCGATGTGTGCTACATGTTATAATGTGTGAGATCATCATATTTTGATTTGCAAACAGTATTACTGTTGTGTTGAACCGTCATTCATATTTGGAATTGAAATGATCAAGTTTTGCTGGAAAAAAATAAGTGACAGAGGAATCTACCGCCAGGGACTGCGGCGGTAGGTTCTCACAGCCTACCACAAAATCTTTGCAATTTGAGGTTACAAGGGACCCTACCGCTAGACTGCCCAGCGGTAGGGTGTGAAACCTTGTCGTAAATTTCCTTCGTTTTTCTGTTACAACACCTGGGCGCACGGGCAGGGCCTGACACACCCTACCACCGAGGAGGTTGGCGGTAGGTTTAGCTACCCTACCACCTTCCACCTTGGCGGTAGTGCCGTTAGGCCACGTTAGCCCTGATACAGTTAGTACAGTTGTTTGACGGCGGCGGCCGTTAACCTACCATCTGGAAGCCTGATGTTAGGCTATACAACCCTACCGTCGTGGACTCCCGTGGTACGAAAAATGTCATATCTCGAAATACTTTCGAACAAGGGTCAGGTCCGACTAAACTTTGCCAAAAGGGTCAAAACACGAAAATTTGCCGCATGAGGGTTAGCGTTGGAGATGAAGATGGCCTTAGGCCAACTCCAATGCGCGACCCAAACGGACGTCCAGTTTGTCCGCTTTTCATCGTTTGGGGAAGGAAAACGGACACGGTCGTCCGCTTGCGATCGTGCGGCCATCGGTGCGCCCAATGGGTCGCCCGCACCCCAAACGGTCCATTTTTTTGGACTCGGAAATAAAAACCCCAAAACCCCAATAAAGATTAAAAACAACTCAAAAAATATTTAACACGGACATTAAAATGTCCACATTACCCAAGTTCGCACATTAATATAAACAAGATCATTTAAAACATTAAAAAAATAAAAGGGCCGTGGCCGCCGTCTACTCCTCGTCGCTGTCCTCGTCACCGGTGAGGTTGACGTATGGAGGTGGCTACCAGAGGTGGGCTGGCGGCCCCTGCCAGGGCGGAGCCGCCTGCTGTGCCAGCTGCGATGTCGCCTGCACAACCTCTTTGCGTGGTGGGGATGGTGACCATTGGCCGGCGTCCACCTCCGGCGTGCACGACACGGTGTCTGTCCACGTCCAAGACTGCCCGACCAATGTCGGGTTCCATCCCGTCGGCTCCTCCATGGCCTCCTCCTTGACGCACGCGTCGAGCTCGGGGAAGGCTATGTCGCCGGTCGCTGACAGGGCCAACATCTCCTCGAGGCCCTCCCATTGGCACTCGTCGTGGGTGTGGACGGACTCCTCCATCACTTGCCGCATCAGCTCCTCCTGCTCGGCGGCCGCCATTCGCTCGGGGGGTGGCGGGGACGGAGACGGCGTAGGGGGTCGCAAACCTGCCTGCGGCCGCGCGACTGGGGCGCGCTGGGAGCGGGCGCACGGTGGTCAGCGCATGGCCACCGCGGGCTCTATGGACGACCTGCAAAGTAGGACTGCCGCCGGATGTCGTGCTCGTCGCGGAGCCACGTATCCCACAACGGCGAGTCCACGGCGCACCTCCAGTCGCCAATGAGGTCCGGGGGTAGGCGGGGGCGGCGACGATGGATCTTGTCCCGGCGGGCGCGGCCTCTCACTGGGACCGGCGGGACAGGCACGCAATCCTCGGAGAGGTGCCAGTTGTTGGGGAGGTGCACGTCGCCCCACGGCAATGGCGTGCGCGTCTCCCAGCCGCACTGGCACACCTCCGCCTTGACGTACGGCCGCCGGCGAGGTGGGGCGCCGCCTGGCGCGATATGAAATGCGGGCGGTGGAGGTTGAGGTAAAGGCGGGGTGGGGGAGCGGCGACGGTGACCCGACGACGGCCCGACCTCGTGGTCTTGCCTCGTCTTGCGGTCGGGGAACCATCACCCCACCATTGTCGCCGGCGGAGATGTGGATGAGGGCTAAGGTTTGTTTGTGTCGGGGCTCGAGGAGGCAAGACGGTCAGGAAGTGGAAACTGTGGACTGGCCGGTCCACTGCTTCCACATTAAGATGGATGACGACCCTCCGCCCGCGTCAATGACAATCGGGTCCCACCGCGCGTGCGCATTAATGTTGGGTGGTGGAGGTAGGTGGGAGGCCGCCACACGTCCCCAAGGCAGGCAAGGTGCAACCGTGTGTCCGTTCGTTTGGTCTCCGTGTGAATGTAAACCGGATGCATGTTTGCGTCGGAAATGAGACAGACCGGACGCCAAATAAATAAAATTTAAGGATGTGGCCTTGCGTTGGATCATGTCATCCGTTCATTTTGGTCAAAGCAGACGGGACGGACAGGACGGTGGGGAAAACTTCAGGACCGTTTACTCTATAAAATAAAATCCGACAAACCCTAAAAAAAAAAACGACAAAGACACCAACTCGAGTGCGACCGCGTCCCCCAGTAAAAAAACTGGAGTGAACTGCACTCACACGGTCAGTACCTCTCTCGTCAGCTCAGCTCGTCCTGTCCCCTGTCGGCGCCCCAGCCAGATCCCTCCCCCTCGCCGTCGCTTCCCAATCCGCGGCCCCGTCTCCCAGATCCGCACGAATGCTGGGGCGAGGGTTGGGGATGTCGGCGCCGCAGTGGCGCGGGGGCGCACTCGACCTGCGCGCCGCGCTGCGGTCGGGCGGCAACCTCCTATTCGGGCTCTTCGTGGCCGCCGTCCTCGCGTTCACGCTCCTCGCCGCCGTCCACAGCCCCGACGACCCGCTCCTGCACCCATCCTCCCACCAGCTCACCGCGTTCCTCACCTCCGCCACCTCCAACTCCACCTTCCTCGCCGACGACTCCGTGCTCCGTACCGGGGAGGACTTCGCCACCGGCTCCAACTCCTCCGAGGACGCCCACGCCACTGTCGGACCCAAGTTCATCGAGCTCTCCGATGTTGGATCCGAGAAAACGGAGGTAGAGACGGAGCAGTCCGTCACCGTCGACACCGACACCGTCACCGACCCCAACTCGGCCGCCCAGGAGGAGAAGCCTATCGTGGAGGCTGTTTCCTGCGACACGGAGGCGCCGGTGGACTGCACGGGGGATAGGGAGCTCTTCAACCTGCTCATGCGTACGTCGATCGAGAGGTTCCCCGACCTGCACTTCTATCGCTTCGGCCGCCCCGTCGTGGTGCCGGAGAGCCCCATGGCGTGCGACCTCGCCTGGCGCTTCCGCCCAGCCGAAGACGCCACAGGACGCACCACCTACTATAAGGACTACCGCCGGTTCACGCTCACCCGCGATGTCAACACATGCTCCCTCGTGGTGGAAAGCATCGGCGAGTACCACTCCGGCACCGGCGCCAAGCGCAGCGGGCGACGCAAGGGCAAGAAGGGCAAGAAGGGAAAGCGTGAGGCACCGGTGACCACAGACTTCGTGCCAGCCAAGACCCAGATGAGGATCGACGAGAATGGTGCTAATGCAGACACCACGACTGCTGCAGACCAGGTGTTTGTTGTCGGCGATGCCGTCAATGACAGCATGCCGGTGGTCGCTTCTGAGTCCGATTTCAGCCGCGGAAGGTACCTCATTTACATGGGAGGTGGTGAGAGATGCAAGAGCATGAACCACTACATTTGGGGCTTTTTGTGTGCGCTAGGTGAGGCGCAGTTCTTGAATCGGACACTTGTTATGGACTTCAACGTCTGCCTCAATTCCCGGTATACTGCCAGTGGCAAGGATGAAGAAAAAGATTTCAGGCTCTACTTTGATTTTGAGCACCTGAAGGAATCTGCATCTGTGATCGATCAGAGTCAGTTCTGGACAGACTGGGGGAAGTGGCACAAGAAGGATCGACTGAAGAACCACTACACTGAAGACATCAAGGTGACCCCCATGAAACTTCGTGACGTCAAGGACACGCTGATCATGAGGAAGTTTGGGCATGTTGAGCCGGATAACTACTGGTCACGTGTGTGCGAGGGTGAGACGGAGGCCATGATCAAACGGCCATGGCATTTCTTGTGGAAGTCGCGCCGCTTGATGGAGATTGTGTCTGCCATTGCCTCTCGAATGAGTTGGGATTTCGACTCGATGCACGTCGTGAGAGGAGAGAAAGCCCAGAACACACAGCTGTGGCCAAACCTTGATGCAGATACCTCGCCAGAAAATCTCCTTACGACACTCAATGATAAGGTTGGTGCCGGACGGTATTTGTACATTGCTACAGACGAGTCTGATAAATCCTTCTTCGACCCGCTGAAGAACAAGTATAAGACGCGTTTCCTGGATGATTTCAAGGACCTTTGGGATGAAAATAGTGAATGGTATGCTGAAACTAAGGAGCTCAACAATGGCAATCCGGTGGAGTTCGATGGTTACATGAGGGTTGCAGTTGACACTGAGGTGTTCCTCAGGGGGAAGAGGAAGTTGGAGACATTCAATGACCTAACACGCGACTGCAAGGATGGTGTCAATACATGCGCAGCCGCCTCCGGAATATCTGGTTGAGTAAGGTGAGCTGAGTCTCAGTTATTATTCTTGATAGAGTATTTTTGAACTCACATGTATTGCCTGCTGTCTTTTAAGCGCCTGCCGCATTGTTGTAAGCTAGCTTGTTCGTAGCAGTGTTTTGTTGTAACACTATTGTTCACTTTTGTGCGCCCAGATTACACTAGTTTATCGAATTCAGCAACGAGGAATTTTAGTTTGCTTATATGTTACATTGTTGCATTTTCGCTATGTTACCTTGTTGCATTGTATCTCTGTTGTAACTCAGAAATTCGCTGTCTTTTACTGTTCCATGCCTGTAACCTGAGAAAGTCACGACCTTATATTTCTTTTCTTACATTGAGATTTGGTTCAGTTTAAGAGTACTAGATGACCAGTTGCGCCAAATGGCGCAAAGACCCGTTTAAAACCATGTTCGTGTTATAACCTCCTCCTCCTCCTCCAAGAAAGAAAGTTAGGGTTTGTGCCTCTCGCCGGCGCCGGCGCAGGTCCGCCTCGTCTCCGGTGGCCCTAGGGCCATGGAGGCGCGGTGGATCCTGGCAAGGGCCGGCGGGAGGGCTTCGTTTTTAGTCGTTTTTTTCAATCTTGTTAGGGTTTGTGTCCTACTCAGGAAGGCGAGACGGCGGCGGCTCCCTGAAGATGGAATAAAGGTCTCCCCGCCTAGTCCCCGTTCCGGCGGTGCGTCTAGCATCGTTGGTGGGCGTGTGGAGGTGTGTCTCCGGCAGATCTATCTTTGGTGGATTTGCTCGGATCTCGTCGTTGTTCGTCTACGTTCGTGTGTCTTCGGTTTGGATCCTTCCGATCTACATTATTTTTCATCGGCGGCGGTTGCTGTTCTGGGGTGCTGGTCCTATGGGGCCTTAGCACGACGACTTCCTGACTGTCTACTACAACAAGTTGTGCCCGGCTCCGGCGATGGAGGGGCGATGACGGCGGCGCGCCTTCGGCTCGCTTCGGTGCTTGTAGTCGTCGCTAGGTGGTCTACGAATCTGGATGTAATTTTTATTTCTGGTATTCGTTGTACTGCCATGATTGAAGATGAATAGATTGAAAGTTTTTCCGCAAAAAAAAAAAACCATGTTCGTGTTGAAAATATTTTCTATTTTTTCAATAACCGTATATTTGAATACATTTGGTAAGAACTTGTACTCCTATATAAAGGAAACTAAATGCAAACATTTTCTTAAGGTAATAATGCCACAAATTAGATCATCGGTAGGTCAAGATAATTGAGTCTGCAATTAGGAACTCCGAGTAGCTGTAAATTTGCATTAAAAAAAGAGTAAACACAAGTGACACAATAAAATGTACTTAATACATGAACTCATGAACATTGTGTACAGAAGAAGTTAATAGAAATAGTGGTCAACTATATCATATAATTTGGTTTCATACTCTTTTGTGTATATATCCTGAATGCTATCCCTTTGTGATTAACTCTTTGTCCTTCGAATCGAATGGCACAGCTACTGTCCCTTGTGGAAAAGGAAAGGTCCTGAATGCTACCCCTTTGTGATCAACTCTTTGTCTTCCGAATCGAATGGCACAGCTACTGCCCCTTGTGGAAAAGGAAAGGACTCTGTAATATCCATAAATGTAAAAGGAAAACATCATGTGATGCATCTCAATCTGCACAAAACAATGTGAAAACCATACATGCTATCTACATACCCTCATTGTTTAGCAAAGCATAAGTAGCTGAGGGACCCTATACAAAAGAATTGGCAATTAGCAAGAAAGAACCATGCCATCAGCTGTCTAGACAACCACAAAACAATAAGTGGCAAAAGCCCCATCAGAATTAGCATTTGCCATGTAGTTTATGAGCTAAAGTTGTGCATTCAACAATCGCTAAAACATATTAAGATGCAGTAATGGAAATAAAATTGTATCGCTTCACATACAGTAAGTGAAAAAGAAATGAGTAAGGGGACCAAATTTAGTTGCCTAATCAGATGTAGCAGAGATAGAACCTAGTTTTTTTACCTTGCCTACTTCTGGCCAATACCCTCACAGATGCCCCTCTTCCCATGAAGGAAATGCCCCTGACCCTCCTCCGAGCATTAAGGCCGAGAATGACAACAACATCCCACAAAAGGACCCGCAAAAGGCAACGAAAGTGAGCCAAGTAGCTTGGCCAGTTACCTGCACTAACCCAACCAAATAAGCGTAGGGAATGGATCAAGGCAGAACGCATGACAGTGAGTATATTTTATTGATAAGCCAGATTGAACACAGTTGAGAAACAATGTTAAAAGATCATATCGAGACAATAAACGGAAGCAGTTTAGTATTGCCTTCTATCCAAACTCTCTAAACAGAGGAACACCCTAGCTTTATGTGAAAACTTAAAAGAAGGCACATAATGTAAGGTTTTGACACTACATAAACTATAGTAATGATCTGCTGCTTAGGACACGCATCAATATATGATACATATCTATTTCACGAAAGCCTAAAGGTACATCCACAATTAAGAATATCTGAAAATTTGATGTGCATACCAAGAATAAACAATGGCCAATACTCCTATAATTAAAAATATTGTACAAATAATTAAAAGATTCAGACTTGCGGGTAATATTAAGAAACAACATATCCTAGCCAAGGTATGCAGGCAATAAACAGGTGAATCCAAGGAGTAGAAACTCACCGATTATAAACCAACAACAAACAATGTTGTTATTGCCTTCACTCTATATTACTAGGAGTGGCATACAGGTTCAGTCCCTACAGATGTTACTTCCAACAGATGGCTTCGGTTCCGATTCAAAACCATTTTACATGGCGCTTGCATGGCTTCTACTACAGGGATGATCTGAACAAAGAAGTGAAACTCATCTTAGACAACCATCAAGACAAAAATTGGGTAGCTGAAACAAAAATCATTAAAATAAAAAAAACAGCGATCCAATGTCTTTCGATGATGTACCACTTGCACAGAGTGCCAAAAACAACTGACTATTGTAGGAAGATAAAAGGCAAAGCAAATACAAATATAAAATAATCTAATTAGTATGTTACTTCTTTTTTACCACTTAACATACATCCTTTACTGTCATACAAACTAAATATAATCAACATCTTCTTAACTATTGATTTACAAAAAAAAATCAGCTAGACAGTAAGCATCACAGAACTCTCAATAGCATAGCGAAATACAAAATGAGTGGACTCATTCAAGAAACAAACATTTAAGAAGTCACAAAAAGAGAAATTCTGTTACCTGCTATTTTTCTTGGTACTCCAGAGGAAAAAGGCATCAATAGCGCGTTCAGACCAGCCTACCTAGTAGATAGTAAGAGCAGCAGCACACATGAACTTGTTAATCCTGAGGATGTAATCCATTGGCATATTTGCACATGTAGTTACCTGAAGCTCACGATGGCAAAATGGACAACAAATGCAGCAGTGTCTATAACAAGTAAACAACACATTAGATTAGTAATGAGCAAAAATCACTGGATTATTAATATATGGTTCATTATGTACACAGTTCCTTCAATACAAAAAAAATCCCATATAGCATCAGCATTAGCTAACTAAATTAGAGGCATCATCTCTGTTGCAAGCAGTTTTTATTTTGCGAAAAGATCAAGTGTAGTATCATGTTCCTACCTGTACAGAGAAGCAAAAGGATTAGGCGGAGAACAAGAGCTGGGAGGTCACCAGTGGGCGGTGAGGGCGAGGCGAGGCCCTGGCGCGGCGGCGGCAACAGGAGAGGAGGCGGAGATGAGAGAAGGCGCACGAGGAACTGCAGGGCGAGGCGAGGCCCTGGCGCAGCGGCGACAGCTGGAGAGGAGGTGGAGATGAGAGGAGGCGCGAGAGGAGGAGAGGAGGAGGCGAATCGGGAGGAGAGGAGGCGGCGCAGAGGGAGGAAGTGGATGGTGCGGGAGGGGAGAGATGGAGGAAGCATGCGGTGGCTGCAGGGATCTATCTCTCACTTGTTTTTTTTTCGCTCGCTCGCCAGCTGCTTTGCACTATTCATAGCGAGGAATAGCGAGGACGTGGATGCAACGAGCCTGCCTGGCACCCCCTTCATCATTTATATGTTCAATCTGACGCCAAAGAGACTGATTTTCGTTTTGACTGGACTGAATTTCTTTCTTAGCAGACTGTTCTTCGCATAGTTGTAATCCCATGGGATCCTATTGCAAGTTAGTTCCATATATTGCATAGCTTCATTTGGCAGAAATTCTACATTTGTTTTTAACCCTTCTATTTGCAATATACTTATCTGATGACAGATATATATGAAATAATGAGATAAAATTGGAATACTACTCAGGTTCGGTATTGTTCTCTTTTGTTTTTTATTGGGTTTAGGATGGCTTACATATTTAGCGCAAAAACTTCTGTCAGTGGGTATTCTCCATTTATTTATTACAACCAATTGTCATAGCCTGCTATAGTTGCTTCATGATGCCTTGTCTCCTATTTTGCTTGTGATGGATTAATCTGTCAGAAAACCAATGTAATATCATGTAACAAAACTATATGAAAATCATGCCCTATTTTATCAAACTACCAAGACACAACAAAAAATAAGTAGAAATCACTGGAGCACCATTGGTGGATCAAAATTTTAAATGGTGAAGCTCTATTTGCTGGTTTAGCATAACCTAATTGTAAACAATAACAACCTAAAAGGCTATAGCATGCCGGACGGACCATGCCTGCTGCCAAATCCTAGTTCTTAATTTAGCATCGGTTAGTCCTAGAAGCTGTTTCCAAGTAAGAAGGGTACATTAGTTCTTAATTTGGTACGTTTTATGTACAGAAATAACATTAAAAGCAGAACATGTTTGTCAATGTATTCAAAGAACGATCCTCCTGGAACATAGTAAGCATACAACATACTAATCAAATCCAACACAAATTTGGGCACTCTCAGGCGCCAACATTCATTAAAATTGAGCCAAATCTGACCATAAGGATTATTCTATATTACAAACCAGCAATATTAATACTTTGTTCTCCCCTATAACAACTACCTGAAAAGCGAAAAATAAGAACACACTTGGTAATATACACATAGTCTAATATTTTTTTCAAAGATAATTCAGTTAGCTCAGTTTAATTTCATACAGTATAGTACATGAGTAAATACCACGATGATGCATACATTCTGATAATGACTTCCATCAAGAAGTAGAAGGTGATCTGGAATAATTATCTCTAGTGGCACTGCCCTTTCTGGTACATCAGTCCAATGATGCGCCTTGCAATACCTGCAAGGTATAATGCATAAGTTTCAATATGCAGTACTTTTTACGAAGAGTGCCCGAATAGAAAATAAGCTATTTTTAAAAAATCTATGCATGAAACTCAAGTTTTTTACGTGCAATGTGCATATATGGACCATATCATATATAGGAAGTGTAAGACGTGTGCTAACCAACCTTGATATTGCTTGCTTGGGATGCTGGTTGACAGGAAAATTAATTATAGACTAAAAATTGTTCAGAATCATAAATAGATTGAGAAATTTCAAGAGGTGTAAAAACAAGGCTTATGGCATTCTCAGACAGGTGTACAAAGTAGAAGTATATATTATTGCAAGTTTTAATTCTTCAGGTATGTACGCCGTTATTCTTATTCAGAGAAAAGCCAATGCTTAAGTACTAATTTGTATACCGAGGATCCACCTGTGTGAGGGTGATACAGGGCAATTTACAAGTCCAGGTTCAGCAAAACGTCAGTATCAGCGAGGCAATATCCGTACCATATGATCTGGATACAATCTTAACTAAAATTTGTGTAGACTATACATTTTTTGCTCTGGTTCTCAGGAGGGTAGGCAGTGATTGAGCACAAGATTTAGTTGCTACTCTTTAGAGTTCACATGCTATAAACTTGATATCTAGTCGTAACAGAATCAAAGTGAGACCAAATTATAGCCTTTTCTGCTCCAGTGTCTGAACAATTAACCATAGACCTTTTGATACCATTTTCCGGTGATGGATAAAACTCAAACACAGCATCTAGCAATAGAATTAAAATTATCCCTCATAACCATGGCGTAGATGTGATAAGAAAACAAAGAATAGTCACAAACGAGCATTATGCACATGCTGACATGCATCAGGTTGAAAGGAAGGAAGACAAACATGAAAAATTCACAATGCTAGTATTAGCCACGAATTCATCTGCAAACTGATATAACATCTAAATTGTAGAAAAGTATATCCTGGTTCAGATCGCAAGCAGCAGGGTCTAAAGAGGTACTAATACACAGTATTTTTTAAAGGACAGTATGTATTTTCATGGTGTAATCTGCTAATTCAAGCTAGACAAGTTTTGTGGTTCAGAAAACCAAATCCATTGTTCCGAATTTGCATCGTATACAGAACATACCCATGCACGGACAATCAACTGAACCGAGCCAACAGGTGAAACAAAGACTTGCAAAGCAGGCAAGAAGCAGGACGCGAAGGAACACCAAGGGGAAAAAACGGAATCCATCAGGGCACAAGCATTTCACCGAACAGTAGAGCAGCAAGAAAAGGTGGGGCTAATTTTCTCACCTCAATGCCGAAGGCAAGATTGACGCAGGGACCTACTCGAGAGCGAGAAACAGGCAAACATCACAAAACCTACGGAGGACAGAAATCTACTATAAGGAGTAAGACCAAAGAAGAATTTGAGGAGGCAAAGGAAGGAAGAGGATGGAAGAACAAACCTCAACGACATGAACGGAGCAGATGAAGCAACCCCATCGCCATACACAGAATAAAAGCACCGGCGACTGAGAGGGGCGAAGAAGTGGCGTGCCTGCCGGAGTTGCAGCTCTGGATGCAGAGCCGAAGCTCGTTGCCGTCCGGACGGCCACCCTCGAGGCTGGTCCAAAACGCTCACTCCACGAGCGGGAGGAACACTGCGTACACACGACGTGTCGTCCTCCTCGCCGCTGAGGACCCCAACACCGGCCTTTAACTCCACGAGCAGGAGCTGAATCTTGTGCGAGCCGTGGCCGCCCTTGCCCCAGCGCCATCCATCGCACCATAAAACGCACCGCACACCCCTGCCAGCACGAATCAAAATCAAATCAGATCAATGTCGATTGAGATGAACCAAACAATCGCACCAGGTAGGCGAGCGGACGGACCTCATAGCGCTGAGGGGGCCGACATCGACGGGGCCCATCGCCGACGAGGACGATGCCGGCCGTGTCCGGCAGGCCGGACAGCACCGCGCGACCGCGGGCCGACTGCTCCCCGGCAGCGAGGCTGACGGACGACCCGGTCGTCATCTCGTCCTCGCCCTCCTTTCTCGCGCTCCACCGTGGGGATGGGAAGGCGGAGTCAGGCCAAGAGATGATCCAAGTGAGCAACGAGAAAGGGGGATAGGCAAGCCGGATCCGGGTTGAGCACCCGCCCACCACGACGGTTCAGCACTTCAGCGAACGTGATCACAGTGCATCCCTGACAAACCCAGGCACCGAGGCGCTGTAAATTTCAAATGAACCGACCCGCTTCTACCGGTTGAACTTACAAGCGGGACCAGAACACACAGGCCCAGTCGCAGCGACAGAACAAATAAGGCCGAGTAGAAAGTATGTGTGCACCTTTCACCTGCCATGTGCCCATGTTACTCTCTTTTACCCAACGGGCACAGGCCTGCGTCACTTTACCCAACGAGCAGAGATGGGGAACCCAACCGCTCACGCACACATGACGCTGCAACGCGGGCCTAAATGCAAGCCGGGACCACCATCAAAGACAGTGCATGGCACGGACGAGTAAAGCAGCGGGATTTCAGCCCTCAGCCAATCGACGCGCATTCTACGGGCAACACGAGAGCCAATCCATGCAGCAGGCAACGCTGGCGAGCGCAATCCTTTCACCCGCAAGCCACTGCAACATGGGACCAAACGTAAATCGGGACCACCATCAAAGAAAGGGTAACAAGCAGACGAGTAAATCAATGGTATTCCACCACATCCCGCAAAACGAGCCAATGCAATTACTCCGCTGAGTCAATCCATATGCGCATGACAACAACGACGACCTGCGCGCACAACCCAGCCACTGCCCCCGGGCCCCATGGAAAGATGGACCCAGCAGCCAGCCAGTGATATACTAAGCGCATGTGTGTAAAAGCAACTAACGGCTGACCAATCGACAGCAGCGTAAAAACGTGAACAGTAAAATGATCGAAAGGCCAAAAATCGCTCGCGCTCGCAGGGGCTCTGGAATGGCGGGTAGCGTAGCAGGGTTTATATGTTAGATGGGAGAGCCCTGAAGATTACTACTGCCAGTAACTGAATACGCTGCACACATTGATTTCCTCTTTGGGGAAGGCGTTTATCGGAGTAGATACCTTTGTTGCGTGTGCAGTGATTCTGATAGACGGAGAGCAACTCCGACGTATCCCAGACGGATGCATGCTTTGTCTGTTTGGGTCGGATGCCCGCTCGGTGTCGCCCTGTTTTTGATTTGGATGGGTCGGTAGTGCATCCAACGCGTCGACCCATATTTGCCTGCGTGACCGGCTTGCCGCCGTTTTTTAACAAATGTATACATTTTTTTGCATAGTTTTAGAAGCAAACAAATTTAGCATTGCTCCACAACCCAAATAAATATGTCATAGTTTATAAGCCGAATAAAAATTAAATTGTCTCAAATACATTTAAGGAAAGATATATCTATTGGTTGTCAACATGAACCCACATATGCTCAATCAAATATCTTGCAGATAAACGTTAGTTTCCCATTCACGTATTTGATAATGAAATTGGATGAACTATGCAAACATTGCCGCTCCTCCATGCTCAGGCACAATTGTCACCCTGGAACTGAAACCCAATCGTAGATACGTTCCGGACGCTCATCCTCTACGACCATATTGTGCATGATCACACAAGCAGTTATCATCTCCCACAATTCCTTGGTGCTCCAAGTTCTAGCAGGATATCGAACGATGCCCCATCGAGATTGCAGAACACCAAAGATACCCTCAACATCCTTACTAGCACCCTATTGCTCTTGGGCAAATCTTTTCCTCTTCTCTCCTACAGGGTTGGGGATTGTCTTCACAATAGTGGTCCACTGAGGATAGATACCGTCAACTAGGTAGTATCATTTATTGTAGTTGTGGCCATTGATGTTAACATTCATTGGCGGGTTGTTGCCTTCGGCAAGCCTTGCAAACGTCGGTGAGCATTGAAGCACGTTGATATCTTTGTGTGATTCGGCCACGCCATAGAAAGAGTGCTAGATCCAAAGATCTTGTGAGACCACGGCCTCAAGTATGACAGTGCAAGCCCTGACAATGCCCTTATGCTGCCCTTGCCAAGCAGAAGGACAGTTCTTCCACTCCCAGTGCATGCAGTATATGCTGCCAAGCATCCCTGGTGCCCTGCTGGCATTAATCGTCAACAAGCGGGTTGTATCTTCAACACTCGGCTCTCTCAAGTACTTGGGGCTAAACACTGCAATCGCAGCCTTGCATAACTTGTACATGGACTCTAGGCAAATAGACTCGCTCATATGGACGTACTCATCAATGAGATCAGCGGGCACTCCGTATGCAAGCGTCCGGATAGCTGCAGTGCATTTCTGATAAGATGAGAAGTCAATCTTTCGAAGGGCATCCTCCTTGCACTCGTAATACTTATTGTATCCGACCATCCCCTGTCGAATACGGTTCAAAATGTGCCTAGCCATACGGAAACGCCGTCGGAATTGGTGATGTTTGAACAACGGGTTGGCTGTCTAAAAGTAGTCCTTCCAAAGAAGGAAATGGCCGCTCTCTCGGTTACGATTCAACACCGGAGTGTGCCCCAGGATCAAGCACCGAAACAACGGCCGCTGCCTACTAAGGTGGTCATGGACCAACACAGCAGCCACCTTATCCTCATCATCAGATAAGGAATCGTCAGAGTCGCAGGGGAAATTGTGGAAAAAGAACTCATCGGCGGAGTCCATTTGTACCTTGGGGGCAAACAGTTGAACAACTTGCGAGCGTCATCGAAGAAGCTGGCCAGCGAAGAGACGCGCGCTCCTCTGGACCAGGTAGCTAGCCTGGTGGCGTCCGACGAGCGTGGTAGCGTCAGGCGAGCGCGGCGATGTCGGACGAAGGAGCTGGCTGGGGCCGCGGGGGCGACTTTGTGCTCGCGGCGACATCGGGGTGGGGGTGGGGTGGGAAGTTGCGGTGGCCTGGCGGCGAGGCGGTGGTGGCGGCGACGTGGGAGGTGGCAATGTGCACGGGAGGTGTGTGGGCATGGACTGCTGGCAGGGACACCGGAATTGGATGGCGGCGGCGACGAGGTGGAGTGGGGCGGGCGAGGGCTTGCTGTCGATAGGGGTGGAAGAGAATAGCCAATGTGCAACCGACTGGCGGGCCAGGGAAAGGAGTAGGCGTGTGTCGCGTGTGTCCGCTTCATGTTCGCGCCGATGCAAATGAGGCCCGAAATTGGGTCAGGAATGGGTCGTCAGGCGGACGTAGAGCAGACATGCGTCCGTTTGGTTCGACGTGTTGGGACGACTTTTCTGTCCGCGACGACCAAACGGACACGCGCGGATGAAATGTGTCAACACGTTAGAGTTGCTCTGATAACATAGATAGTTGTGATGTACCAAATCAAAAAGTACTTCGTCTACGCTTGATGTAGGATTTGCGAAAATTAGAACAGAGATATCATGAAACTCCTAAAAGCAGCAACAACTTTCCCAAACGAGAATAGACCACCAGTGTCGCTCGTCTCGCTCCGGGGGGGGCGCTCGAGCGGAAACCTAGCTGCCGCGGCGGTGAACGGCGGCGGCGGGGCCTCCTCGCCGTGCCGCGCTGCTTCGGCCCCGGACAAGGCAACGCTTCGGGCATCGATTGCGCCTCAACGACGTGAGTAAGCTGGGGCGGCGGCCCCAGGCTCGGCGACGGTGCTGCTCCTCCCCTACATCAGCTGGGGGCGTGTGGGGCAGTGCTGAGGCCGGCGTCATCGATCTGGCGCCCGACGACCAAATCTAACGGTGGGGGCGCCCTGGCGTGCCTGGGGTCCCCTTCCTCAGTAGGGGGAGCTGTGGTGGCGGTGGCGAGCTGCAGCTTTGGATGGCGGCGCAGTGGCGCCGCTATTGTGGTGGTGCTCTGTGACAGGCGGGCTGGGGGTGGCGTGGTCAAGGTGGATGGGGGTGGCTGGTGCTGGGAAGAACAGCGACGCGGCGGGAGTGCCATGGTCTCTGATCTAGCCGGCTTGTGGTGGTGCCTACTGTGATGCGATTGCAACCCTTCCGGTAGAGGGGTTGGCATGCTTGAGCAACTCCGGCGGGCGTTGGGTTCTTCGATCTGTGTCAGGAGAAATCCCTGCATCGTTTGAGGCTAACAACGGCGACGCCCATGGGCGTCGTTCCCTTCATGAAGGCGTTGTTTTTGTCCAGATTGGGTTCCCTTCCTCGAGCTCGGGGGATACCCTCGGTCTGGCCTCCGGACCAGGCGGCGGCGGCGGCGTCATGGCATCGTTCCCTTCTTGAAGGCGCCGTCTTGTTGCCCGAGGAGTCTCAACGGTGTGGCTTGAGTCATGGTCAGCTGCTGCTCTGGGCGTGGGCGTCCTAGGCGCAATGTATGTCATCGCCGGTGCTATCTCGACGACACCTTCCCTAGGTCTGCCCAGGCCCTGTTGTTCACTTGCCGACTTCCTCTTGGCATAATGGGTGGCAGTAAGTTGGCTTGGGTCTTGGTTTTGTTGTAAAGGTCTCAGTGTTGGTTGTGACGCGGCTTGATTGCTCTGAGGCTCGCCTCATCGCCATTGGAATGAGGTTAGACTAGGGATGCATGTATCATAGTAGGCAAGGTGTGTGTGATAGATGTGGTGGCTAATTCTTGTGATTAGCGTTGTAATGACCGAAAGGCCTTGTATCCGGCTTCTTTACCGCTCCTTCTTTAATGTACGCATGTTTGTGCATTCGAGAAAAAGAACAAAGATATCATTCTGTTCATTCTTCCCATGGAACCTGCAGCGCATGTTGAACTTGGCAACCGAAGCTGGTGTCCTTTCGCCTTTGCTGGGATGACATCCCGTTGTGAGAGCATCTCCAACAGTCGCGCTAAATAAGCGCCGCGCCGCAAATTTGTTTTTTTAGCGCGCGCGCAAGCAATATAGGGACTCCAATGGACGCGCAACAAGCGTGCGCGTGGTCCGAATCGCCATCGCGCGTTGTGTATTTGGTGCGCCCGCTTCCGCGCGCCGCACACTCGAGCGCTCGCGTCGCACTCTCTCCACCGCGCCACCTTTGCCCCGCCTGCGCCGCCACCGACGAATTGACCTGATGGACGCCCGCGCCGGCACTCCCCTCACTCCTTCCTACACCCGTGACCCCTCCTCCTCCTCCGCCGCCCCAAACCCTAGCGCGGGAAGCTTCGCCTCCGCCAGAGCTCCTCCAAGCACCGGCATCGCGCGCGGCCTTTTCATGCCGCCACGGATGAATCGGAGGAAGATGACGATGAAGACGAGGACGAGGCTTGATTGTTGATGTGCCTTTGTTGGTGTGAACTTTTGTGTCATGAACTTGGTTCGGATTTTGAACTTGGTTGGATGATGTTGTGGGCATGAATTTGAACTTGTGGGCATGAACTTTTATGTCATCATGAACTTGTTTGTGTGATTTAAATTATGCCATGTCTTAAGTTTTGATGTTTGAAATTCATTTCGTGTCCAAAATACAACATATGGCAAACGCCGACTGCTCGCGTGCGCTTTATTTTAGCGCGCCTGCTGAAGCTACGCGCACGCGTTAAAGTTTACCGCGGCCGCCGGAGCCAGTGCTCCCCGCCGCGCCAAAACAGGCGATCGACGCGCTGCAAACGTATTTTTAGCGCGCGGTGGGTTGGACGGCTGTTGGAGATGCTGTGAGAAGCTTGTTTTACGCTGACTGTGTGGTCTTCGTGGCGGGAAGCAGAGACGATGAAGCTCCTCGTCGCGCTGTTTGGCTCGTTGACAGGGCTGGTGACTAGCCTTGCAAAAAAGTGCTGCCTTGCCTATTCCCTGTGATGGGCGCGATCTGGTGCAAGTCCTACATCCGCTGGGTATTCCTACTGTGGGGTTTCCCTGTACACCTACTTGGGCATTCCACTTGTCCTGCGTGCTCTTAGGAAATCCAAGGTGCAAGAAGTTCCATGATTGGCTTGTAAACTGAACTCGAAGTGGTTTGATAGGAGGCAAGCTTAGGAGTGATTCGCCTCTGCACCATTATTGACGATGACAAAATTGCAGAGACTCGCATTTTGTCATAACAAGAGATTAAATCAAGAAAAATCGATTCAAAAAAGATTGCACTTCTTTTGCGAGAAGAGAAAATCAAATGTTATCAAAGATCCAAAGCCGACTTCGTCTTGAAGGGAGACAATAATACACAATACTTTCAACCGTCGTCAATGATTGGCATAAGAAGAAGTGTATTTAGCCTCCAATAAGATGAGGGCTAGATCGAATGTGAGCTAAAAAATTATATCACCAAATACTACACATCTTTGTTCGGGCCGCCGGATGAAAGGTATTTCACCCTTGACAAAACTCGAACAGTTGATATCCCACAAGTCACGACAGAAGACAAAGATATATTCATGTCACATTTCTTTGAAGAGGAGGTGAAAGTTGTCGTGTTTCAAATGGAACATAGTAAAGCTTCAGGCCCTGATGGATTCCCCGTAGAATTCTATCAAAAAATTTGGGATGTCATCAAGACTGACTTATTGAAATTGTTCAAATGTCTTCATGCCGGCGGACTTGACCTATCCAGACTTAACTTTGACGAGATCGTTTTGTTGCTAAAAATTAAGGAGGCTAACAGCGTCTACAGCCGCGCTGGGCAAATCCGGCCCCGCAAACGCCCGCGGAAGCGCCCACGGGCACTGGCCGGGCACGCCTCACATTTGCTACTCTGCATCTGCGTATCTCATATCCGGCGCCTTATATCCCCACATGCAACATTGAGCTACTCTACGTGATCAAACAACGGACAACAAAAATTGGCTACAAACAAACACAAGATCGGTTGCAAACGACATTAACAAACTTTGCGACATCCAAAAGATCATCTTAGTTCATCACAGGACAAGTTCTTAAACCTCTACAACTAAAAATGATATAAACATATGAGGAGGGGCGGAATCACCATTTCCTTCCCAGGCCTTTTCCCTCCCTGTCACCGGCACAGCTATAGGCATTCACGGCTGGTGGAGGGTCTTGGTCGTCCGAGGAGGAGGTGCAGCTGTCGCCGTCGTCGGAGCCGGAGTCGGAGAGGACGATGAGCCCCTTCACCCGACGGACCGCCGTGTCCTACTCCCGCTTCAACTTGGCGACCCGAGCCGCCTCCGCCGCTGCCTCCTTCGCCTCGCGCTCCGACTGCTCAATAGCAAGCCGGAGCGCCTTGGCGTTCTTCCGTCGGAGGCGGCGAGCGTCCATCTCCGACATCATGAGGGACTGGCAGTAGACCCATGCGAGGAGCCGCTCGTCCTCCTCGGGCTCCGCCTGCATCCCACGGCGGCGGCATGCAGACTGCTCCACCACGTCCCTCTCTAGTGCCTGCTACCTATCATGACACGCGGCACGCTCCTCCGAATCTAGAGTGCGCGTGCGGGCCGGCGGTGCGGGCACTAGCACCCATCGCTGCCCGCGTGGAGGGGCGGTCGGCAGGGGAAGGAGACGGCGTGAGGGCGATGCAGACTACGCGGTCCTGGCAGAGCTGAGCGCGGGCCGGCAAGGTCTAGCTTCGGCATCCGCGCTGCGCCATAACGGGAGCTGCGGCGACGCTCCAGATCTGGAGCTGTAGTCGGTGCCCACCTTGGACCGCTCCAATGCAATGTAGAGTGTTATCTCCTCCTCGTAGTCAAGGTCGAAGCTGGAGTCGCTGTCGGAGCTGGACATCGGAGTGGATGGGATCGAAATCGGAGTGGGAGAGGAGAGGACGGAGCGAGAGAGAGAGTGAGCTAGGGTTCAGAGCGAGGCACCCGGATTGGGTGTTTTGTGGGATAGCTGTGGGGTCGATGGTGGGTCGGGCCTGTCAGGCAGGCGCGCCCGACCGTGCCCGGGCCGCCCCATATCCGCCCTAGATTTAGGCTGGATATGAGGGGTGCCAGTCAGCCGGGCGTTTGTCTGTAGTTTGAGAGGTCCGGTTGGGTCATTTTTTTATCGGTCAATGACCGAACAGCCTGCCCGGGCGTTTGAGACAGGTATGAGAGGTCCGGCTGTATATGCTCTAAGCGGATACAACAATATAGACCCATATGTCTTACAGTGGAGCACCTTTTCATATGACCCATGATTCATCCACTTTGTCTTCTATTCGTCCTCTTGATTCTCGTGTTCATGTTCTTAGTGCTGATGGTACCTCCCTCTCGATTAATGGCCGAGGCATTCTTAGCACTTTGTGCTTTCATGTTCCAGATGTTGCTCATGTTCCTCGACTTACCATGCATCTCATGTCCGGTGGTCAGATTGTTGACACTGGTTGTCGGTTGATTCTTGACTTCGACTCTTGCTCTATTCTAGATCGTCATACTAGTGCTCTCCTTGGTGCTGGCCCTCAACACTGTGACTCCAAGGGCCTCCGGGAGCTTGATTGGCTTCACCTGCCCTCCGCTGCCACTGCCGCCAGTCTCTCCTCCTTTGTTGCCTTGTCTACCAGCTCTTTTCAGTAGTGGCATCATCACCTTGGTCACTTGTGTGGCTCTCATCTCTCATCCTTAGTTCGACATGTTCTTCTTGGATCCGTGTCCGATGGTGTGTCTTTAGACTGCCAGGGTTGTCGGCTTGGTAAACAGGTCAAGTTACCTTAGCCTCATAGTGACACTGTATATCAGCATCCTTTCGACCTTGTTCACTCTGATGTCTAGGGTCCAGCTCCCTTTGCCTTGAAAGGGGTTTATCGCTACTATATTATCTTTATAGATGATTTCTCTCACCACACCTGGATATATTTTATATCTTCTCGTAGTGAGGTCTTATCTATTCGTAAGTGTTTTGCTGCCATGGTTCACACTCAGTTCTCTAGGCCTATTCGCGTGTTCCATGCTGACTTTGCTGGAGAGTATATATCCAAGATGTTGCGTGGGGTTCTCGCCGAGCAGGGTACTCTTGCTCGGTTTTCTTGTCCTGTTGCTCATGCTCATAATGGCGTGGCTGAGCGCAAGCATCGTCAACTTATTTAGACGGCTCGTGCAATAATGATCGTCGCCTCTCTTCCGCCTCACTTTTGGGCCGAGGTTGTCTCCACTTCCACCTATCTCATCAAACCTTCAACCGTCCACTGCTCTGCAAGGTGGTGTTCCTTTTGAGCATCTCTTTGATTGTTCTCCTGATTACCCAGTGCTTTGTTTGTTTGGTTATGTTTGCTATGTTCTTCTAGCCCCAACTGTCCGCTCAGTCTGTTGAGTGTGTCTTCTTAGGCTATAGTGATGAGCATAAGGGATATCGTTCTTGGGATCTTGTTTGTCGTCGGATGCGTATTTCTCGGGATGTGACTTTTAACGAGTCTCGTCCCTTCTACTTGCGTTCATCTTCCTCGACCTTTTCAGCGGAGGATATCTCTTTCCTCACTTTTCCTGACACACCTATCACTCTGGGTGAGCCCTTGTCCATCCGTCCCATTGCCCCTGCTTCTCCCACTATTGCAGATCCGATGCCACCATCTCCTATTGTCCTCATCTCGTTTATCACGGGATTCTGCACCTTCATCCCCAGTGACTTCTTTTGTCTTCATCACCCGAGTCTACCTTGGCAATTCCTCCTTGTATTCTTTCATCTTTTCAGTAGTATTATACTCATCGTCCGCAAAATGTGGATGCGTCTACTAATGTGTTGTCCTCCTCGTCTCATCCTACTCGTCGTTCACGTGTTGTGGCCGCATCTACTGATGTGCCATCTTCCTCCTCTCAGCCTACTTATGGCTTGCGTCCTTGTCTACTTCTGCCTATTGATCGCCTTGGTGTTCCAAGCGCTGGTGCTCCTTGAGACGACTTCTTATCGTCAAGATGTTATTCATCCTGAATGGTAGAGGAGCTTTGCAGCTCTTGAGTGCACCGGTGTGTGGGACCATGTTGCTCTTCCTCTTGGTGTTCGCCCAATCATTTGTAAGTGGGTTTACAATGTTAAGACTCACTCCGATGGTTTTCTTGAGTGCTACAAAGATTGTCTTGTGGCTCGTGGCTTTCAGTAGGAGCACGGTCATAATTACAATGAGAGTTTTTCTCATGTGGCCCATATGACCATTATTCGCACACTTCTTGTCATGGCCTCTGTCGGTGTCAAAACCGGCGGATCTCGGGTAGGGGGTCCCGAACTGTGCGTCCAGGCGGATGGTAACAGGAGACGGGGGACACGATGTTTTACCCAGGTTCGGGCCCTCTCGCTGGAGGTAAAACCCTACGTCCTACTTGATTAATATTGATGATGTGTGTTACAAGAGTGGATCTACCACGAGATCAAGGAGGCTAAACCCTAGAAGCTAGTCTATGGTATGATTGTTGTTCTCCCTATGGACTAAGGCCATCCGGTTTATATAGACACCGGAGAGGGCTAGGGTTACACAGAGTCGGTTACAAAGGTAGGAGATCTACATATCCGTATCGCCAAGCTTGCCTTCCACGCCAAGGAAAGTTCCATCCGGACACGGGACAAAGTCTTCAATCTTGTATCTTCATAGTCTTGGAGTCCGGCCGATGATGATAGTTCGGCTATCCGGACACCCCCTAGTCCGGGACTCCCTCAGTAGCCCCCGAACCAGGCTTCAATAACGACGAATCTGGCGCGTATGTTGTCTTCGGCGTTTGCAAGGCGGGTTCTTCTCCACGCTCCATGTGTTTGCCGGATAGTGTCCGGTTGCTTCATAAATGCTACGCTCCTTGGCTTCCGCGTCCAATAATGGCCTTCTTCCACGCGTCGTACGAATGCGAAAAGCCAGGGTATTTTTATGTTTTACCCCCTAGCTGCGCAAATAAGTTTGCACATCGCGGGCTTTGTAGCTTTGTGTGAGCTGTTCTTGGGCATTGAGCCCCATTTTGCGCTGTGGAAGAGGCTGTTTTGCCTCGTACCCCGCTCTCACGAGGGGTCGATATGTCAAGTGGGCGGAGCCGAAATATGGCGCATCGCCGGGACCGGATACCTGCCCGGGACCCCGAAGAAGGCGTCCGAAGACTGGCCTTCGGAGTGGTTTTATATGGAGGACGCTCCGCTGCCGGATCCAGTCCGGATCGGCCTTCCGGAGTTCAGCAACGCTCCACTGAAGAAACGCCTGAGTTGGCGCCCACGGAGCCCTCAACGAGAAGATGATAGGAGCGTCCATTACTTGATGGGCCGGATACGACTCCTAGCCCATTCCGGATTAACCATGATCGGAGTCATGGCCACATGCATTATGCGCGGGGTGCAACCGCTCCAATATAGGGGCTACCCCATGTGGGACTTCAACGGAGAAGATGACGCCACCCGTCACGGCCGCAAGGGACCTGGCTCGGCAGACGACCTGGTGAAGATCCTGTCCGGCTTGTACAAGGGGGAGAAGGAGGGCTTCCTCCGTACGAATCCCCTGAACGGGTTTTCCATGAACAACCCTCGGAGCTAGGTAAGCGGTCGCATGCATATCTGATCCGTGCCTTTAAAGGCAATTGTCTTATTGTATGATTTTGACACAGGAACTGCGTCAGGATGTGGAGGGCATAAAAAGCCCAGCTCCACAACCCGAGGATCCAGAAAGGTCCCTTGATCCGGCCTCCGAAGAGGATCCGGACTTAGCGGTGGAACTGATCGACGGGGTGTTCCACCAGCTCAGCATAGACAATGCTTTAGTCGCCATTACGGCTGACTACCCCGGTTTATTTCCGGCCTCCCAGGTGACTACGACCGAGGTCTTGACACCATCATTTGATCCGTGCTCAATTCTGACCATCCCATACTGATGGTGCATCGCAGGAGGTGCCTTTAAGGCGGGAAGTCGAACCCGCGGTGGCCGACCAACAAGGGTCAGTTTGGCCCGGCAGGCGGAAGAGGAGTGCGACGCGAACTGAAACGTCGCCGCAACGGTACGGAGCACCGCTATTTTTAAGGGAAGGATTCCCAGGAGGTATATTAATGCTCATAACTTTTCCAGAAAGAGCGCTCGCCGGACAGTGTCCGAAGAGGTTGCCAATCAAGCCTCCGCCAGCCATGCTCCAACGCATGGCCCGCAAGGGGAGGCGAATACAAGGCACGAGCCGGATGCTCCTCTGACGGAGGATGCCGACAGGCTGTCCGCCACCCGGTCTGAGGTGGAGAGCGCCATGAATCACAGGCGTCGCCGGACAGTTCTTTGTGACGCGTGTTTTCCCCCGGAGGCGTTAAACGCCTTTGATGCGGGAAACGCGCACCTCCGTGCCGCTCAAGATGGATTAACCAGAGCCACGGAGCAGTATGTGAAAGACATACGTGTAAGTAATTTTAATAGTTATATATGCCAGTAGCTCCTGAGACTTAAAATAGTTAAAATAACTGATTTAAGGATCAATTTCTATGCAGGTCTTACGGTGAAGAATACCCATCTGTCCCAGGAGCTCCAAGAGTGCAAGGTCCAACTTGAGGCCGCACTGGCCGCTACAGGGGGAGCCACAGAGACCCCCGCTGGTAAGATGTACTTTGAGAAGATAATTAATTAACAAAGTGCGGCGTGAATCTGACAATAATATTGCAGAGGGCACCAAACTAGATCCGGACAAGCAACAGCTACTGCGTCAGCTAAAGGCCGGTGAGAGGGTGCTTATGAAGGTGCAGCAGGAGAGAAACAAGCTCCAAGATGCCCACACCCAGCTAGGAGAAGAGCTGAAAGGTGTTCGGGCCCAGCTGTTTGGCTCCTTGAAGGAGAATCAGCGCCTTCGTCGCGGCATTTATAGTAAGTGCTTGAGAAAATTCCTTTGAAAAGAAGAATTCGGCGAGGAAGTCGATTGGCAGAAATATGTCTTTAGGTGTGCTCACAGGTCGCCCTGCGGAGGAAATGTCTGGGTCAATAGGTGACCAACTTCCCGAGCTGGTGCAATTGTTCAAACCACATGGCCGAGGTCGGACCTGCGGGGCCTGATGGGAAGGAGATCCCTGTGAGCTTGATGTACGGCCAAGTAGAACTGGCCGCTAAGTATTCCCAACAGGACTGTAAATTAGACAGCCTGTTAGATGGGATTGAGGAGGAGTACAATCAGTCGGTTTGACGATGTAATTTGAAATGACATGTAAGATGCCTTCTAGCCGGATTGTAGATTGTTTGTCTTTGCGGACCGTTTCGCTTCAACCTCGGGACCCAACAGTCCGGAGTGTGTCCGAATACCCCTACGGTTATAAAAGAACCGGGGCATGCATGGAGACAAGGCGTCGGGGTCATAATTGCTTTATCAGACAAGTGCCCAACTAGTTATGTTATATTACATGGTTAGTAAGAAACATCTTCCAGGGAGAATAGTTCCGTTAAGGGTTCCTTTCCCTGGGAGGCATGCCCTAAGGTACAATGCCGGACTGCGAAAATAGCAGAAAAAGCATCTGGGGGCAGATAAATAAGTAAGTAATAAATCATCTTTCAAGTCACCGACCGAATATTCTCTTAAGAATGCTAGCTTTCGGCTTCACCCAGTCTGAGGTACACATCCGGCTGACCCGGCAGTAACAATCGCAGAGGTGCTCCCTTTACCTCCTAGCCGAACAATCGGGAACGTAGGGGTAAGCACAGGAGCCAGGCAACCCAGCTTGGCCAAAACTTAAGTCATATCGATGCATATAATGGTGAATAAAAGGTACATGCGGAAGTATGACACATGTATTGGGCGTGAAGCCCATATTAATAAGCTTCTGGTAAAGAAGCCCCCAGGTATAATGAGTGCTAGGAGCACATTAAGTGTGTGCGAACAAAGCGCAAATCAGCCTATAAAAGGTATTGAGGAAAAAAAGTGGGAAGAAGGAGGGGGACAAGAGACAGTAAAAAATATAAAAAGGTGGACGGGGGAGTGAGATGAACTCTGAGTCCGGTGTTTAGGCGTAGAATCTTCGGAGACGGGCTGCGTTCCATGGGTTCGGCTCGAGTCGGTTGTCAGATGCTTTACGTAGACGGTATGCTCCGCCGGTCAGGACTTGGTCGATGATGAAGAGACCTTCCCACTTGGGCTTAAGTTTGTCCTTTTTCTTGTCCGGCAGGCGTAGAACAAGTTCGCCAACATTGTAAGTTTTGGCCCGTACTTCTTTGCTTTGATATCTTCGAGCCTGCTGCTGATAAAATGCGGAACGAGCCTTTGCCACGTCCCGCTCCTCCTCTAAGGCGTCCAAACTGTCCTGCCGATCCAACTCGGCTTCTCTTTCTTCGTACATGCGCACACGAGGTGAGTCATGAATTATATTGCAGGGCAGAACTGCCTCTGCGTCGTATACCATGAAAAATGGTGTGAATCCAGTAGTTCGGTTTGGCGTGGTCCGCAGCCCCCAGAGTACGGAGTCGAGCTCCTCTACCCAGTGCGTGTTAGATTCCTTGAGGGACCGCACTAGTCTGGGTTTGATGCTGCTCATGATTAGACCATTTGCTCGCTCGACTTGACCGTTAGTTTGGAGGTGATAGACTGAAGCATAATCGAGCTTGATGCCCATGTTTTTGCACCAGAGTTTAACCTTGTCGACCGTGAAGTTCGTGCCGTTATCAGTGATGATGCTATGGGGGACGCCAAAATGGTGTACTACCCCGGATATGAAGTCTATCACCGGTCCGGATTCTGCCGTTTTAACCGGCTTGGCCTCAATCCATTTGGTGAATTTGTCCACCATGACCAATAAGTATTTGTGCTTGTGGGTTCCCCCTTTAAGGGGTCCAACCATGTCAAGCCCCCAGACCGCGAACGGCCAGGTAATGGGTATAGTTTTGAGGGCGGTGGGTGGCATATGGCTCTGATTAGCAAAGAGCTGGCAACTGACGCGTCGTTGGACTAAGTCCTGAGCATCTGCCCGGGCTGTCGGCCAATAAAATCCTGTATGGAAGGCCTTGCCTACAAGGGCTCGGGCTGCAGCGTGGTGCCCGCCGAGTCCGGCGTGAATTTCAGCCAGGAGATTCCGCCCCTCCTCTTCGGAGATACACCTTTGAAGGACTCCGGTTGTGCTTCTCTTATAAAGTTCTCCCTCATGGACCTTGTAGGCTTTAGATCGCCGAACTATGCAGCAGGCCTCATTTTGGTCTTCGGGAAGTTCCTGCCGAATTAAGTAGGCTAGGAATGGTTTTTTCCATGGGGCAATTACTGCCATTATTTCGTGAGCTGAAGGTGTTATTTCAATGGCTGAGCCACCGATTGTGTCAGAATGGTCTGAGTTAGGTGATGCAGCTGGCTCCGGATTGTTATTTCCGGACTCCTCTTCCCATAACACGGATGGCTTAAAGAGTCATTCCAGGAAGATGTTCGGAGCGACGGTGTCTCGTTTCGCGCTGATGCGCGCTAACACGTCTGCTGCCTGGTTATTATCCCGGGCTACATGGTGGAATTCGAGTCCTTCGAACCGAGCTGACATTTTTAGGACGGTGTTGCGGTAAGCTGCCATTTTTGGATCTTTGGCGTCAAAGTCTCCATTTACTTGGGATATTGCGAGGTTTGAATCCCCGCGCACCTCTAGGCGTTGAATGCCCATGGAGATTGCCATCCGGAGGCCATGCAGAAGGGCCTCGTATTCGGCTGCGTTGTTGGAGTCCATGTACATTATTTGAAGTACGTATTGGATTGTGTCTCCAGTTGGGGACGTCAGGACGACGCCAGCCCCCAAGCCAGCCAACATTTTGGATCCGTCGAAATGCATGATCCAATTGGAGTATGCGCCGTACTCTTTAGGGAGTTCGGCTTCGGTCCATTCGGCGACGAAGTCAGCCAGAACCTGCGACTTTATAGCTCGCCGTGGTTTATAGGTGATGTCAAATGGTAAGAGCTCAATATCCCATTTTGCAATCCTGCCCGTTGCGTCGCGATTGTTTATAATATCGTTGAGAGGTACTTCGGAGGCCACCGTTATGGAACACTCTTGAAAGTAGTGTCGCGGCTTCCGGGATGCCATGAACACCGCATACGCTATCTTTTGATAATGTGGGTACCGGTACTTGCATGGAGTTAGAACAGTGGATATGTAGTACACTGGTTTTTGAAGAAGGAATCTGTGCCCTTCTGTCTCTCGCTCGACGACGGGTACCGCGCTGACAACTTGATGTGTTGCTGCGATATATAATAACATAGGTTCGCCCAGGTTGGGTGCGGCCAGGACCGGATTTGTTGCCAGTATGGCCTTTATTTCTTTGAGTCTGGCTGTGGCAGCATCCGTCCATTCGAAATGTTCGGTGCGCCGGAGGAGGCGGTAGAGGGGCAGAGCCTTTTCTCCCAAACGGGAGATGAAGCGACTTAAGGCCGCTACACATCCAGTTAGTTTTTGTATTTGCTTGAGGTCCTTTGGAATATCCAATTGTGACAGGGCTCGGATTTTGGCCGGGTTTGCTTCAATTCCTCTTCCGGATATGATGAAGCCCAAGAGCTTTCCGGCTGGTACGCCGAAGACGCATTTTTCCGGGTTGAGCTTAATGTCATATGCTCGGAGGTTGTCGAATGTCACCCTCAAGTCTTCTACTAGAGTTTCGACGTGTTTGGTCTTGACGACCACATTGTCTATGTATGCCTCTACTGTTTTGCCTATCTGGGTAGCCAGACATGTTTGAATCATGCGCTGATATGTTGCGCCGGCGTTTTTGAGTCCGAAGGGCATTGTGTTGAAGCAGAATGGCCCATATGGAGTAATGAATGCCGTTGCGGCCTGGTCTTTCTCCGCCATCTTGATTTGATGGAATCCGGAGTATTCGTCGAGGAAGCACAATGAATCGTGCCCTGCGGTAGCATCATGATTTGGTCGATGCGAGGGAGGGGGAAAGGGTCCTTTGGACAGGCCTTGTTAAGGTCTTTAAAATCGACGCAGAGGCGCCAGGATTTGTCCTTTTTTGGTACCATTACTTGATTGGCTAGCCAGTCCGGATGTTTTATATCTCTGATGAATCCGGCTTCTAAGAGTTTGGCTAGCTCCTCTCCCATTGCCTGTCTTTTGGGTTCGGAAAATTGTCTAAGAGCTTGTTTGACCGGCTTGAATCCTTTTAGGATGTTTAGGCTGTGCTCTGCCAGCCTGCGTGGGATTCCTGGCATGTCTGAAGGGTGCCAGGCAAAAATGTCCCAATTTTCCCGAAGGAATTCTAGTAGTGCAGCTTCGACACCAGGACTTAATTGTGCCCCAATGGAGGCCGTCTTTGTGGGGTCCGTTGGATGGACCTGAAATTTGACTATTTCATCTGCTGGTTTAAAAGAGGTGAACTTGGACCTCTTATCGAGTATCACATCGTCCCTATCCACCGTGGAGCGCAGCGTAGTTAGTTCCTCTGCCGCTAGGGCTTCGGACAATGCCTCTAGGGCCAGTGCGGCTGTCTTATTTTCAGCGCGGAGTGCTGTATCTGGATCACTGGCAAGAGTGATTATACCATTGGGTCCGGGCATTTTGAGCTTCATGTACCCGTAGTGGGGTATAGCTTGGAAGATTATGAATGCCTCTCGCCCTAACAAAGCGTGATATCCGCTGCCGAATGGGGCCACTTGGAACATGACCTCCTCGGACCTGTAATTGTCCGGTGAGCCGAACACTACATCTAGTGTGATTTTTCCTGTGCAGCGTACTTCTCGACTAGGGATTATCCCTCTGAAGGTTGTGCTGCTTCGCTCGATGCGGAAACAGTCAATGTCCATTTTTTGAAGGGTTTCCTCGTAGATGAGGTTTAATCCGCTGCCGCCATCCATGAGTACCTTGGTAAGGCGAAAGTCGTCCACTATCGGACTGAGGACCAATGCGGCTGGTGCTCTAGCTGTTCGGAATTTAGGTTCGTCGCTGGCGTTGATGGTGATAGCCGTGTCACTCCATGGATTTGCTGTTGCTACTTGGTAGACTTCGGCGAGGCTGCAGATTGTTCGTTTTCGCATGTTATTTGATGCGAAAGTCTCGAAGACTGTTAATACCGTACCGGTACTGCTGGACTATTTGCCCGGGGCTAAAAAGCCTTCGCCACTTTTGGCCACCTGCCGTAGTATCCAACATGCCCGAAGGCTGTGTGTTGGAGTGACGCCCTTCGTACTATGGATTTTGCAGGGTCCGTTGAGCCAGCCCTCCAGTATGGTTCCATGCCCTTTAGGGGGTTTTTGGTTTTTAACCCAGGTGCTTGAGTATGGCGCACCCTTTTACTTCGGACTAGGGTTGTAGTCAAGGCCGGACTGTCCCAAAACCTAGCTTCGGTGTTCCTGGCACTCTCCACCGCACAGTATTTTTGTATGATGGTCGCTAGGTCGATGAAGCGTGTAACTTCGCGACGACTTATGGCATTCATGATTCCCTTGTCCGTGCAATTGTTGCAGAAAATTGAAATCGCGCTTTCTTCGCAGCAGTCCTTTATCCTGTTCATAACCAGGAGGAATCTGGCCCAGTAATGATGTACTGTTTCATCGGGCTCTTGCCGTATTCGAGAGAGATCGCTTATGTTTGGGTGGGCGGCTGGAATCAAGTTCGGAACCCCGCCCGATCTGAGGCTCAAAGGCCAAGAAGTTTCCGGATTTGGAAGCTTGACTTGCTGGATGCTTTCCAACGAATCTAGTCCGATGCCTGACTCTAAGTTCAGTATTTGATTAGCGTCCGTCCCTCCGCAGGAATCCGGCTTGGAGGGATCGGGAATCCGGACATAGTTGGTTTTCAACGTACAAGAAGGGTTGCCGCATTGTCCCTCTACCACGACAACGTGGTGGGTAGCCTGAGGAGAGTTAATCTCTCTCAGATCGGTTTTAAGCCCAATCTGATCGTAGTCTGTAGCGACTCCCAGGGCGGCGATGCGATCCAAGAGCTCATTTACAGAGGAGAGCTCAATCGGATCTAACTGCTCGGCGAATTCCGAGCTAACGTGAAGATCGCTTTTGATGACCTGAGAGGTCATTGTTGGAGTGGTGGCCGAACAGGCGGTCATAAGAAAACCACCTAGCCGGACAGTTTGGCTGGCGGCCAAAGCTCCCTTGACGACGGTGCCATCTTTAAAGACGGGAAAAGGCATCCTTCCTGATCGCGACGGCATAGAGGAACTCTCAATGAAAGCACCAATGTCGGTGTCAAAACCGGCGGATCTCGGGTAGGGGGTCCCGAACTGTGCGTCTAGGCGGATGGTAACAGGAGACGGGGGACACGATGTTTTACCCAGGTTCAGGCCCTCTCGCTGGAGGTAAAACCCTACATCCTGCTTGATTAATATTGATGATGTGTGTTACAAGAGTGGATCTACCACGAGATCAAGGAGGCTAAACCCTAGAAGCTAGCCTATGGTATGATTGTTGTTCTTCCTATGGACTAAGGCCATCCGGTTTATATAGACACCGGAGAGGGCTAGGGTTACACAGAGTCGGTTACAAAGGTAGGAGATCTACATATCCGTATCGCCAAGCTTGCCTTCCACGCCAAGGAAAGTCCCATCCGGACACGGGACGAAGTCTTCAATCTTGTATCTTCATAGTCTTGGAGTCCGGCCGATGATGATAGTTCGGCTATCCGGACACCCCCTAGTCCGGGATTCCCTCAGCCTCTATTCGTCATTGGTCTGTGTCTCAGTTTGATGTTAAGAATGCCTTTCTTAATGGTGAGCCACGTGAGGAGGTTACATGCAGCCTCCACCTGGGTATTCTGTTCCTGATGGCATGGTGTGCCGTCTTTGTCGCTCTCTATATGGCCTTAAGCAAGCCCCTCGTGCCTGGTTTGCGCATTTTGCCTCTATGGTGATTGTCGCTGGTTTTTCAGGGAGTGCTCCTGATCCGGTGTTGTTTGTCCACCATTCAGCTCGTGGTTGGACTCTTCTTCTTCTCAATGTCGATGGTATGATCATCACTGGTGACGAACCCAAGTATATTGCCTTTGTGAAGGCTTGTCTTAGTGAGCAGTTTCTTATGTCTGATCTTGGACCTCTTTGCTACTTTCTTGGGATCGAAGTCTCTTCTACATCTGGTGGATTTTTGAAAGTGCAACTAATCCCCGCGTGGTTTTGGTAATTCATAACAACATATAGTTCATTGAACTAATATCCATTCAAGTCTAATATTTCAGAAAGTTGAATGGCATGGCATGGACTAGACATGTGGACCCCTCAAAATGCTAAGGGCACATATTGACAAAAACTCAAGACTCCTCATTTATATTTTAGTGATCCAAGATCACATTGAGTTATAGGAAAGCCAATACTATTAAGGGATTTTTATTTCTGTGCCCTTGGTTCCTTAGTTGTACTCATTCATCCCCACTCTGTTAACTTCTGCTCACTTTCCCCCACTCCCTTGCCCGAAACCCTCAGAACAGGTTACAATGGACGTTTCCATCGGGTCAATGCCTTTGACCGTTAACTCTGACGAGTGGGGCCGCGTAGGGCCGAGTACACCTTTGACCGTTTACCCGTAAAGTGGTTTCCTATGTTGACCGTACAGTGGTATTTCTTTACGTGGACGCATGCAACTGACCCTAGTCGTGGCGTAGCATGTGTCCATGGGACATGCCCGAAACGTCCCATCGTATAAAAGAGGGGGAACCACCTCGCGCGCATCGCCCCTACCATTTACCCCAGGGTTTTCCCCCAAATCCACTCCCTGCCACATCATCTTTCTCTCCCCCACCGGCGTCGTCTCGCTCTCCTCCACTGCCTCCACCGCACCGTCTTGCTCTCCCCCACCACATCCTATTCCTCACCTTCATCGCCTCCATCTGTTCGATGGCCAAAGCTCGTGGCGACGGCGGCACAGCGGCCGGAGATGTGGTGGAGCTGCAGGGCACGGTGACCGTGGATGTCGGCGGCGTCCACGGCGGTGCAAGGAAACTCACAACCACTGCGGATGTGGAGAAGGAGGTGGCGGGCTCTGCCTCAGTGCTGCAGAAGGTGACGGCGTCGAGCGGTGCAGTCCATCCCGATACCCCCGATGCGCAGCCTGGTGAGGAGCAGGAGGTATTTGCACTTGCTTTACGATATTAGCTTGTAGAGTTAGTTGCATGGGTTAGATTGTGATTCATACGGTAGTTCAGATGGTTAGTGTAGTTGGTTTGACAGATGGGCCGGGGTTTTCTATATTGGGGGGATGGGGTTTTTTGTACTAGGATTTGTTGGATAAATTTGTTGCAAAAATGCTAGATAGATCTGTATGAGAGATAGGGATCTCTGTGCTTCAATGCTACACAGATGTATGCTTATTAGATTTGTTTTTAATGCTCACAAATTGGTTTTTTAATGCTATAGACATGTATGCTTATTAGATTGGATCCCTATTAGATTTGTTTTTGAATGCTACTCAAATTGGGGTTTTGAATGTCATATGCCCAAATGGAATCCATTGATTAAGAAGTTATTTGATTCATTAGTATATAAATTTGTCTACAATATGTAGTTATATTAGCTCTGTTGTTCAATGTGTGTGCATGACATTGGAAAATGCAAATAGGATCATAGTATATTGGGAGTATATTAGCCCTATGATCAATGTGTCATGTGTGCATATCTAAATTTTCAATTGGCTTATGTATTTACTAGTAATGGATGTAATTGTATATTCAGGAAGATGATGGTTGGGGGAGGAGAGGAAGTTGGCCCACTACAACCTGTACGATGCAGAGTTTAGTGACGACGAAAAGTATGAGGTAAGCCTACTTGAAATTTAGATTGTTCATTTAGTTCCTTTTACATGGTGTATATGAATCTATAATGTATTAATGTAATTCATTCGTGTGTGCAGTATGATCCTGGAGAAGATGTGTACAAGGGCAACGTCGCGTCCTTCACAGCGAAGGAGGGGGAGAAGATCAAGGCCAAGGGAGTTGCTTCCTTCTATGACCGCAAGATTAAGAAGTGGCACTGCCCCTACTGCACCACCAAGCCAAGGATGGCCGCTTCGATCACCTTGTGTATCATGCAGAGGATGTAGCGATTCGTGGGGAGGACTACATGATCAGGGGGCAGCATGCTGCCCTTGCGAAGGCCCTGGCTCCATCGTGATGTGATGATGTGATGAACTGAATCTTTATCTTTAAATTTTGGGTTACTTTTGGTAAACTAAATGTGGTTGTTTATTGTGTGATAAACTGAATCTATGGTGATGGTAGTAATGTATTATACTATCTATATTTGTCTGTCCTTAAGTTTGCCCGTGGTGTATGGTTAGTTCTGCTTAGATGTTGTGAACTATGAGTTTAGGTGCTGCAATGATCACACATGTTGTTTCAGTGTTGCTTCACTGATCAGACATGCTGATGTTTCTCACGAGTTTAGGTGCTGCAATGATCATGTTGTTTCAGTGTTGCTTCACTGATCAGACATGCTGCTTTTTCACTGATCATAAAGGAGTATGATCCTAATTATGTGTCTCCTGTTTATTAATCAAATCAAATGCATGCTTTTTCCCACCAGCATGTTTCATTATGTGATGTTTTGAACTGGCATACGACAGGACAATATAAACTCAAGAAAATGCAAAAAAATAAAACCTTGGCAAACTATCTATGTTTCTGTAGGTTATCATGTGTGCAAAATTTGAGGTGATTTAGAGGAGGTCAAAGAAATTTGAATTTGAGAAATGTGTTCCAAATGAGCTCTCAGGCTAGGGTAAACAACCCATTTGTAATCAAGTTTCTTTGGACCTACTTTAAATGATCCAAATGTTTTTTATTAACACCTATTCAATCTATATAATGTAGATTCGAAGTCTCACTATTTTTAAAATTAATCTTCATATTTTTACATTTTATTTTGAAAAAATATGCTTTAATATAAAACTATTAAAAACACGTTTAAAATATGAAAATGGAAAACTAAGTTCAGATCCTTCTTATTCACTTTGAAATAAAGCTTTGGTGATTTTTTTGATTTTTTAAATTTTTCAAAAACAGAAGGTAACCCTACCTCCTCTCCTTGAACTCTATGAAATCTTGTACGTGATAGCTCATATGTGTGAAGGTTTTCTCATGAAAATGACCATAGACCAAGTTTATGATTTTTGGTTGGTAACTTGTCACATAAAACAACACTGTGCGCATGTTTTCTTTTTGATTTTTTAAAATTAATGGTGCTCATTTGACCTTGATTGTGCCAGCTAGGGATTTTCATGAAAATGACCATAGACCAAATTTAGTATTTTCCTCGTTAGTGTGTCTTATAAAACGACGAACGGCGAATGTTTCATATTTTTTAGATTTTTTTTAATTAGTTATGCTCAGTCAAAGCCTTGAAACCCCGTTGACCAGCTCAAAACCCCTCTAAACCCCGCGGGATTTCACCTAACCCTAGCTCCGAATGTCAGCCGTTCGATCATACCCTGGCGCCAAGCGACAACCCTCAGATGTGGTCTTCTAGAAGGAATTTGGTGGGCGGGCTGTGTGCAGGCTTCACGTCGTTGGATCACAAGGACGGCTCCACATCGTTGGATCGTGGGGCGATCCGCGAGGGGCGATCTTGTTGGTTGTGCTCGGCTGCTCGCCCACCACTGACTCCGGGAAAAAACGTTGTTATTGGGCCCAAAATGAAACCAAGCTCTCGTTGGGCCGTCGAATTGCGTCGTTTATTGCATCGTTTGCTCTGTTTTTTGTGAACGTGCTGGCTCTATTTTTTTGTATCGTTTGAAATTACACAAAAATTGACATTGCGTAGAAAATTTAGTTCTTTTTGTTCTATACAAATGCAAAATGACCAAATTTATAAGGGCCAAATTTATTTTTATCATGCAAAATGGCCACAAACTATTCAAAAATTGTCTCTTTTTGTTCATATAATATATATGACCACGGATTCCCACGCGTGCAATTAGCTTCTTTTTCTTCTTCTTTTCAAACCACGATTTCCCACGCGTGTACACTCCCAATGCTGCGGCGGGTTTGTAAACGGGCTACTTCACATTTGATCCCGTTATTGCCACGGCCAAATAACACGTAGCACTACGGCTATTTAAGCCACCCTCTGCCATCCCTCATCCATCTCCCATCCTCTACCATCTGCCCTTCTTGCTCTTCGACCACTTCTCCTTCTTCTGCGCATCCCTCAGCCATGCAGTACGTCGGACCAACCTACCGCTTCCCACCCACCGTGCCGGAGAGCCTCTATCCTACCGGCGTGTACGTTGATCGCACACTATGTGTGTGGGCGATTCAAGGTTGAGGATCGCAAGGAACTTCACCGAGTTCTTCCTCGCGTCTGGCTACCACCACCTCCCGCGGGGATCCCCAATGATGTTCCGCGTTGAGGAGGTCATCCAAAACGGGGTGGTGGTTGCTCTCCTTGCGCACTTCACCAACACATTCAACGCCTTCTACCTCCTCGGTCGGGTGTTTTGGTGTGGCAGCGAGTTCATCGCTTTCACCACCGACAACAGGTTCACGGACTACACCAACATCTTCCCCACCGCGACGCGCATGCACACTCTTCCATACCCCATCGACAACGCCCCAGAGGAGCAGTGAAAAGGGCACCCGGAGGAGGAGCGAGGTGGAGAAGGCGGCGGCTAGGGTTCTAAACCCTCTATCTTTTTTTAGTCTATGTTATGTTAAGTTGTAATTGAACTATGTTGGAGTTGCTATGGGCTTGTTGGCCCTTCTATAAAGTTCTATTGTTAAGTTTTCTATCTATTCTACTATTAAGTTCTTCCTAGTTTGAACTATGTGATCGTGTTATGGGATTGTTGGCCCTATCTACATATCGGGACTACATATTTGTTGATTGTTTTCTTAGAGAGCTCGCTTTGTTAGTAGGGTGCCCTTGTTAGTAACCACCTAGTGCATGCAGCCACAATGAACACTTCTCTTTTTTTACACAAGCCACAAATATGTAGCCACCTAGCTACGTATAAGAGAGGAACCAACGGTAGTGACCGTTGCTGCATCCGTGGCGGCTGACGTGCAAGAAAGCTGCTCGATCAGTGCATCACGGCGGATGCATCGGCGCTTGCAGGCCCGGTCGGTGCATCGTGGTGGCGCGCATCGATGCTTGCAGGCAGGCTTTGCTGGGTGCATGCATAGCAGGCTTCTGTCCTGGCGGCGCGCACAGGCGGTTAATGAAAGGGACGGCCCAACGAAACCACGACCCAACGGTCCAACAACGACACCGACGAACGCGGCCCCACTTGTCAGGTCCAACGGACGACATAGTCCAGCGCGGCCCCACTCGTCAGAGTTAACGGTCAAGCCATTGACCCGACGGCAACATCCGTTGTGACCAACTCTAAGGGTCTCGGGCAAGGGAGTGGGGAAAAGTGAGCAAAAGTTAAGAGCGTGGGGATGAATGAGTAGAGCTAAGGAACCAGGGGCATAGATGTAAAAAAGCCCTACTATTAAATGGGGATGAGGTGTTTCTTAATGGTCTACTTTCTCAAAATTCTTAGTGATATTGCTCCAAAACCCTCAACCACTTTCTCGTTCCAAATATGTCCAAATCCCAAAGTCAAACTCGGCCCCACCGAAATCTTCTATCCAGCGGCACCGAGTTCATTTGACATAGCCACTGCCAGAAACCCTAACACTTCGGTCACACCGATACGGATCTCGGTCTCGCCGAGATGGCCTTGCAAACTCTCTGTTGCCTGTTGCAGTTATTTCGGTTTCATCGAATTTGCAGTCGGTCACACAGAGTTGGCTGGACATTATCTCTGTTGCCCTATTGCTTCACTTCGGTCTCACCGATTTGATGCAATCGGTGCCACCGAGTTGATGTTTTCCCTAAGCCCTAGCACATCGGTCCCATCGAGTTGTTCTAGTCGGTCCCACCGAGATTCCTAACATTCACATTTTGAACTAAATCGGTCTCACCAAATTCTTCTATTTGGTCTGGCCGAGTTGGGTCAAATGTGTGTAACGGTTGGATTTTATGTGGAAGCTATATACCCCCCCACACCCCTTCTTCGTATGTGAGAGAGCCATCAGGACGTGCCTACACTTCCAACTTACATTTTCAAAAAGAGAACCACCTAATCATGTGTTGAGATCAATACATTCCAATCCAACCACAAGTTTCTTGATTTCTAGCCTTCCTCAAGTTGCTTTCCACTCAAATCATCTTTCCACCATATCCAAATCTGTGAGAGAGTTGAGTGGTGGGGAGACTATCATTTGAAGCACAAGAGAAAAGACTTCATCATCAACACAACATCTATAACCTTTTGGAGAGTGGTGTCTCCTAGATTGGTTAGGTGTCGCTTGGGAGCCTCCGACAACATTGTGGAGTTGAACCAAGAAGTTTGTAAGGGCAACGAGATCGCCTACTTCGTGAAGATCTACCCGAGTGAGGAAAGTCCTTCGTGGGCGATGGCCATGGTGGGATAGACAAGGTTGTGTGACGCCCGGATAATTAGGCTACATTAAACATGTACTAATGATGCCACGTCACCTCAGTTACTGTTGATAAACTAGCGTTAATTCAAAACAATTCAAATTCAAATTTAAAATATAGGCGAACAACAAAAATTTTCGAAAAATAAAACTAAAATGTTCGAGTTGTTGCATGTATTCACTAAGTAATTGTCATGTAGAAACCAACATCATTTTACTCACCAGTTTAACCCCTAGTAAAATATAAAGTGACCCGACAACAACTAAAATTGCCTTTTCAAAATAAAGAAATGTTTATGTATTTCCAAACCACTTGAAATCTTGTGTGCTAGCTCAAAACATTGCCTACTATTTACGTGACAAGTTTTGGATTCAACAAAACTTATTCGGTATTAAATTAAAATACCAAATGGTGGATAAAATACAAAACAGAAAATTTGAAAAGTGGAAAAGGGGGCTAAGTGCACACTGTGCACTAGAAACCTAGTGTTACAGTAGCACGGCCCAATCCCAGCATGGACTTTCCCCCTTCCTCTGTTCTCTGTAACATACAGGAGACAGGGGCCATGGCGTGGCGGCCATCCCACGGTGCCATGGCCGGATGGCCACCACGTCGACTCCCCTCGGCCGATAAAAGCGCCCCCACGAAACCCTAGCTCGCCCTCATCCATTCCCCCCTCTTTCCCCCCATCGGCCCCCTCCTCTTCTTCCCAAATCTGAGCTCGAACAGCTCACGGTGACCGCTGCCTCGCCATCGTTTCCGCGGCCACCGTCGTCGCCGTCGCTCGGGAGTACGCCCAGGAGATGCGTCGTCATCGTCTGCATCGTCTACGGGGATCCATTCGGCCGGAGCTTTGCTCCATCGTCGCCATCGTCACCTCCTCCCTCCTCTGTCGCCATCGCCATGGCCTTCGATTCACACCACCTCGTCCACCCCGGCCCCGTACGAGCTCACCATCGACCATCCCCCGGTGAGCAGCGTCGTTTTCCCCCTTTTCCCCATCGTTTTAGTCACCGTAGGCCACCATCCGCCACCTACCGTGGCAACGCCTGAAACTTACTGTGTACGCGCACTCGCCATGTTCACCACGGCTGTCGTCCCGCTCGAGGTTGCCTTCCGCTGCTACTGCGCTAAGACGGCTGCTCTCGGCCGCACCGGGCCACGCCTGGCTCGCCCGTGCACCACCCCGCACCCCGCTCACTTCGTGCTGTTGTCCGCGTGCTGCTGCTTCCGCTGAAACTGCAGGTGCTGCTTCTGCTGAAGCCGCCGCCCGCAGTCCCTGCTCCGCCTACTGTCGTTGCTGCTGCGTTGATTCAGCTTGCAGCTGCAGCTCGTGCTGTTGCTGCTGTGCTGCTGCAGCTGCTCGGCTTGCCGCTACTGCTCTCTGCTCCGCGGCCTTGCCGCCTGTGCGATTCTGCTGCTACTTGCTACTGCTCTTGCACCACTGCTGCTCTACGCTGCTACCGCTCCTAACCACTACTGCTGCTGTTACCTGATGCTTGCTAGCTAGGTACGGTTGCTCTCCTCCATGGCAGTGTGTGTATGCGCCGTGTGTGTGGTGTGTGTGTTCGTGTGTGTGTGTGGCCGCCTAGGCCACTACCACCTGGGTCGGCCCCTGTAGAGATTAGAAACTAATCTCCGATAGTGCTAAAATAATCCCCCTATGTTGACTAAATTGATTGACTTGGTCTAGATGTAGTCTATGTCATGTGGGCCTATCTTATTTCTTAAAAAAAGCCTAATTAAAAGTCTGTTTCAATGTCAAGTAGGCCCCACTTGTACTATTTATTGGTTGACCAGTCAATTGTTGACTGGGTCAACCCAACCCCACTGGCCCCACTGTCATACACACATGCTAGAGTAGCACTAGGTGATAAAAGTATTTACTATTTTTAATTTGAATTGAATAATTAAAACAATTCCAAAATATTATTAAAAAAATCATAATAAATAAACCGTAGCTCGGATGGAAAAACTTTATACATGAAAGTTGCTCAGAGCGACGAGACGAATCTGGATACGCAACCCGTTCGTCCGCCACACATACCTACCATAACGAACACGCAACTTTCCCTCTCTGTATCACCTGTCCGAAAACGCGAAACATCGGGGATACTTTCCCGGATGTTTCCCCCTTTCGCCGGTATCACCTACTACCGCGTTAGGACACACCTAGCACCGCGTATTGCCATGTTACCCTTTGTGATGCTTTGATTGCTCTGTTATTTATTGTGTTCCCCCTTCGTTACTTCTTTCCGGTAGACCTCGAGACTGCCGGCGACCCCAGTTTGACTACGGAGTTGACGACCCCTCCTTGTCAGAGCAACCAGGCAAGCCCCCCCTTTGATCACCAGATATCGCCTATTCTTCTCTCTACTGCTTGCATTAGAGTAGTGTAGCATGTTACTGTTCGGTTACTCCTATTCTATTGCATAGCCTGTCATTGTTGCTAAAGTCGTTAATACCTTATCCGCAATCCTAAATGCTTAGTATAGGATGCTAGTTTATCATCATTAGCCCTACATTCTTGTCAGTCTGCCTTGCTATACTATTGGGTCGTGATCATTCGGGAGATGATCACGGGTATATACTATATATATACATACTATACAGATGGTGACTAAAGTCGGGTCGGCTCGTTGAGTACCTACGAGTGATTCACGGGTTGGGGGCTGAAAGGACATTTGTCCCGACGACCCTCTGTGTGGATCTTTGTGGCGGAGCGACAGGGCAGGTTGAGACCACCTAGGCGAGAGGTGGGCCTGGCCCTGGTCGGCATTCACGGTTGCTTCATAATAACACGCTTAACGAGATCTTGATATTTGATCTGAATCTGGCCACTGGCCTATACGCACTAACCAACTACGCGGAAAAGATATGGGCACTCGACGTCGTGGTATCAGCCGAAGCCTTCGTGACGTCAGCGACTGAGCGGCGCGCGCCGGATTGGAACGTAAGCCTGCTCTTGTATTAAGGGGGCTAGTTCTGCTTCCGGCCGCCCTCGCAACGTGCACGTGTGCAATGGGTGATGGGCCCAGACCCCTGCGTCATAGAATTTAGACCGGCGTGCTGACCTCTCTGTTGTGCCTAGGTAGGGCTGCGACGTGTGATACGTCTCCAACGTATCTATAATTTTTGATTGCTCCATGTTACTTTATCTACTGTTTTGGGCAATATTGGGCTTTATTATTCACTTTTATATTATTTTTGGGGCTAACCTATTAACCGGAGGCTCAGCCCAGATTTGCTGTTTTATGCCTATTTCAGTGTTTCGGGGAAAAGAAATATCAGACGGAGTCAAAACAGAACGAAATCAACTGGAGAAGTTATTTTTGGAAGGAAAGCAACCCAGGGAACTTGGAGTGCACGTCAGAGGAGATACGAGCTGCCCACGAGGGTGCCCCCCCCCCAGCGCGCCCCCTGCCTGGTGGGTCCCCCGTAGCTCCTCCGACATACCCCCTGCACCCATATATACTCTTGTATCCTAAAACTTCCAGAACAGAAGATAGATCGGGAGTTCTGCTGCCGCAAGCCTCTGTAGCCACCAAAAACCTCTTGGGAGCCCGTTTCGGCACCCTGCTGAAGGGGGAACCTCACCCTGTGCAAAACCGAACCGAAAACCAAAAACCGAACCGAAAAAACTAAACTAAACCAAACCGAAAATTCAGTTTTTTCAGGTTTTGGTTATGGTTTCAGTTTACAAAATTGAAAACCATACTCAATTCGGTTTTTTCGGTTTGAAACCAAATTTTTTTGGTTAAACCGAACTAAACCGAAAGCCCAGCAACATAAAAAAATTACAAGCCCAGTCGGCCAGCCAAACTGGGCCTTCTCCTTTATTCCTTCAACCTAGCCCAATTGCCCTAGCCCCTAGGGCAACTCACAAGCGACACCCCCAGTGGCCCAGTCCCAGTCCCCAGTCCCTGACGCAGAGGAAAGAGACCGAGAGAGGCCAGCCGCGCAGAGCAGAATATGGGTGGCGGCGGCGGCGCCCTAGCTTAGCTAGGTCATACTCCGGCCGTCCGGCGCATCCATCCGCCCCCTTCGCGGCTCCACCCCCCAGCAGGCGAAGCTCCGTGCCTCCGTCCATCTCCGCCTTCCGTCCTCCATCGCACACACCGGCGACGCTGACCTCCGCCATCCGTCCTCCGCATCGCCGCTGACCTCCGGCTCTGCCCTCTTTCCTCCACGTTGTTGAGTCGCAGACTCGCTGACCTCCGCGGCTCCGTCCGCCGCCGTGCTCGCCGACGCACGCTTCCACGGAGCAACACGAGCCGTGGACGCCATCATGGTAAGCCCATTCTTTGACCTTTAGTTCGATCTGGTTGGATACTTGTTCAGTAGCATAGCATCTCCCTGATCTCATGATACATACATTAGTTGGTTCAGTTTGGTTGCAGACTTGCAGTAGGAGTGGCTGAGAAAAAAAAGCATTTGCTAGTTCGGCTGCAGTAGTAACTAGTAGTGGGCTACTGGCTGAGAAAAACAAGCACTTCCGTTCAGTTGCAGTAGTGTCTGTTTGCTACTGAACAATTATTTCATTACTTTCCACTGTTGGTTCTGTTGTTAGTACTAATCTGAATGGGAACTACCTAACTTATTTCTTCAGGTGTCCGATAGTGTCAATCTTGGTGCTGGTTATGCTGCTAGTCATGGTTCCTCTTCCTTACCTGAAACACAACCTGATGTTACCCCTGACAGTGTTAGCAAGAAAAGGAACAAGAGGTCAAAGGCATGGGCACACTTCACAATTCAGAACGATGATCCAGATCATGCAAACTGCAACTATTGTAGTGCTATATTAGGCTGCAAATCCATATCGGCAGGTACTGCTTCTTTAGTAAACCATTTGAAGATTTGCAAAAAGAATCCTGCCCACATCGGTAGCAATCAGACCGAGCTTACCTACCAAGTTTGCGATGATGGCAATTCTGTGGTTCCTTGGCAATACAATGAGAAAGAAGTTAGAGAAGCATTTGCTCGCATGATAGTGATAGATGAGCTTCCGTTCATATTTGCAGAGAAAGAAGGATTTAGGTTCTTCATGTCTAAAGCTTGCCCTAGGTTCAATGTGCCATCTAGGACCACTATGTATAGAGATATCATTGCTCTTTATGAAACTGAGAAAGCTATGCTTAGAAAGTATTTCATCGATTCACGTCAAACTGTTTGCCTCACCACTGATACATGGACATCAAAAAGACAGCAAAGCTACATGGTTCTTACTGCACATTTCATCGATTCTTCATGGAACCTTAGGAAAAAAATTATTAGCTTTGTCTTGGTAGATGGACACAAAGGGGACGATATTGGGAAATTGTTAGAAAAATTACTGATTGAGTGGGGCATTGAACGAGTGTGCACTATTACAGTAGATAATGCGAGTTCTAATGACACCTGCTTAGCCTACATGAAGAGATCTTTGACTAATAGGGGTTGCACACATGCAAGAAGTCAATATCTTCACATGAGGTGTGTGGCTCACATTGTTAATCTTGTGGTTCAAGATGGGCTAAAGATAATGTGCCATCCTGTAAACAGAATTCGCCATGCTATCAAGTTTGTTAGAGCCTCCCCAACTAGACTGGATGTATTTAAGAAGTGTGTGCAGCTAAGCAAGGTAGCGAGCAAAGGTTTGATTAATATTGATGTGGCTACTAGATGGAACTCTACATTTGTAATGCTAGACAATGTTGAGAAATTTGAGAGGGCATTTGAGCAATATGCACTTCATGATCCCAACTACAAGACCGAGTTAGAAAAAACTGGTCCAGAACCTAAGCCCGATGCTCTTGACCAACGGGGTCCTCCAACTCAAAGTGATTGGGTATATGTTCGTGAGTTCAAACAATTCCTCCAACACTTCTATGACCTCACGAATAAGGTTTCTGGCACCAAGTATGTTACAGCCAACACCTTCTTGGAAGAGATTGCTGATGTTAACTTTTTGTTGGGTGAATGGAGTGATCATGTGATCTGTGGTGATGATGAAATATTTAAATGCATGGCTCTCAAGATGAAAGCGAAGTATGAGAAGTATTGGGGTGATCCTGAAAAGATGAACAAATATATATTCATTGTCGCCATCCTTGATCCTAGGTATGTGGTTGACTGGCTGTTGTTCTTTTGTCAACTATATGTATGTTGTTCTTAATGTCTTTCTAACTTGCCTTGTCTTGTCTTAATTCTTTATGCAAGGACCAAGGAATCTCATTTCTTTAAGGACATGATTGAAGACACCTATGGTTGTATAATAGGTAACAGAATCTTGACTTCTTCACACAACGAATTTGTCTCTCTTTTTGGAGAATACAAAGAATTGTATGGAACCAGTTCTACTAGTGAATTAGCATCACAAGCTCGTGCTAGTGAAAATGCTTCTGAAAATTCTCTTATGAGGTCACGCTACAACAAGAAGAGAATGAGATCTTGTGGAGAGGGTAGCACTAGCTCAAATATGAGAACTGAATTAGACAAGTACCTAGCTGAGGATACCGAAGAGTTGACTGCAGAATTTGACCTTCTTGAGTGGTGGAAGTTGAATGCTGCTCGCTTTCCTGTCCTGTCAAAAATGGCTCGTGATATACTAGCAATCCCCATCTCAACGGTTGCTTCTGAATCAGCTTTTAGCACTAGTGGCCGTATTCTTGATGACTTCAGAAGCTCTTTGACACCAGTGACACTCCAAGCGTTGATATGTACGCAAGATTGGTTGCGTAGTAAGCCTATCAATGTTGAACTCGATCTTGCTGAGTTGACCAAACTGGAGGAAGGTACTTAAATGGGTGTGCATTTCAGTTATTTCAATGACCATGCAAAATTTATGTTATTTACTCGATCATGCAATATTTCTGTTACTTTTTGTAGGTGTGGGAGCCCTTCGATTGGACGATAATGGTGTAATATCGATTGATTGATCTTCATGTGTGGAACTGGAGTGGAAACTTGTGCAAGTTGCTGCCTGAAGTGATGAAGTTTGTGTGTGTCATCAGTCATGTGTTGAACCCATTTTGCGCTATGTTGAACTTTGGCTGTGTTGAACTTGCTTGTTCTAGAATTTATTGTACCTGTACTCAGCTTATGCGCCAGAATTTCATATGAACTTGTAATGGAGTTTATTATCTTCATGTTGTTGTTCCAGAATTTCTTCATGTTGTTGTATTGGACATGTACTAAGTGCTTGTACTAGATTGATTTGTGCCTTGTGTTATTGTGCAGTTCTGCTGGTGCTTGACTGCTTGTACTTGTAGTCTTGAGTCTTGACCTTGCACTGGATTGTGCTTGTATGTACTATAAGTGCTTTGTACTGGAACATAAATTGTCTAGAATTTCTTCAAACACGTCACTAGGCTGTGCTTGTACCCCCTACTTGTATTGGACATGTACTAAATTTGTTTCTTCATGTAGCAAAACCATGTGTTGATCAGAAGTTCGCGTCAACTTTGGTTAATTTGGTTATTACCGAAACCGAACCGAAAGCAAACGGTTACAACCGAAACCAAACCGTATCTATGTATAAAACCGTATAAACCGAAGTATAAAAACCGTATAAACCGATAACCGTATAAACCGAACCGAATCAAACCGAAAAAACCGAATGCACAGGCTGAGGGGAACCCATCACCGGTGGCCATCTTCATCATCCCGGCGCTATCCATGACGAGGAGGGAGTAGTTCACCCTCGGGGCTGAGGATATGTACCAGTAGCTATGTGTTTGATCTCTCTCTCGTGTTCTTGAGGTGATACGATCTTAATGTATCCTAAGCTTTGCTATTGTAGTTGGATCTTATGATGTTTCTCCCCCTCTACTCTCTTGTGATGAATTGAGTTTCCCCTTTGAAATTATCTTATCGGATTGAGTCTTTTATGAGAAAACTTGATGTATGTCTTGCCGTGATTATCTGTGGTGACAATGGGATATTATGTGCCATTTGATGTATGTTTTGGTGATCAACTTGCGGGTTTCGTGACATTGGGAACCTATGCATAGGGGTTGTCACACGTTCTTGACTCTCCGGTAAATACTTTGGGGCACTCTTTGAAGTACTTTTATGTTGGTTGGATGAATCTGAGATTGTGTGATGCATATCGTATAATCATGCCCATGGATACTTGAGGTGACAATGGAGTATCTAGGTGAAATTAGGGTTTTGGTTGATTTGTATTTGAAGGTGTTATTCTAGTACGAACTCTTTTATAGATTGATCCGAAAGAATAACTTTGAGGTGGTTTCGTACCCTACCATAATCTCTTCGTTTGTTCTCCACTATTAGTGGCTTCGGAGTGACTCTTTATTGCATGTTGAGGGCTTGTTATATTATCTATCTATGTTATTATTGTTGAGAGAACTTGCACTAGTGAAAGTATGAACCCTAGGCCTTATTTCCTATCATTGCAATACCGTTTACGCTCACTTTTATCATTTGTTACCTTGCTGTTTTTATATTTTCAGATTACAAAAACCTATATCTACTATCTATTTTGCACTTGTATCACCATCTCTTCGTCGAACTAGTGCACCTATACAATTTACCATTGTATTGGGTATGTTGGGGACACAAGAGACTCTTTGTTATTTTGTTACATGGTTGCTTGAGAGAGACCATCTTGATCCTACGTCTCCTACGGATTGATAAACCTTAGGTCATCCACTTAAGGGAAATTTGCTACTATCCTACAAATCTGTGCACTTGCAGGCCTAACAACGTCTACATGAAGAAGGTTGTGTAGTAGAGATCAAGCTCTTTTCTGGCGCCGTTGCCGGGGAGGCTAGGTAAGTGAAGGTATATCTTTAGATCTTGCAATCGAATCTTTTTGTTTCTTGTTTTAGCACTAGTTAGTCTATAAAAGAAAATTACAAAAAAATAGAGTTAAGTTTGTCTCATACGCTTCACCTTTTTAATATCTTTTGTGAGTATGATGGAAAGGATAATTGTGCTCAAGTGCTAGAAGAAGAAATCTCTAAATTGTTTGGCACTGAATATTTGAATGATGAGCATGATTGCAATGTTGTTAGTACGAATTCTTTGAATATCCATGATGCTAATGATGATTGCACTACGAGCTCACCATCGACCATCCCCCGGTGAGCAGCGTCGTTTACCCCTTTTCCGATCGTTTTAGTCGCCGTAGGCCACCATCCGCCACCTACCGTGGCAACGCCTGAAACTTACTATGTACGCGCACTCGCCATGTTCACCACGGCTGCCGTCCCGCTCGAGGTTGCCTTCCGCTGCTGCTGCGCTAAGACGGCTGCTCTCGGTCGCACCGGGCCACACCCGGCTCGCCCGTGCACCGCCCCGCACCCCGCTCGCTTCCTACTGTTGTCCGCGTGCTGCTGCTTCCGCTGAAACTACAGCTGCTGCTTCTGCTGAAGCCGCCGCCCGCAGTCCCTGCACCGCCTACTGCCGTTGCTGCTGCGTTGATTCAGCTTGCAGCTGCAGCTCGTGCTGTTGTTGTTGTGCCGCTGCAGCTGCTCGGCTTACCGCTACTGCTCTCTGCTTCGCGGCCTTGCCGCCTGTGCGATCCTGCTGCTACTTGCTACTGCTCTTGCACCACTGCTGCTCTACGCTGCTACCGCTCCTAACCACTATTGCTGCTGTTACCTGATGCTTGCTAGCTAGGTACGGTTGCTCTCCTCCATGGCAGTGTGTGTATGCGCCGTGTGTGTGTGGTGTGTGTTCGTGTGTGTGTGGCCGCCTAGGCCACTACCACCTCGGTCGGCCCCTGTTGAGATTAGAAACTAATCTCCGTTAGTGCTAAAATAATCCCCCTATGTTGACTAAATTGATTGACTTGGTCTAGATGTAGTCTATGTCATGTGGGCCTATCTTATTTCTTAAAAAAAGCCTAATCAAAAGTCTGTTTCAATGTCAAGTAGGCCCCACTTGTACTATTCATTGGTTGACCAGTCAATTGTTGACTGGGTCAACCCAACCCCACTGGCCCCACTATCATACACACATGCTAGAGTAGCACTAGGTTACAAAAGTATTTACTATTTTTAATTCGAATTGAATAATTAAAACAATTCCAAAATATTATTAAAACTTTAAAAAATCATAATAAATAAACCGTAGCTAGGATGGAAAACTTTGTACATGAAAATTGCTTAGAACGACGAGACGAATTTGGTTACGCGACCCGTTTGTCCGCCACACATCCCTAGCATAACGAACACGCAACTTTCGCCCTCTGGATCACCTGTCCAAAAACGTGAAACACCGGGGATACTTTTCCGGATGTTTCCCCCTTTCGCCGGTATCACCTACTACCGCGTTAGGGCACACCTAGCACCACGTATTGCCATGTTATGCTTTGTGATGCTTTGATTGCTCTATTATTTATTGTGTTTCCCCTCCGTTACTTCTTTCCGGTAGACCTCGAGACTGCCGGCGACCCCCAGTTCGACTACGGAGTTGACGACCCCTCCTTGCCAGAGCAACCAGGCAAGCCCCCCCTTTGATCACCAGATATCGCCTATTCTTCTCTCTACTGCTTGCATTAGAGTAGTGTAGCATGTTACTGTTCGGTTACTCCTATTCTGTTGCATAGCCTGTCATTGTTGCTACAATCATTGATACCTTACCCGCAATCCTAAATGCTTAGTATAGGATGCTAGTTTGTCATCATTGGCCCTACATTCTTATCAGTCTGCCTTGCTATACTATTGGGCCGTGATCACTCGGGAGGTGATCATGGGTATATATTATACATATATACATACTATACAGATGGTGACTAAAGTCGGGTCGGCTCGTTGAGTACCCGCGAGTGATTCACGGATTGGGGGCTGAAAGGACATTTGTCCCGACGGCCCTCTATGTGGATCTTTGTGGCGGAGCGACAAGGCAGGTTGATACCACGTAGGCGAGAGGTGGGCCTGGCCCTAGTCGGCGTTCGCGGTTGCTTCATAATAACACGCTTAACGAGATCTTGGTATTTGATCTGAGTCTGGCCACTGGCCTATACGCACTAACCAACTACGCAGGAAAGGTATGGGCACTCAACGTCGTGGTATCAGCCGAAGCCTTCGTGATGTCAGCGACTGAGCGGCGCGCGCCGGATTGGAACATAAGCCTGCTCTTGTATTAAGGGGGCTAGTTCTGCTTCCGGCCGCCCTCGCAACGTGCAGGTGTGTAATGGGCGATGGGCCCAGACCCCTGCGCCATAGGATTTAGACCGGCGTGCTGACCTCTCTGTTGTGCCTAGGTAGGGCTGCGACGTGTTGATCTTCCGAGGCCGGGCATGACCCAGGAAAGTGTGTCCGGCCAAATGGGATCGAGCGTGTTGGGTTATGTGGTGCACCCCTGCAAGGAAGTTTATCTATTCGAATAGCCGTGTCCCTCGGTAAAAGGACGACCCGGAGTTGTACCTTGACCTTATGACAACTAGAACCGGATACTTAATAAAACACACCAAGACAAGTTCCACAGACAACCTGGTGATCGCTTTTCCACAGGGCGAGGAGGGGGATCGCCGGGTAGGATTATGCTATGCGATGCTACTTGGAGGACTTTAGTCTACTCTCTTCTACATGCTACAAGACGGAGGTTGCCAGAAGCGTAGTCTTCGATAGGACTAGCTACCCCCCTATTATTCTGGCATTCTGCAGTTTAGTCCACCGATATTGCCTCTTTACACATATACCCATGCATATGTAGTGTAGATGCTTGCTTGCGAGTACTTTGGATGAGTACTCATGGTTGCTTTGCTCCCTCTTTTCCCCCGTTTTCTTTTCTTCTCGGATGCCGCAACCAGACGTTGGAGTTCAGGAGCCAGACGCCACCGTCGACGACAACTACTACACTAGAGGTGCCTACTACTATGTGCAGGCTACTGACGACGACCAGGAGTAGTTAGGAGGATCCCAGGCAGGAGGCCTGCACCTCTTTCGATCTGTATCCCAGTTTGTGCTAGCCATCTTATGGCAACTTCTTTAACTTATGTCAGTACTCATATATTGTTGCTTCCGCTGACTCGTCTATGATCGAGCACTTGTATTCGAGCCCTCGAGGCCCCTGGCTTGTAATATGATGCTTGTAAGACTTATTTATGTTTTTAGAGTTGTGTTGTGATATCTTCCCGTGAGTCTCTGATCTTGATCGTACACGTTTGTGTGCATGATTAGTGTACGATTGAATCGGGGGCGTCACAACAAGGTTGCCTCTTCGTGGAACCTTCGTTGGTGGAGCCATCCGTGGACTCGCGCGACAGTTACCCGTTGTGGGTTGAAGTCTCCATCAACGTGGATGTACGATAGCACCACCTATCGGAACCACGCCAAAAATCTTCATGTCATCATTTCGTTTGCACTCTCCAAACCCTTCCCTTTACCTTCATATGCAATGTTTTACTTTCCGCTGCTACACTCTTAGAATTGCATGTGTAGGTGGATTGCTTGACTTGTGCAAATTGCTAAAATCTGCCCATAACTAAAATTGGAAAAATGTTAGAGTTTTATTTGGTTAAGTAGTCTAATCACCCCGCCCTCTAGACCTACTTTCAATGCTACAAGTGGTATTAGAGGTCTGGTCTCCATTTGCCTTGATTTCCATAGCTTTGGTGATCATATCCTTGGTTTCACAACCTAGGAGAGTATAGCGTCTAGCAAGGGGAATTACCACCATAGAGGTCCTTACTTTGATGGTACTAATTTTGTTGGAAGCATAAGATGAAAATGCATATTCTTGGTCATAACCCCGCGGTTTGGGCTATTGTGCGCATTGGCTTGCAAGGTGATTTCTGAGAGGATGGAAAAGAACCGGATCGTGAAGCATCGGCGGAAGAAATTAAGATGTTGCAATACAATGCTCAAGTTTGTGATATTCTCTTCAACGGATTGTGCCCCGAAGAATTCAACAAAATCAGCTGTCTTGAGAATGCAAAGGAAATTTGGGATACTTCGGTTGATATGCACGAAGGTACCGAGTCCGTCAAGGAATCCAAATTGGATGTGCTTCAAAGTGAGCTTGACAAGTTCAAGATGAAGGATGGTGAAGGAATCGCTGAGATGTACTCTAGGCTTGCTCTCATCACAAATGAGATTGCCAGCTTAGGAAGCAAAGAGATGACCGACAAATTCATCATCAAGAAGATCCTAAGAGCCTTGGATGGAAAATATGATACCGTGTGCACCTTGATCCAGATGATGCCCAATTACAAAGATCTCAGGCCCACGGAAGTCACTGGTAGAATTGTTGCTCATGAGATGTCACTCAAGGATAAGGAAGAGCTCCACAACAAGTCTAGTGGTTCTTACAAACTTCAAGTGATGCTCCTACAACATCAAGTGAGAAACAAGTTTCCAATGAAGTATTGAGCTTAGTGGTGAAGAACTTCAACAAGTTCTACGAGAATAGAAGCAAAGAGAGAAGCTCCAAGTCAAGATCCTACAATGACAAAAGATCTTCTAGTCGTGGTCATAATTGCTACAATTGTGGAAGACCCGAACACTACTCCAATGAGTGTACGACTCCCTACAAGAAAATAGAAGATTCACCAAAAAGGAGAAGTAAAAGAGATGAATCACCACCAAGAGAGAGAAGGAGTAGAGATGATCGTTATGAACGAAGACCCTCTCGTAGAAGCAAGGATTCGGAAAGGAAGGACAATTCATCAAAGAGCTACACAAGACAAAGACATCAAGCTCACGTTGGTGAATGGGTATCTGGTTCCGACTCTGACAACTACTCCGAGAGAACCTATCACTCCAACTTTGGATATACTCAAGATGAAGGTGTTGCCAGTCTTACACTTGTGTCATCCAACTCCTATGACATATTTAATTCACCAAATGAAGGAATTGGAAGATGCTTCATGGCTAAAGGCCCTAAGGTATCACACCCCGAGTATGTTGATTTCAATAGTGATGAAGATGATTTGCTAGGTGATGATGATTTACTTGTTGACAACACTAGTGATGAAAGCTATGATGAAATTGCTAGTATTCGTGCTAATCAAGATGAAATGAATGACAGTGATAAGAAGGAGATTAAGCTTCTAACTAAAGTACTAAACACTCTTAAGTTAGCTCATTAAACAACTCTAGAGGATCATAAAGAGCTCCTAAAGACTCATGAGAAGCTACGCTTCGAGAAGCTAAATTTAGAGCAAGAGCATGAGTTCTTAAAAGCTATCAATGATGATCTTCGAAAGAAGAGTTCCTCTTATCTTGCCAAACATCTCCTCTTGTCTACTTATATGCCACAAGTAAAATCTAGCAGTAAGAACAAGAAAGATTCTTCCTCTAGTAGTAACAACAAACATGTTAAATCCAATATTGTTACGTCTAGTAGTTCTCTTGATTCCACTAATGATTCTCTTAGCCAAGTTACACTTGAGCAAGAAAATAGCTTATTGAAGGGAATTATAGAGAAAGGTATTTACAAGGGCCTTCCCGGAAGTAAGCAATTTGAGGAAATTATATGCAAGCAAGGAAGGCACCGGAAGAATCAAGGTGTTTGTTTTGAACGAAAGTTCAATGCCAATGGAGTTGAGTGGGAAGAAGATCAATACTCCAAGGCGAAGTTTGTTCCTCAACAAGATAAGTATGACCCCACTTCTTTCAAGGAAACACAAGCTCAAGATGATCTTCCACCACAAGAGCACAAGCTAAAAGGCAAGGACAAGCTTCAAGAAGAGATTGATTCATTTGAAGAAACCCCTAAGGCCATGGTCAAGTGGGTTCCCAAGACTACGTCAAGGTCCACTTCATCAAGTACGACTACAAATCCAAGGATTCCCATCAAGTTGATGTGGATCCCAAAGAAAAAGAACTAGAGAGTTCTTGAGGGTGACTACGCCAACATACTTCACTCATATTCATTTTTGCGAGGACAAGTGCAATCAACTTTCATATCTTGCACTAGTTCATGGAGTAACAAACCCTCTTGTTGGTAAGACAAGGGACAAGGTAACCTAATGCTTTCATGGACATCATCACAAAGTGTGTTTCACTCGATGTTTATGGATATCCTTGTATGTTCCTTGTGGGACTAACCCATGTAGGTATTGAAAGTGCAACACCCCAATGGATTGCTCCAAATGATCTACATCAACATTGAGCATCCACATCTTCGACATCTACATGAAGTCATTATCGACAAAACCCAAGGTTAGTTCATCCCTCTTAGTGGTGATATCACATCTAGGGGGAGCTTTGCTCTAAAAATTGAGCTAGAGCAACTTTGATGGTGTGAACACAACAATGCTTTATGTAAAAGTGGTAACCCCACTTGTGCTTAAACGATGAGTATGACCCACGATCAAATGTTCTCATTTGACTCCTCAGTCATCAATATACTCATATATAGATGACCTTTTCATCACCAACTGCTTGATAGATGCTAGAGTGTATGTGCATGCTTTGACACATGTTTTATTTGCTATCTTGTTGTGTGAGCATGTTGGTTGCATAATTTTCTCCATTCGAGGACATCCATTTGTTGTTTTGATTGTTTGTTTTTTTTCTTTTGCCAAATGGATGGACAAGAATGCCTAAGTGCTCCCTCTAGTTATCTATGCTTTTTCACGTCTCAAACTCTATTCATGCTAAATCACAAAGTTTGAACAAGTCACTTTCGAACCCTCCGGGTGAGGAGCACTCGAAGCCACCGATCCGTCAAGGGCTTAACTTCCAAAAACTCTCAATGATTTTCGTTCACACCAACCTATCCAACTCTGTCTTACCGATATCAGTAAGTTGATCAAGGTTTTCATCTCAGTGCCATCGATTAGAACAATTCAGTCACTTCGAGTTCCAGCAACTACTAGCAGTTTTGCATCTCGGTGCCACCGTGACGTTCCACTCAGCGCCACTGACAGCGTTTGGGAATATATACTGCGGCTTGAAGTTTGGAAATGTCTTCAAACACACTCGCCCGCGCCTTCCCAGCACTGCCGCCCCTAGGTCTCCAGATAATTGTCGTCTCCGCCAATTATCCTCCGCCGCTGGTCTCCACCGCTGTCAACGGGTATCTTCACCACCGTTGCCGCCATAGCAATCTGTCACCAAGTTAGGGTACCTTTGTGCTATCCTTTACTCCGATTCTTGCACAAAGTATATTGCCTTTATTCTTCCCACATATGAGATCAATCTATCCAGCAAAGAAATCCTTTAGAATAGATTTGATGCAAAAACTTAGTGTTAGGTTTTTGCCGAACCCATCTCGGACCGACCGATCTGAGGATATCGGTCACGCCGATTGGCCCTCGCCATTGCACGAAGTACAACTCGGTCCGACTGAAGTGTATTAATCGGTGAGACCGAAATCACTTTCTCTGTGAAACCCTAGCATCTCAGAGTCACCGAACTGCATATCAGTCTGACCAAAACTGCATGTTTAGACTCTGTGAGTGATTCGGTGTCACCGAGTTTGTCAAATCGGTAGCTCCGAAATGCTTTCTACAGAAAACTAAAGTTAAGTTTTTGTTTCAGTTTTTTGCAAAAACAAGTTGTATTTGGTGATGCTCATCTACTCTATCCACACCCATATATTCACAGGGTCAGTTGCAGCTATGTCAGAGGTTAGTGACAGTCCAAAAAAGTTTGAAGAGCAGCTCAATCTCAGTGAGGGCACTAGTCCAAATAGTAGCTATGATGAGGGGGGTAGGAGCACTCCCAGCAACTTGCCTAAGGCAGCTACTAGGCAAAGGAAGAAAAGAACTTCTGAGAGTGAAGATGAATATTTTGTGATTATGGAGGAAGTGACCTGCAAGAAAAAGGTGCTCAAGAAAGAATATGCTGCTGCTGCTGCCACAAACCCAGGCCTTTCCAAGAAGGCTCCTGCAAAGAGGACTCCAGTGTCGAAGGCCAGAGCCACAACTCAAGAAACAATGCAGTTTACACTTGAGCCCAGAGAGGATGAAGAAGCTGGTGCTGGTGGAAAGAAGAGGAAGGAAAGGGTCAGGAAGACCATTGCTAGAGTTGGCATACCATCCCTGATGAGGGATGAGGAGGAAGAAGAAGAGGAGGAGGAAGAGCCTGCTGCACCTCCTGCCAAAACACAAAAGCTGATGGGGGATGCCATCAAGACTGGGGCTGCTCCTTCAAAGCCCAAGTCTGCCCCCAAGCCCTCAACTCTAGCTCAACCACCCAAGACAACAACTCCCAAGAGATCAACAAGGAATATATCAGCTATAGACAAGAACAAGGCCCTAGGGCCTGAAGTTCAGGAAGATGATGAGCAACTAGTGCGCAGGATACTCAAGCCCAAGATCCCAGATAATAATGATGATCATCCTATGGCAAAGAATATGAAGTTGAGAAAGGATCATGGTCTGAGATTGTGGAGGCAAAATGATCCTTATGCCACAAGGATAAGGACTGTTGTGGATTATCATTTTCATACAAGAGAACAGCAGGACTTCTATGAGACTATTCTAGTGGACAAGAAGCCCATTGTTTGTGACATGAAATGGATTGATTGGGAATATATTGATGAGAATGAGGATTATTTTCCCCATGTGCATGAGAGCTTCAGGATGAATGGTGTTGACAAGTTTGTTGGTCAGAAATTGACAAAGTGGAACGACGAGATGATCATGCAGTTCTACTCCACTGCCCACGTCTACCCTGATGGTAAGATAGTGTGGATGACAGAAGGCACCAGATATCAGTCAAAAATCTCTGAATGGGCCAAGTTTATCAGTGCCCCCAAGGAAGAAGAGAATGATCTTGATGTGTATGGCAAGCTTAGGAAGGATCACAACCCTATGACTAACATGTACAAGCCAATCCCTGATGCAGCTTTGGAGACACACAAGTTTTGTTCTATTTACTATCTGCTTGCTGGTCTAACCACCATGAACACTATCTTGAGGCACAAGTCTGGAGATCATAGGATGATACATGGTCACTCCATCAACCTGCTTCACTTGTTTGATGTCCCTCAGAAATTTAAAGTCATGAGCTTGTTTGTTGAGACATTGAAGAGGACAGCAGCCGATCAGAAGAGGTCTTGTGGATATGCCCCACACATCCAGACATTGATCAACTCCAAGATGGGAACTGGGACATATCTGCTGGTTAGAGAGCATCTACCCTTGAGGCCAGACTTTGAGGACAACGAGGTTGTCATCGATGCTTCAGATCCTACTTGTGTTGAAGCCCAGGAGAAGATTGAGAGAGCTAAGGTTGCAAAAGCAGCAAAGGTAACAAGTGCCCCAGATGCTTCCATAGTGCTACTCAAGACCAAGCAAGTGTAACACCCCAAAAATTTAACCATGTTTTAAATATTAAAATTTTGCCAGGGGTTTAAAAAAATTCTCTCTGGAGTTTCTGTTGATTTCAGAACCATTTTTCTTTAATATTGAGGACTTTTCCCCAAGTGGAAACTTTCCAAAAATATTAATGGACTTCTATACTCTCTCAATAAAACAATTCTTAATCAGTGGTTTTATCTGCATAATTGTTTTTCTTGAGCCTTATTCTTTCAAAGTGATTTTTTAGAGTCCCTTTTGCACTGCAACCATTTGATAAATGCATGTAAAGTTTTCACCAAAAATTGGGGATGACATATGATATACCTAAATCACTTTTGTGCAAAAACATCTTCTGTTCATAGGAGATTTTGAGCTCTACACCTAATTTTTAAATCTGGTCCAGTGGACAATTTTACATTACAACCTATTTAAACAGTTCTTTAAAACTTCCATCAAAATTAGGGGAGGTCAGTAAGAGTATTCTATCCACCTTTATGCAAAAACCAAGTTGTGTCTTTTGAAAATTTTGAGTGAATCAGCCTCTTTTTCATTTTGGTCCAACTTGAAGATTTATACTGCAACCATATCTTTACTTGCTCTTTCGTCCATGGTTCTTTTTCCTACTTGTAGTCCTTCCTACAAAACCCTTAAGTCCAAGAGCATGAAACATTTGGAATAGTTTTGGTCCATGAGATGACAACCTCTAGTTTCTGCCCAAAACTGATTTTCTCAAATATTTGCACTAACAAGTTTCTTTGTTTGCAAACTAACCTTGCCACCCTCTTTGCCTTCTAAAGAGACCCCAATCTGGAGATTATGACCACTCCAAGAAATGCCTAGGTGCCCTTGGCATTTTGTCAAACACCTTGTAGGCATGACCATTTTTGACATGGTTTTTAGTTAGCATTGCAAGCTTGGTCTCCTGGCCAAACCCCCTTGTCCATTAGCTTTCTTGCAAACCCTAGACAAGTCCTGTTAGTTGCCAGCCTTACCCGAGCGCTCTAGACCACCTTGGCATTCGGTCGAACACGTCGCGTGCGTGCTCTAGGCGCGCCCAGAGCGCACGTTTTGCACGCGCGTGCATCGAGCCACCGCGTCGCTCCCCGACTTTTGCTCGCCCTACAGAGCCGCGCCCCACCCTCGACCACTCACCGGAACGCGCCAAGCTGCCTCTAGTGCCCTGCAACACCGCCGTCAGAGCCCCTTGGCGGCACGCCGGCGTACGCAGTGAGCCCCTGCCATGGTCGGCGCCGCCCGAGCCGCAGCCGCGCGCCAGCTGCCCCTGGAGCAGTCCGAGCTTATCCCCTCGCTCGGCTGCAAGCGCTCGTCGGTGCCACGATGCCCTACCGCAGCAGAAACGGTCGGCCGGCGATCCTATCCTCGGCAATGTCAGAACCGACCTAGCCACTCTATAAAAGGGTGACCCCGAACTCCTCCTAGACCTCAGGCAGCCTCAAGTCACTCCACTAGCGCTCCCCTAGCTCGCAATCGACCAGGAGAGGCCGTCTTCCCCGTCTCCAGCCAGCTCGGCTACCGCCACCCTCCGGCCCGTTTCATCGCAACCAGGCCCTCCCCCGTCCAGCCAACACCACCACTCGACTCCCCTTCGTCTTGCGGAGCCGCCCAGCTGTTCAAACACGACCGGGAGCCACCGTAGTTCAAACGCCCGAAACTCCCGAAGCCACCAGCCGCCGCGAAGCCCGCCGCTAGCGACTCCCTCCGTCCCCACCTGATTGGCGACCACCGGGAGGACCGCCCTGGACCCGCGGATCCACCTCCACCCTCAGTGTCTCGAACGGTGCCGCCGTTCGCCGGCGAGTATCGCCGGAGTCCCGCCTTCGCCCGGGGCAGAGGAAGAGGAGGGAGAGGACTAGTCAAACCTGACTAGTGGGCCCGCTGAACCCACTGTCAGTGACACGCGCGCCGTCCACGCTGGATAAGTGGAGGCATAAAGCCAAAATACGCCTTTGACGTGGTCAGTAATCGAAACGTTTTTCTTTTTCTATTTTATTTTTAAAAATAGATTTTTGACCAAAACTTTGACTCCCTATAACTTTTCAAATATAACTCCAAATGAATTGATTCTTTTTCCTACCTCTCTCAAATATTGTCTAGTTTATTTTAAGATTTATTTCATAATTTTTCAGACAACTTTTTGGTACTGTTTTTGAAACTATTCATTGATTCAAAAATATTTTTAATAGGATTTTGGAGAGAGGAGAAAAACTTTCAAAGTTTTGGGAATGCACCCTGCCTCCCTACTACTTGAAGGCAAGCATTCTGAATCCTGGCATAATATTGTCGTGTGTTGTTTGATACGGTTACAACACCACTCGTCTCAGAGTTTTTCATTATTTTCTGTGATGATAAGTTCAAACTCACGAGTGCATATTGATGATTCATGTTGTTGGAGTTTGATATGTTGAGATGGTAGTCACCATCACATGCCTCTCGTGCATACCGGAAGGAACTCGGGAAAGCCTCTGTCTTGGGTAGACACGAGCTTGTCTCCGGTCGTCGAGACGATTGTGTCTGGTACGGCATAGTGGGACATGATGAGTGGTGGTTATGTCTGTTGGTTGAAAACATATGTGTTATGCTAATCATGCAGGTAACACATAAACCTCCTGAGTCGACCGTAGATCGAGTCTTGTTCCAGTAACCCCCACACTTGTTTCGTGCTACCACTAGTCCCTGCCACAGGTAGGGTACGGTTTAGTAATTTGTCAACCCCTTTCTAGCACACACCGTACAGAGGGGCCGGGATGAGGGTACCATGGCCATGGATTAAATCCAGTCATCCGGTCAGGGGGCATGGGTGTTTTGGTTGTAGCCAAGGGGGTAGCTTCCCCAGTCTGCGCGCGGTATAAATTTTGTGATCCCATGCTAATCGAGGTTGTAGCCTCCCCACTTAGAGTTTTGCTTAATGACTGTCGTGGGTGATTCCAGACACTGATGAGTCAAGCTGGTGTGTGCGGTTTGGTGTGTTTTCAACTGAAAGACCGTGAGCGGAATTAGTCCGGATGGACTAACGGAATCCGTTACTCGTGGGTAAAGAGTACACCCTCTGCAGAGATTAAACCTATTCGAGTAGCCGTGTCCGTGGTTAAGGATTACAGTCTGGGTTGGGTCAAGTGTCGGTCTTAGTGTCGGTCTTCGGAGGGGAAAAACAACTAAGTCAGAACTTTGATTTAGACCAGTGAAATATGATGATTGTGATTATTATTATTATGGACTAACGATGTTCATTATTTGATTTATTAAGTATCTCTGGGACGGTTCTACCTCCGGGATATTCACTGTAACTATTCCGTTATAGGCCCTTTATGTGGTGTCGCATAGACGCCCGACTGTGGCATGTTTGTTATTTATTTACTATAAGCCCTTTATGTGGTGTCGCATATACGCCCGACTGTGGCATGTTTGTTATTTATTTACTATAAGCCCTTTATGTGGTGTCGCGTAGACACCCGACTGTGGCATGTTTGTTATTTATTTACTATAAGCCCTTTCTGTGGTGTCACTCAGACGCCCGACTGAGGCACTCTATTTCTACTCTCTAATTGCATGATTCATGTGTTGCGTGGATAACTTGATTGCGAGCATCATGAATTTTATTTCTGTGACTGACGTTGTGATCATAGAGTATTCCCGAGCATGATTATCGTTGTTATATTATTCCTGTGTTCATAATGTTTGCGAGTACATTCAATGTACTCACTGGCTTGTCCCTGGCTATTGTCTTGGCCAGATTCCTTGCGCGGAGAGGAGCAACGAGACGACAGCCCCGGAACCAAATCAATGGTCCGTGAAGATAGGAGTTAACCTGGTCAGTTGTTCCCGTGGGAAATGGAGTCCCATAGACGCTGGTGATCCGTAAACCGCTTTCGCCACCAACCACTAGAAATCTTGTGTTGTACTCATAGGCCAGAATGGTCTTGTACTACATAACATGTACTTTGCTTGGAGTTTTGTATCAAATTTGTGTCTTGCCAGCTAACAGTAATCCTGGGGCTGGTGAGCATAAGGGCCATTTTCTGGGAAATTAACATCCCAAAAACCCGGTCCTGACAGACTTGGTATCAGAGCCAGGCTGACCATTGGCTAATCCTATCTTAGCCAGGTCAATAAACCTAGTTTAACCAAACCACCAGACCATAACCTAACCTCGGCCAAGCTTCTCGCGTAAGATAGCTCCACAGTGACCCGACACCTTTTGGCAGTCGGTGCCCAACCTATCAGCCTAGCCTGTCGATCGCACGCCAGCGACCGACACCTAAATTGTCCCATTCGCAAGCGTGCGAAGGAAGACTCCGCCCTCTTTTTCTATAAAAGGGCGCGCTAACCTCAACACAGCACAATGCAGCCTCCTTCCCCAAACCAAGCCATAATGCCTAGCCCCGTCGTGCACAATGAAACCACAGCAAACAACCTTGGAGGTTTTGTGGTCGTGCTAGCAAACCTCACCCGCCGTGCCTTTGCATTAGAGGAGCCTCCAGAATGTGTTGTGTACCAAGGACCCATGAGCGGTGAGTGCCGTCAATTCTGGGCCACTGTACACATCTATGGTAGGGGTCTATCGCCAAAACGCCCCTACAGGTTCACCGGAAGGACAACTCCTTTGAGCCACAAGCCATTCAACTAGCTGCTCGAGAGGCTATAGTTCAACTCTGACACTTGTCGCCCAGGGTTAACTGTCGCTCGTTCTACTACTACCCCAGCCGTGACGGGTATGGTAGGCAACCCCAGGTTGTCAACGGAGATCACGAGACGGATCCTGCATTATTGCATCTAGTGCGCTATGTAGGTGCACTTGAGGAACTGTTCGATCAAATCACCCTTGATCTGATCGCAGCTCGTGGAGAGCTGGTTCGCCGAGCCCCGGCAAGAGGAGGAGATGAGCCCGACGCCGACAACCCAGTCGTGCTGTTTGGACACCCGATCGAGACCTTGAGGACTGCCCCAGCCATCGACCACAATACTCTGGTGTCCCTAGAAGTGCTTCGTCGCATTTTGGGAACACGCTCCAGCGGGATTGTGGCCAACAATCCCCGGGATGGTCATCATCGCTACCCCGACCCGGCAGCCCCTCAACCCACTCCAGCTAATTCCGACGGCGAAACCCGTGGAGAAGTCTCGACGTCCACAAGGCAGGCTCGTTTGGATATAAACGAGGTAGACTAAGTCACTCTAGTAGTACCGAGTCTCAGTAAGCCCACACCCTGTGATTTTGTAATCCTACATCGACTTAAATAATCACAACTTTCTTGTGTGCCTCTGTTTTAAATAGTAGCCTTGCATTAAATATGTGAGCATGCGGTTGCTATTTATTTATTTTTCAGGCCCAGCTACCTAAATCACGCCGACGACTCCCACAGTAATACATCACCTTGACGAGATATGTGTAGCTGTAGCATTGACCCCGACCCCCTTAGAGCAGACCCGATCGACTAGTTACTTTTCACCATGGTAAATAACCTAGCCCCAATGCTATATAAGAGGCCACCCCGTGATCTTGCCGAGTACCCCTCACCCTGAGCACCACTCGCACAACCATTTCCATTGCCATGCCAATCCCTAGTATTTATCTAAGGACTCCAGATGCAACTCCAGGTAGCTTTGTCAAAATTTTGTGGGACTTTACCTGCAGTACCATGAGTGCTACCCATCCACCCCAGTATGAGCTGCTCAAATCGAGGATCACCCCTTCCACCTCGAAATATTGGGCAGTGGTGCACATTCCTCCCGCAAACCCAAACCAAGACCCCATAGAAGCTTCCTTCGTGGGGAAATCTATGCCAACTCCGCATATGGCCATAGAAGCTGCGGCGTATGAGGCACTTACTCGTCTTCGATTCGCGGTCCCCTATGCCAGCGAACGGGGATATTATTATTTCCCGAGTCGTGCAGCACCCGGAAAAGTAGCATCTTTCCCCGGTGAGCGAATCGAGAGAGACCCAGTACTGGCCAATCTGGCCCAGTATGTCATCGCTCAAGAACGTTTGACTCAGCAAGTAATGGGATATCTCCAGAGCCTCGCTGATTTGAACCCTCAAATCGCCATTGGCAGACCCCTAAGGCCCAACCAGGAGAGGCACATTCATCGATTGGTCAATCCACTTTCCCCGATAGAAGAAGAGTGTGCCCCGATTCTAGACACTTTTTCTCAGGACCCTGTCCAACTACCTTTAACGTTGTAGATGTCATTACTGTGTTTATGGTCCCTGCAGTTATGTTTGTGTTGCAACTTGTGTGTGGTATCCTAAATTTGTACGATGAATTAAATCGTTAGTTTCCATCTATATGAGTGATTTTACTGCGGTAAAAAAAGAAATTTTTTTAACTGTTTTCACCCTCAGTAAATTTTCTGAAGTGGGATTTTCTCGGAGATGTTGCAGCATAAATTTCTTCATGACATAGATTTTTTTATTATTTCACGCAGAACCATTACAGCAGACTCACGACCACTCGACCTAGTGCAAAGCCTCGTGTGCATTTTGCACCAAACTAATCGCCCCCCCCCTAACACCTCACAGTCTCAGAGGGAGAGATTTGTGAGTAATTACTCGGGTACAAATTACCTCCGACACCCCGACAGCAGTAGCACCTAACACCGCGCCTAATCATCATGATCATCGCCACCGTGGAGAACTAACGCTCGAGCGGCCGCATCACGACGATCATCAAGGATCATCACGCTCAGGAGCACGGAGAGCCCCAGCAATGTCGCCAAACCACCGCACAACAGGATCACGTACCAGTCCGGCATCGCCCCCGCCATTAGAGCCTCGTCTCGAGCTCCTGCAGACAGAAATGGAGAAGAAGGGAGGAGAAGGAGAAGCGAGGTCAGATGGAGGAAGAAGAAGGAGCACCGTGGTCGTTTTATAGCTCGAGATCGGTGTACGGTGGGCGAAGTCCACCAGCACCGCTCGTCGCTCAGTCGCCGGTGTTCGGAGGCGAATCTGCGAGCAGTGCCGACAGCACACTGGCCCGCGAGGTGAGTGCACGCTGCGCCAGCAGCTAGCACGCCGCGCACTACCGCAGTACGGCCTAGATGCCCTACGAGCTAGACGTCGCCGGTGGAGAAAGCACGGGAAAAGCGCGCGGGAGAGAGGAAGAAGAGAGAGCCAGAGGTAGAGGAAGAGACCGATAGTGGACCCCGGGTCCACCTGTCAGCCACCGAGAGCACTGTGCTCTCGGGTACGATCAGCGTATATTTTTAGTAATTTAGAAATTCATCCTAAATTTACTGTAACCGATAGTAGACACTAACCGTAAAAAATTTCCACGCCTCGCCAGTGTGCCACACTGTAGTTTTGCACCACTTATTGCCACCCACTGTAGCTACGTTTTATTTTCAGTAGCAATACGATTATTTTTGTGATAAGTGAGAGTATATATTTTTTTCAGTACAACCCTGAGCAAATCTCGAGGATGAGATTTTCTATTAAGGGGGTAGTGTTGTAACACCCCAAAAATTTAACCATGTTTTAAATATTAAAATTTTGCCAGGGGTTTAATTTTTTTTCTCTCTGGAGTTTCTGTTGATTTCAGAACCATTTTTCTTTAATATTGAGGACTTTTCCCCAAGTGGAAACTTTCCAAAAATATTAATGGACTTCTATACTCTCTCAATAAAACAATTCTTAATCAGTGGTTTTATCTGCATAATTGTTTTTCTTGAGCCTTATTCTTTCAAAGTGATTTTTTTCAGAGTCCCTTTTGCACTGCAACCATTTGATAAAAGCATGTAAAATTTTCACCAAAATTTGGGGATGACATATGATATCCCTAAATCACTTTTGTGCAAAAACATCTTCTGTTCATTGGAGATTTTGAGCTCTACACCTAATTTTTAAATCTGGTCCTGTGGACAATTTTACATTACAACCTATTTAAACAGTTCTTTAAAACTTCCACCAAAATTAGGGGAGGTCAGTAAGAGTATTCTATCCACCTTTATGCAAAAACCAAGTTGTGTCTTTTGAAAATTTTGAGTGAATCAGCCTCTTTTTCATTCTGGTCCAACTTGAAGATTTATACTGCAACCATATCTTTACTTGCTCTTTCATCCATGGTTCTTTTTCCGACTTGTAGTCCTTCCTACAAAACCCTTAAGTCCAAGAGCATGAACCATTTGGAATAGTTTTGGTCGATGAGATGACAACCTCTAGTTTCTGCCCTAAACTGATTTTCTCAAATATTTGCACTAACAAGTTTCTTTGTTTGGCAAACTAACCTTGCCACCCTCTTTGCCTTCTAAAGAGACCCCAATCTGGAGATTATGACCACTCCAAGAAATGCCTAGGTGCCCTTGGCATTTTGTCAAACACCTTGTAGGCATGACCATTTTTGACATGGTTTTTAGTTAGCATTGGAAGCTTGGTCTCCTGGCCTAATCCCCTTGTCCATTAGCTTTCTTGCAAACCCTAGACAAGTCCTGTTAGTTGCCAGCCTTACCCGAGCGCTCTAGACCACCTTGGCATTCGGTCGAACACATCACGTGCGTGCTCTAGGCGCGCCCAGAGCGCACGTTTTGCACGCGCGTGTACCGAGCCGCCGCGTCGCTCCCCTGACTTTTGCTCGCCCTGCAGAGCTGCGCCCCACCCTTGACCACTCACCGGAACACGCCAAGCTGCCTCTAGTGCCCTGCAGCACCGCCGTCAGAGCCCCTTGGCGGCACGCTGGCGTCCGTAGTGAGCCCCTGCCATGGTCAGCGCCGCCCGAGCCGCAGCCGCGCGCCAGCTGCCCCTGGAGCAGTCCGAGCTTATCCCCTCGCTCGGCTGCAAGCGCTCGTCGGTGCCACGATGCCCTACCGCAGCAGAAACGGTCGGCCGACGATCCTATCCTCGGCAATGGCGGAACCGACCTAGCCACTCTATAAAAGGGTGACCCCAAACTCCTCCTAGACCTCAGGCAGCCTCACGTCACTCCACTAGCGCTCCCCTAGCTCGCAATCGACCAGGAGAGGCCGTCTTCCCCATCTCCGGCCAGCTCGTCCACCGCCGCCCTTTGGTCCGTTTCGTCGCAACCATGCCCTCCCCCGTCCAGCCAACACCACCACTCGACTCCCCTTCGTCTGGCGGAGCCACCCAGCTGCTCAAACACGACCGGGAGCCACCGTAGTTCAAACGCCCAAAACTCCCGAAGCCACCAGCCGCGGCGAAGCCCGCCGCCGGCGACTCCCTCCGTCCCCACCTGACTGGCGACCACCAGGAGGACCGCCCTGGACCCGCGGATCCACCTCCACCCTCAGTGTCTCGAACGGCGCCGCCGTTCGCCGGCGAGCATCACCGGAGTCCCATCTCCACCCGGGGGCAGAGGAAGAGGAGGGAGAGGACTAGTCAAACCTGACCAGTGGGCCCGCTGGACCCACTGTCAGTGACACGCGCGCCGTCCACGCTGGATAAGTGGAGGCGTAAAACCAAAATACGCCTTTGACGTGGTCAGTAATCGAAACGTTTTTCTTTTTCTGTTTTATTTTTAAAAACAGATTTTTGACCAAAACTTTGACTACCTATAACTTTTCAAATATAACTCCAATGAATTGATTCTTTTTCCTACCTCTCTCAAATATTGTCTAGTTTATTTTAAGATTTATTTCATAATTTTTCAGACAACTTTTTGGTACTGTTTTTGAAACTATTCATTGATTCAAAAATATTTTTAATAGGATTTTGGAGAGAGGAGAAAAACTTTCAAAGTTTTGGGAATGCACCCTGCCTCCCTACTACTTGAAGGCAAGCATTCTGAATCCTGGCATAATATTGTCTTGTGTTGTTTTATACAGTTACAACACCACTCGTCTCGGAGTTTTTCATTATTTTCTGTAATGATAAGTTCAAACTCACGAGTGCATATTGATGATTCATGCTGTTGGAGTTTGATATGTTGAGATGGTAGTCACCATCACATGCCTCTCGTGCATACCGGAAGGAACTCGGGAAAGCCTCTGTCTTGGGTAGACACGAGCTTGTCTCCGGTCGTCGAGACGATTGTGTCCGGTACGGCATAGTGGGACATGATGAGTGGTGGTTATGTCTATTGGTTGAAAACATATTTGTTATGCTAATCATGCAGGTAACACATAAACCTCTTGAGTCGACCGTAGATCGAGTCTTGTTCCAGTAACCCCCACACTTGTTTCGTGCTACCACTAGTCCCTGCCACAGGTAGGGTACGGTTTAGTAATTTGTCAACCCCTTTCTAGCACACACCATACAGAGGGGCCGGGATGAGGGTACCATGGCCATGGATTAAAGCCAGTCATCCGATCAGGGGGCATGGGTGTTTCGGTTGTAGCCGAGGGGGTAGCTTCCCCAGTCTGCGCGCGGTATAAATTTTGTGATCCCATGCTAATCGAGGTTGTAGCCTCCCCACTTAGAGTTTTGCTTAACGAGTGTCGTGGGTGATTCCAGACACCGATGAGTCAAGCTGGTGTGTGCGGTTGGGTGTGTTTTCAACTGAAAGGCCGTGAGCGGAATTAGTCCGGATGGACTAACGGAATATGTTACTCGTGGGTAAAGAGTACACCCTCTACAGAGATTAAACCTATTCGAGTAGCCGTCTCCGTGGTTAAGGATTACAGTCTGGGTTGGGTCAAGTGTCGGTCTTAGTGTCGGTCTTCGGAGGGAAAAAACAACTAAGTCAGAACTTTGATTTAGACCAGTGAAATATGATGATTGTGATTATTATTATTATGGACTAACAATGTTCATTATTTGATTTATTAAGTATCTCTGGGACGGTTCTACCTCCGGGATATTCACTGTAACTATTCCGTTATAGGCCCTTTATGTGGTGTCGCATAGACGCCCGACTGTGGCATGTTTGTTATTTATTTACTATAAGCCCTTTATGTGGTGTCGCATAGACGCCCGACTGTGGCATGTTTGTTATTTATTTACTATAAGCCCTTTATGTGGTGTCGCATAGACGCTCGACTGTGGCATGTTTGTTATTTATTTACTATAAGCCCTTTATGTGGTGTCGCGTAGACGCCGGACTGTGGCATGTTTGTTATTTATTTACTATAAGCCTTTTCTGTGGTGTCGCTCAGACGCCCGACTGAGGCACTCTATTTCTACTCTCTAATTGCATTATTCATGTGTTGCGTGGATAACTTGATTGCGAGCATCATGAATTTTATTTCTGTGACTGACATTGTGATCATAGAGTATTACCGAGCATGATTATCGTTGTTATATTATTCCTGTGTTCATAATGTTTGCGTGTACATTCAAAGTACTCACTGGCTTGTCCCTGGCTATTGTCTTGGCCAGATTCCTCGCGCGGAGAGGAGCAATGAGACGACAGCCCCGGAACCAAATCAATGGTGATAGCAGTCCCGTGAAGATTGGAGTTAACCTAGTCAGCTGTTCCCGTGGGAAATGGAGTCCCATAGACGATGATGATCCATAAACCGCTTTCGCCACCAACCACCAGAAATCTTGTGTTGTACTCATAGGCCAGAATGGTCTTGTACATCATAACATGTACTTTGCTTGGAGTTTTTGTATCAAGTTTGTGTCTTGCCAGCTAACAGTAATCCTGGGGCTGGTGAGCATAAGGGCCATTTTCTGGGAAATTAACATCCCGAAAACCCGGTCCTGACAACAAGATCAGCTCAGTTATCTAATGGAGGTTACCGTGAGGATTGAGAAAAGCTTGGCCACCTTGTCTTAGAATCATGAGAGTCTTGAGAGGATTATTGAGACTAAGATGCATGACCTTGATGTGAAGGTCACAGATATTCAAACCATTATGGAGAAGCTTCAAGAGGATGCTCAGGACAAGGATGATAGACCCACAACAGACACATTTCAGAGAGCGCCAAGGGCACAAAGATCATTAGTTGTGCCAGTTGCCAGAGACTCCAGGACTACCACTTCAGCACCTACAGCCACTGCCACAGTTGTCCCTCCAGTGTCAACTCCTCCAGCTCCACGGACTTCCTCAGAGGCAGTTGTAGATGCCCTCCTCTCCACGCCATCAACGCACACTGGAGCAACAAGCCAGAAGACCACTTTAGGAGCTCCTGGATATTGTGCTTAGAATGTCGTATAGCACTATACATTTTCGAACTTTTTGGTAACTTGTTGCCAAAGGGGGAGAAAGTGTATAGATAATAGGCTGAGAGAGAGAGAGAGTGCCTCTTGCTTTTTGTTGGTTTCATTTGCCTTGCTACTTTGGTTACTTTGATTGTTTTCCTATGCTACAATTTGTGTTATGCTCATGAGATACTTAGGTGATCATGTGTTTGATCATATTATGCTTAATGCATGCTTGCATGATTATATCCATGAATGTTTGTGTATGATCAATCACTTGTATCCTTGGTGATGAGTGCATGTTATTTAACTAATATCTTTTTAGCGCTACAAAAAGATGTATGTGACATGGAAGAGCGACCCATGATCGTAATCGATTGTGCATTTGCATTCAAAAGAAAATTTTAAATAATGCACAAATTTAGGGGGAGCTCTTGCTTATCACATACTTCCCAAAGCGGCGATGTATTTCATTCATATTATCATTTGTCGAATCTTTGATCTATATGTTGTCATCAATTACCAAAAAGGGGGATATTGAAACTGCAACTAATCCTCGGGTGGTTTTGGTAATTCATAACAACATATAGTTCATTGAATTAATATCCACTCAAGTCTAATATTTCAGAAAGTTCAATGAAGTGCACGGCATGGACTATAGATATGGACCCCTCAAAATACTAAGGACACATAATGGCAAAAGCTCAAGACTCCTCATTTTATATTTTAGTGATCCAAGATCACATTGAGTCCAGAGGAAAGCCAATACTATTAAAAGGGGATGAAGTGTTGCTTAATGGTCTACTTGCTCAAAATGCTTTGTGATATTGCTCCAAAACCCTCAACCACTTTCTCATTCCAAATATGTCCAAAACAAAAAGTCAAACTCGGCCCCACCGGAATCTTCTATCTGGCGCCACCGAGTTCATTTGATATAGCCACTGCCAGAAACCCTAACACTTTGGTCACACCGATACGGATCTCGGTCTCAGCGATATGTCCTTGCAAACTCTCTGTTGCCTGTTGCAATTATTTCGGTTTCACCGAATCTGCAATCGGTCACACCGAGTTGGCTTGAATTTTTCTTTGTTGCCTTATTGCTTCACTTTGGTCTCATCGAGTTGATGTTTGCCCTAAGCCCAGCACATCGGTCCCACCGAGTTGTTCCAGTCGGTCCCATCGAGATTCCTAACGTTCACATTTTAAATTGAATCGGTCTCACCGAGTTCTTCTATTCGGTCTGACCGAGTTGGGTCAAATGTGTGTAACAGTTGGATTTTGTGTGGAGGCTATATATACCCCTCCACCTCCTTCTCCATATGTGAGAGAGCCATCAGTGCCTATTGAAAGTGCAACTATCCCTAGGTGGTTTTGGTAATTCATAACAACATATAGCTCATTGAGCTAATGCTATTCCAAGACTATTATTTCAGGAAAGCTCAATGGATGGCATGGCATGGATGATGAAAGTGGATCCCTCAAAATACTAAGGACAAAGGATTGCCTCAAGCTCAAAAGCTCAAGACTCTTCATTTTATATTTTAGTGATCCAAGATCACATTGAGTCTATAGGAAAAGCCAATACTATCAAGGAGGGATGAGGTGTTGCTTAATGAGCCTCTTGCTTCATGTGCTTTGTGATATGCTCCAAAACCCTCAACTACTTTCCCACATCCACAAATGGCCTAAACCCAAAGCCAAAATCGGTCACACCGATTCTTCCTATCCGGCGCCACAGATTCCAAAAGTCATAGCCACTGCCACGAACCCTAAGCAAATCGGTCTTACCGATAGGGATCTCGGTCTCACCGAGATGGGATTGTAATCTCTCTGTTTCCCTTCGTAACGTTTCGGTCTAGCCGAAGTGAGTGATCGGTCCCACCGAGATTGCAATGCAAACTCTCTGTTTCCTTTTTGTAACATTTCGGTCTCACCGAAAAGAGCAAATCGGTCCCACCGAGTTTACCTGACCAACTCTCTGGAAAGCTTATTACCAAATCGGTCTCACCGAGTTTGTGTAATCGGTCTTAACGAGATTACGTTATGCCCTAACCCTAACCGAATCGGTCTCACCGAGATGCATGTCAGTCCCACCGAAAATCACTAACGGTCACTAGGTTTACTAAATCGGTCCGACCAAGTTTAACAATTCGGTCCCACCGAGTTTAGTAAATTGTGTGTAACGGTTAGATTTTGTGTGGAGACTATATATACCCCTCCACCTCCTCTTCATTCGTGGAGAGAGCCATCAGAACGAACCTACACTTCCAACTTACCATTTCTGAGAGAGAACCACCTACTCATGTGTTGAGGCCAAGATATTCCATTCCTACCATATGAATCTTGATCTCTAGCCTTCCCCAAGTTGCTTTCCACTCAAATCCTCTTTCCACCAGATCCAAAACCTATGAGAGAGAGTTGAGTGTTGGGGAGACTATCATTTGAAGCACAAGAGCAAGGAGTTCATCATCAACGCACCATTTGTTACTTCTTGGAGAGTGGTGTCTCCTAGATTGGCTAGGTGTCACTTGGGAGCCTCCGACAAGATTGTGGAGTTGAACCAAGGAGTTTGTAAGGGCAAGGAGATCGCCTACTTCGTGAAGATCTACCGCTAGTGAGGCAACTCCTTCGTGGGCGACGGCCATGGTGGGATAGACAAGGTTGCTTCTTCGTGGACCCTTCGTGGGTGGAGCCCTCCGTGGACTCGCGCAACCGTTACCCTCCGTGGGTTGAAGTCTCCATCAACGTGGATGTACGATAGCACCACCTATCGGAACCACGCCAAAAACATCCGTGTCTCCAATAGCATTTGAATCCTCCAAACCCTTCCCTTTACTTTCTTTCAAGTTGCATGCTTTACTTTCCACTGCCTATATACTCTTTGCATGCTTGCTTGAATAGTGTGATGATTGCTTGACTTGTCCTAAAATAGTTAAAATCTGCCAAACTCTAAAATTGGGAAAAGGTTAAGTTTTTATTGGTCAAGTAGTCTAATCACCCCCCTCTAGACATACTTCAAGGTCCTACAAGTGGTATCAGAGCTTTGGTCTCCATTTGCTTTGACTTCCATAGCTTTTGGTGGTCATAGCCTTGGTTTCACAACCTAGGAGAGTATGGCGTCTAGCGAGGGAAATTATCACCGTAGAGGTCCTTACTTTGATGGTACTAATTTTGCTAGTTGGAAGCATAAGATGAAAATGCATATTCTTGGACATAACCCCGCCGTTTGGGCAATTATTTGTATTGGCTTGCAAGGTGAATTCTTTGATGGGAGAGAACCAAACCGTGAAGCTAATGCGGAAGAATTGAAGATGTTGCAATACAACGCTCAAGCTTGTGATATCATCTTCAACGGATTGTGCCCTGAAGAATTCAACAAAATCAGCCGTCTTGAGAATGCAAAGGAAATTTGGGATACTTTGATTGATATGCATGAAGGTACCGAGTCCGTCAAGGAATCCAAGTTGGATGTGCTCCAAAGTCAGCTTGACAAGTTCAAAATGAAGGATGGTGAAGGTGTCGCTGAAATGTACTCTAGGCTTGCTCTTATCACAAATGAGATTGCCGGCTTAGGGAGTGAAGAGATGACCGACAAATTCATCATCAAGAAGATCCTAAGAGCATTGGATGGAAAGTATGATACCGTGTGCACATTGATTCAAATGATGCCAAACTATAAAGATCTCAAGCCAACGGAAGTCATTGGAAGATTTGTTGCTCATGAGATGTCACTCAAGGATAAGGAGGAACTTCACAACAAGTCAAGTGGTGCTTACAAAGCCTCAAGTGAAGCCCCCACATCATCAAGTGAGAAACAAACCTTCAATGAAGAATTGAGCTTAATGGTGAAGAACTTCAACAAATTCTACAAGAGTAGAACTAAAGAAAGAAGCTCTAAGTCAAGGTCTTACAATGACAAAAGATCTTCTAGTCGAGAGCGCAATTGCTACAATTGTGGGAGACCCGTACACAATTCCAATGAGTGTTCGGCACCCTACAAAAGAAAAGAAGATTCTCCAAGAATAAGAAGCAAAAGAGAAGAATCACCATCAAGAGAGAGGAGGAGTAGAGATGATCGTTCTGAACGAAGACCCTCACGGAGAATCAAGGATTCAGAAAGGAAGGACAAGTCATCAAGGAGCTATACAAAACGAAGACATCAAGCTCATGTTGGTGAATGGGTTTCCGGCTCCGACTCTGACAATCACTCCGAGAGAAGCTATCACTCCGACTCCGAATATACTCAAGATGAAGGTGTTGCCAGTCTAGCACTTGTGTAAACCAACTCCTACGACATATTTGATTCACCAAATGAAGGTGTTGGAAGATGCTTCATGGCCAAAGGTCCAAAGGTAACACATCCTAAGTATGTTGATTTCAATAGTGATGAAGATGACTTGCTTGTGGATGATGATTTACTTGTTGACAACTCTAGTGATGAATACTATGATGAAATGTCAATTAATCATGTTAATCAAGATAAAATGAATGACAATGATAAGGAGAAGATTGAGCTTCTAACTAAAGAACTAAACACTCTTAAGTTGGCTCATGAAACTATCTTCGAAGATCATCGAGAACTTTTAAGGGCTCATGAGAAGTTACGCTTTGAAAAGCTCAATCTTGAGCAAGAGCATGAGTTCTTAAAGGCAATCAATGATGATCTCCGCAAGAAAAGTTCTTATTATATTGCCAAGCGTTTACTCTTATCTACTTACATGCCTCAAGTCAAGTCTAGTAACAAGTACAAGAAAGATACCTACTCTAGTAGTAACAATGATAATGTCAAATCCAATATTGTTGCTTCTAGTAGTTCTCTTGATTCCACTAATGATTCTCTTAGCCAAGTTACACTTGAGCAAGAAAACAGCTTATTGAAGGGAATTATAGAGAAAGGTGTTTACAAGAGCCTTGTCGGAAGTAAGCAATTCGAGTAAATTGTAAGCAAGCAAGGAAGGCACCAGAAGAATTAAGGTGTTGGTTTCGAACGCAAGTTCAATGCCAATGGAGTTGAGTGGGAAGAAGATCAATACCCCAAGACGAAGTTTGTTCCTCAACAAGAGAAGTATGATCCTACTTCTTTCAAGGGAACACAAGCTCAAGATGATCTTCCACCACAAGACCACAAGAACAAAGGCAAGGACAAGCTTCAAGAAGAGATTGATGCATTTGAAGAAGCACCTAAAGCCTCGTTCAAGTGGGTCCCCAAGACTACGTCAAGTTCTACTTCATCAAGTACAACTACAACTCCAAGGATTCCCATCAAGATGATGTGGATCCCGAAGAAGAAGAACTAGAGAGTTCTTGAGGGTGACTCCGCCAACATTCTTCACTCATATCATTATGGCAAGAACAAGTGCAATCAACTTCCACATCTTGCACTAGTTCAAGGAGTCACAAACCCTCATGTTGGTAAGGCAAGGGACAAGGTAACCTAATGATTTCATGGACATCATCTTGTGTGTGCATCACTCTATTACTATGGATATTCTTGTTTGTTCCTTGTGGGACTAACCCATGTAGATAAGTTGAAAGTGCAACTCACTCCAAAGGATTGCTCCAAATGATCTACATCAACATTGAGCATCCACATCTTCAACACCTACATGAAGTCATCATTGACAAAACCCAAGGTTAGTTCATCCCTCTAAGGGGGGGGGTCTCACATCTAGGGGGAGCTTAACTCTAAGAATTGAGTCAAAGCAACTCTAATGATGTGAACACATCAATGCATTATGTAAAAGTGGTAACCCCACTTGAGCTTAAACGATGAGTATAACCTATGATCAAATGTTCTCATTTGACTCCTAAGTCAATATACTCATATATAGATGACCTAGTCATCACCAATTGTTTGATAGATGCTAGAATTGGTTGTGCATGCTTTGCCACATATTTCATTTGCCATCTTATTGTGTGAGCATGTTGGTGCATATTTTACCCATTCAAGGACATCCACTTGTTGTTTTGATTGTTTGGTCTCTTTTCCTTTTGCCAAGTGGATGGACAAGAATGCCTAAGAACCTTCTTTAGCTATCTATGCTTTCCTCATCTCAAACTCTATTCATGCTACATCACAAAATTTGATCAAGTCAGATTCGAACCACTCTGTGTGAGGAGCACTCGGAGTCCCTAATTCGTCATAGACTTAAACTTCCAAAACCTCTTTGTGACTCTCGGTCTGACTGATTCCTCCATTTCGGTCCTACCGAGATCACTAAGTTGATCTGAGTTTTCAATCTCGATGCAACCGATTTGAACTTTTCGGTCTCACCAATTTGCAGTAACTGTACACAGTTATGCATCTCGGTGCCACCGAGTTGTTCCACTCGGTCACACCGACAGGGTCGGGCTATATATAGCCACGGGCAAAATTTTGGAAATTTCTCCGAAACCCTTCGCCCGCGCAATAGCTCGCTCTTCCATCAGAGGTCTCCGGATCGTCTCCTCGTCGCCAGCAGCCTCCTGTCGCTGGTCTCCGCCGCCGTCAATGGATTTCGCCCCCGCCGTTGCCGCCATAGCGAGTCCACTGCCAAGTTAGGGTATGGACTCGATCTTTGTGCTATCCACGTCTGAATCCTAGCACATTGTACTCTTATTGAATCTTGCCACGATTGAAACAATCCTATCAGCCAAAGTAATCTATAGATTAGATGAGATTCAAATTTTTAGGGTTAGGTTTCCGCCGAAACCATCTCGGACCCACCGAGTTGAAAAACTTGGTCTCACCGATTTGGCTTATGCCATTGCACTAATGACTCTCGGTCTGACCGAGAATTACTAATCGGTGTGACCGATTTGAGGATTCTGTGAAACCCTAGTAGTCTCGGTGCCACCGAACTGTGACTCGATCCAACCGAGATCATCAGTTTAGGTTCCCAAACTGCTTCGGTATCACCGAGTTTAAAAATCGGTTGATCCGAAATGCTTTCTATGGAAAACTAAAACTGAACTTTTGAATCATTCTTTTGAAAAATCTCTGCATTTTGTGATGCTCATCTATTCTATCTCATCTATAACTCTTCACAGGGTGAGCAGTCAGCTTTTTGCAGCATGTCAGACCAGAGTGACAACCAGAACAGGTCAGAAGAGCAGATGGACTTGAGTGAGGGCACTAGTCCCTCAACTATAGATGAAGGGAGCAGAAGTACTCCTAGCAATTTGCCTAAGGCTGCTACTAGGCAAAGGAGGAAAAGAACATCAGACTCAGAGGATGAAGATTACAAAGCTGAGGAAGATGAGGCTACTTCCAAGAAAGTGGTGCTCAAGAAGGAATATGGCTCTGCACATAGCACTAAGCCAGGTCTGAAGAAGAAAGTTCCTGCCAAGAGGACACCAATGCCTAAAGCCAGAAAGTCCACTCAAGTGCCAGCTCAGACTCAACCCAGAGAGGCACCTGAGAAGAAAGTCACTTCTTCCAAACCTCAGAAAGTCCCCACTGGTGAGACTATGAAGTTCACAATTGAATCAGAGGATGAAGGTGGTAAGGACAAGAAGAAGAAGAGAGCAAGAACCACAACTGCCAAGGTCCTTGGAAAGCCCCCTATGAGAAGAGATTCTGAAGAAGAGGAAGAGGTTGCTGCACCAGCACCTAAGGCACCCAAGCTTATGGGTGATGTAATCAAATCAGGGGCTGCAACATCTAAGCCCAAGGAAGCACCCACAGCTTCCTCCAAGTCCAAGCAAGTTCCAAAGAGGAATACTAGAAGTATTCCAGCTGCTGAGAAGAACAAGACCCTAGTGCCCAATGTTGTTGAAGAAGATGATGAAGAAGGTCAAGTCCTAAGAAAGCTCAAGCCCAAGATACCAGACCACAATGATGCCCATCCTGTGGATGAGGACATGAGGATCAGGAAGGATTCAGGGCTGAGACTGTGGAGGATGGAAGATCCATATGCTTCAAGAAGGAGAACTGATGTTGACTATAGGTTCCATACAAAGGAACAGCAGGACTTCTATGAGACAATTCTGCTGGATAAAAAGCCCATAGTTTGTGACATGAGGTGGGTCGACTGGACCTACATCAATGACAATGAAGAGCACTATCCTGGAGTGCAAGTGTTGGACAGAAGTTCACCCACTGGAATGATAAAATTATCATGCAGTTCTACTCCACGGCACATTTTTACCCAGATGGAAGAATTGTTTGGATGTCTGAAGGTACAAGGTACCAATCCACTGTTGAAGAATGGGCAAGTCTGATAAATGCCCCCAAGGAAAATGAGGATGACCTGGATATCTATGCAAAGAAGAAGATGGATCACAATTCCATGGCTCACATGTACAAGAAAATCCCAGACAAGGCAGTAGAGACTCACAAGTTTGAATCAGTTCATTTTCTGCTGTCAGGGTTGCCCACTATCAACTGGATTCTGAGGCACACTCTGTTGCCCAAGTCTGGTGACCATAACATGATCAGAGGGCATGCCATCAACATGTTGCATGTGTTTGATGTGCCACAGAAGTTCAAAGTCATGAGCCTGATAATTGAAACAATTAATAGGACTACAACAGATCAGAAGAGGAGCTGTGGATATGCCCCTCAGATTCAAGAATTGATCAACTCAAAGATGGGCACAGGAAAATATCAGTTGGATAAGGAACGTTTTCCACTTTATCCAGACTTTGAGGACAATGAGGTTGTCATGAATGAGAATGATCCAATATCAGTTCAAGCTCAGGAGAAGAAGGAGAAGGCAAAGAAGGAGAAGGCTGCCAAGATGCAAACTCAAGAGGAGGCATCTGAATATTTCTTGAAGACCAAACAGGAGCAGCTTGGTTACTTGATAGCATCTACACTGAGGATTGAGAAGGGACTGGCCACCCTCACTCAGAATCAGGAGAGCCTGGAGAGAATCATGGAACTCAAATCCATGACCTTGATGTCAAAGTAACTGAGATTCAGTCAGTTGTGGAGTAGCTGCAGGATGATATGCAGGAGAGGCAGGGCAAGACTACAACAAATGTGTTTGCCAGAGTGCCCAGAGCCCAGAGGTCAGTTGCAGTGCCAGTGACAGACACTAGAGCAACAACTTCAGCACCAGCTACTGCCCCTTCAGTTCCACAACCAGCTCCAGCATCCACTATAGCACCCTCTACTTCAACTGAAGCCTTCGTCCTTGGAGTCATCAGGACACCACCACCAGAAGATCAAGCCTGAGAGTTGATCTAGCACTATGCATTTTCTATGAACTTTTTGGTAACTTGTTGCCAAAGGGGGAGAAAAATGTGTAGATCATAGGCTTCGAGAGAGGGAGTGTTGCTTTTGTTCTCTCTTGCTTTATTTGGTGGTTTTAGACTTTGTTTGCTTTTGGTTGAGATACTATGCTTGTGAGACATTGATGATCATGTGTTTGATCATAAGCTACACTTATGCATGCTTGATATTATCCTATCTATCTTATGTGATCATTCACTTTGCTTGGTGATGAGTGCATGTATTCAATGTTTATTATTTTGAGCGCTCCACCAAGATGTATGTGACATGGAAGAGTAACCCATGAGCCTAATTAATTGTGCATTTGCAGTCCAAAGCAAATCTTAAACTATGCAAAAATTTAGGGGGAGCTCTTGCTTATCACATACTTCTCAAAGAGACGATGTTATTCAATCTTATTATCATTTGTCGAAGCTTTGATCTATATGTTGTCATCAATTACCAAAAAGGGGGAGATTGAAAGTGCAACTATCCCTACGTGGTTTTGGTAATTCATAACAACATATAGCTCATTGAGCTAATGCTATTCCAAGCCTATTATTTCAGGAAAGCTCAATGAATGGCATGGCATGGATGATGGAAGTGGATCCCTCAAAATACTAAGGACAAAGGATTGGCTCAAGCTCAAAAGCTCAAGACTCTTCATTTTATATTTTAGTGATCCAAGATCACATTGAGTCTATAGGAAAAGCCAATACTATCAAGGAGGGATGAGGTGTTGCTTAATGAGCCTCTTGCTTCATGTGCTTTGTGATATGCTCCAAAACCCTCAACTACTTTTCCACATCCACAAATGACCTAAACCCAAAGCCAAAATCGGTCACACCAATTCTTCCTATCCGGCGCCACCAATTCCAAAAGTCATAGCCACTGCCATGAATCCTAAGCAAATCGGTCTTACCGATAGGGATCTCGCTCTCACCAAGATGGGATTGTAATCTCTCTGTTTCCCTTCATAACGTTTCAGTCTAACCGAAGTGAGCGATCGGTCCCACCGAGATTGCAATGTAAACTCTCTGTTTCCTTTTTGTAACATTTCGGTCTCACCGAAAAGAGCAAATCGGTCCCACCGAGTTTACCTGACCAACTCTCTGGAAAGCTTATTACCAAATCGGTCTCACCGAGTTTGTGTAATCGGTCTTACCGAGATTACGTTATGCCCTAACCCTAACCGAATTGGTCTCACCGAGATGCATGTCAGTCCCACCGAAAATCACTAACGGTCACTAGGTTTACTAAATCGGTCCGACCGAGTTTAACGATTCGGTCCCACCGAGTTTAGTAAATTGTGTGTAACGGTTAGATTTTGTGTGGAGGCTATATATACCCCTCCACCTCCTCTTTATTCGTGGAGAGAGCCATCAGAATGAACCCACACTTCCAACTTACCATTTCTGAGAGAGAACCACCTACTCATGTGTTGAGGCCAAGATATTCCATTCCTACCATATGAATCTTGATCTCTAGCCTTCCCCAAGTTGCTTTCCACTCAAATCCTCTTTCCACCAGATCCAAAACCTATGAGAGAGAGTTGAGTGTTGGGGAGACTATCATTTGAAGCACAAGAGCAAGGAGTTCATCATCAACGCACCATTTGTTACTTCTTGGAGAGTGGTGTCTCCTAGATTGGCTAGGTGTCACTTGGGAGCCTCCGACAAGATTGTGGAGTTGAACCAAGGAGTTTGTAAGGGCAAGGAGATCGCCTACTTCGTGAAGATCTACCGCTAGTGAGGCAACTCCTTCGTGGGCGACGGCCATGGTGGGATAGACAAGGTTGCTTCTTCGTGGACCCTTCGTGGGTGGAGCCCTCCGTGGACTCGCGCAACCGTTACCCTTCGTGGGTTCAAGTCTCCATCAATGTGGATGTACGATAGCACCACCTATCGGAACCACGCCAAAAACATCCGTGTCTCCAATAGCGTTTGAATCCTCCAAACCCTTCCCTTTACTTTCTTGCAAGTTGCATGCTTTACTTTCCACTGCCTATATACTCTTTGCATGCTTGCTTGAATAGTGTGATGATTGCTTGACTTGTCCTAAAATAGTTAAAATCTGCCAAACTCTAAAATTGGGAAAAGGTTAAGTTTTTATTGGTCAAGTAGTCTAATCACCCCCCCCCCTCTAGACATACTTCAAGGTCCTACACCTATACTTCCAGCTTACGTTTTCTGAGAGACAACCACCTACTCATGTGTTGAGATCAAGACATTCCAATCCAACCACCAGATTCTTGATTTCTAGCCTTCCGCAAGTTGCATTCCACCCAAATCATCTTGTCACCATATCCAAATCTGTGAGAGAGAGTTGAGTGTTGGGGAGACTATCATTTGAAGCACAAGAGGAAGGAGTTCATCATCAACACAACCTCTATTACCTTTTGGAGAGTGATGTGTCCTAGATTGGTTAGGTGTCGCTTGGGAGCCTCCGACAAGATTGTGGAGTTGAACCAAGAAGTTTGTAAGGGCAAGGAGATCGCCTACTTCGCGAGGATCTACTCGAGTGAGGCAAGTCCTTCATGGGCGATAGCCAAGGTGGTATAGACAAGGTTGCTTGTTCGTGGACCCTTCATGGGTGGAGCCCTATGTGGACTCGCGCAACCATTACCCTTCGTGGGTTGAAGTCTCCATCAATGTGGATGTACGATAGCACCACCTATCGGAACCACGCCAAAAATCTCTGTGTCATCATTGCATTTGCACTCTCCAAACCCTTCCCTTTACCTTCATATGCAATGTTTTACTTTCCGCTGCCATACTCTTAGAGTTGCATGTGTAGGTGGAGTGCTTGACTTGTGCAAATTGCTATTTGGTCAAGTAGTCTAATTACCCCCCCCCCTCTATACCTACTTTCGATACTACAATTTTTATTTCTTAGGAAAAGTATATCAAGGATCCTCTTGCTTGTGCTGCTCTTACTGGTGAGCACATTGTTGACACTCCCATGGAGCTCAGTGTTCACCTATGTGATACTGATGGTGACCCCTTGTCTGATCGGATGCATTACCGTCATCTTGTTGGGAGTCTTGTCTATCTAGCTGTCATTCATCCAGATATCTCTTATCCGATCCATATTCCGAGTTAGTTTGTCTGCTCCCATTTTGGTTCACTATAGTCACCTCCTTCATGTTCTCTGATATCTTTGGGGCACGATCTCTGACCATCTATTCTTTTCTCACTCTAGTTCCTTATAGCTTGAGGCCTATTCGGATGCTACGTGAGCTAGTGATCCCTCGTATCACCATTCACTTTCTGCTTATTGTGTTTTTCTTGGTGGAATTCTCATTGCCTGGAAGACGAAGAAACATACTGCAGTTTCCCGTTCGAGTGCAGAGCTGAGTTGCGAGCTATGGCTCTTTTGACGGCAGAGGTGACTTGGTTACGGTGGTTACTTCCGGGCATTGGTGTTTTTGTCACTACACCTACTCTGCTATTGTCTGACAGTACAAGCGCTATTAGCATTACGTGGGATCCTGTGAAGAATGAGCTACCAAGCATATTAGTGTTGATACTTTCTATGTGTGTGCTCGTGTGTATCATCAGGTTATTGCTCTTCAGTATGTGCCTTCCGAGTTACAGTTGGTTGATTTCCTTATGAATGCCCAGACTAGAGCGCAACATGGCTTCTATCTCTTCAAACTCAGTGTTGTTTATCCACCATGAGTTTGAGGGGGTGTTAGAGTACTATTTTTATAGCCATGTAGCCTACTCGGAGGGCAGCGCTGTAGGCCGCTGTACTAACATCGATGCAGGCCACCGGCGGCATGGAGTACCGGCAACTGGCACCTCGGGTGGAGGCTGCACGGCTAGCTGCTAACGAGGAGCCAGCTAAGCTGGCTGCTGCTCATGAACAACCGGCAAAGATGGGCACTCACGTGAAGCAGGAGAAGGTGCTGGCCATGCTGGCTGCTACTGGCATGGAGCCAGAGAAGGTTCTGGTCATGCTGGCTGCTACTCACGTGGAACCAACCGTGATGGCTGACCATGGGCTTGGACCAGATGGTTCGCTCATGGGTGCGAGGCCATGCACTGCTGCACTGGCGGATCTTCATCACACACAGGTGGAGCAGGCCACGTCTGCCCCAACCATGCACGATGCTCCTGCTTTCCCAGGTCCCGACATGCTAGCTATCGCGGAATCGTCACTTGCACTACCGTGTGAGACTGTCGGGGAGGGGGTTGTTAGGCCAACTTCACCGCGCGACCCCATCTTGTCCGGCCCTATCCGTTTGGGGTAAAAAGGACAAAGGATGCGACCCAGCGCGCGACGGCCCGGACCCATCCTGTCTGTTTTGTGTCCGGGCCGATTTCGAGCGCAAACTTGCGCCGGGTTTGGGTCGCGACGGACACCAAACGGACGCGTGCCTCGTCCGCTTCGGGGCCACGTGGCAGGCGGCCACCTACCTCCCACCCGCCCACATCAATGCGCACGAGCGGGCGGCCCCACCTGTCATCCACACGTCGAATGGTCGCCGTCCTTCTTTAAGTGGGAAGCGTGGACGGGTCGTCGTCCACACTGCCCCACGCCACCCAGCGGCCTCCTCGAACCCCGACAGCGCAGAAACCCTAGCCCAGCTCCTCCTCAAGCTCGCCGGCCGCCCACCTCGCCATGGTCTTCTGGAACGGCAAGGCCAAGCACGACCGCGAGGCCGGCTCCTCCTCGGGGCGCCGCCGCGGCTCCATGAAGAAGGAGGAGCCCGCGTCTCCGCCGCGCTGCTCCCGTCGAGCCCCCGCGTCACCACCGTACTCCTCTCGTCGAGCCCCCGTGCCGGCCCCCTTCACCATTGCCCCTAGGCCCTCCGGCGAGTGCGACCGGCAGTACATCTGCGTGGACGTGTGCCGGAGGTACTGGGAGACGAGGACGCCGGTCCCGTGGAGCGACGCCCACCTCCCCAACGGGTGGCACCTCTCTGCGGACCGGGTCCCCATCCCGCCAGTGCCGGCGACCGGCCGTGCACCGCGCGATGAGATCAACCGCCGCCACCGCCTCCTCCCCGACGACCTGTACTATGACCACAGGTATGCCCCCGACTCCCCGCTCTGGGGCACATGGCTCCAGGACGAGCACGACGTGCGGCGCGCGTCCTACTTCGCCGGTACCGTGTCGGGGCCGCGAAGGCCATGTGCAGAGCCGCGCGGGCGTGCGCGGGTGCGCGGCCTGACGCCCACGCCGTCGCCTTCCCCGTCTCCGTCGCCCCCTCCCCCTCCTCGCATGACAGCGGAGGAGGAGGCTCGTCTCCTGCAACGTGTCATGGACGACTCCATGAACACGCACAACGAGCGGCAGTGGGACGGCCTGGAGGAGGCCATGGCCCTCTCTACCGCCGGGGACGTCGCCTTCCCGGAGCTGCAGCTGGCGGCCGCCACGGAGGAGCAGATGGAGGAGGACCCGCCTGCGTTCGAGAAGCTCCTGGGTCAGGGGTGGGGCTGGTCCTGCACTGCGCCGGAGATGGCCGCCGACCTGGGCGTGAACTGGTGCCCCACTCCGGAGCGGGAAGCGTCGCCGCGGGAGGAGGTGGTGCAGGCACCTTCGGCCGTCCAGCCCGCCCCCGTCCACCACGCACCGCCGGCCCACCTCTGGACGCCGCCGGAGTACGTCGACCTCGTTAGCGACGATGACGACACCGACGGCCAGTGAAGACGGCGACGGCCACGGCACCGACGGGCGCGGCAGGAGCGCGCGGGAGGATTTTTTTTTATTTTCTTATTATGTTAATTATGAATCTGGGTCTTTTAAGTGGTCGTTGAAACTGGGTCGTTTTGTGGCCAACCCATATATATGTTTTATGTTTTTTTTAAATGTGTTTATTTGCTTTTTTAGTTATTTAATTATTATTTTTTATTCCCATCCACCGCGGACACGATTTGGGGTGCGGCTGCGCGGTGGGCGCACGCACGACCCAATGGACACAGCCAGACACGGGCGTACCCATCAGCGCCCCAAAGGGACAGATTCGGCCCAATCCGAACGTAAATCCAGTGTGACTACCTTCATCGGGAGTGACACCCACACGCCGGAGTAACCGTCATATGCTTACCAATGATGGGAGGATGGACACATATGAGGACTCCCTAGAAAAGGTTATGCGGTGTAAAGAAACACAGAACATAGACAACCAAGGAATGACGTCGTCAACCTAATTATTTTTATCTTTTTTTGCTACAACCATCGTTTCTAAGTTGTATAATGTGAGTGTTAGCCTAGGAAGTAATGAGAAGGATATTTCTATTTCAACAAACACCTTGAGACATTTCGAATATGACTGTTTAAAGGTTACTCCACGTGTTTCTAGCAAGTCTTTTATCTCACATCTAGATGAGGAGGAGCTGCATGCCACATCAGATTGTCAACTACTCTATCATTTAGTAGGACAGGTTTTGGATGTGGGCCTAGATGAACCCAGACTTAGTTCATTGATTGAGCTTACAGCTTCCAGATGTAAATCAAAGGCCTCTCATTCCAAAAAAGGCCGTAAGCCCTCTAAGAGGGCGAAAGTTTCTAAATCTCCTAATGTTTCCTTATGAATGGCATGTTCCTTAATAGCAGGGGTCTTGGTGACTTGGCTAAATATCTATTCATTGTGGAATGGAATAGGGAATTGAACTTAGACTTCTTTGCTATCTATGAAATGGAGAGACATGATTTCTCAATAAGTCTTCTTAACCATCTTTTTGGCGGGATAGACTACACTTGGATTTCACAACCGCCTAGAGGTCATTTTGGGGGAATTTTACTTGGCGTAAACACAGGGACTATGGATGTTTTGGCTACTTCAGATGGTGAGTTTCACATTAAACTCCATATTCGCAACAAGGCCGACAACTTCACATGGACTCTCGTCGTCGTGTATGGTGCAGCCCCGGATGAGTTCAAGGCCGATTTTCTCTGTGAACTGGTTAAACTGGCGAAGGATGATCCATACCCCATTCTTATTGGTGGTGATTTCAATTTGCTACAATTTCCAAATGGGAAAAGTTGTGGTACATTTTATGATCATTGGCCTTTCCTTTTCAATGTTGTCGTCAACAATCTAGATCTGAGATAGGTTTCCATGAATGGAAGACATTTCACTTGGGCGAACAATCTTAGAGAGCTGATATATGAGAAACTAGATCGTGTTTTAATGGATACCGATGGTTCCTGTTCATGCTCTACCTCGCATCGAGGCTCTATCAGACCACACACCCATCCTCCTAACTACTAGTATGCCACATCCACAATAGAGACGCAAGTTCAATTTTGAATTTGGTTGGTTGCATCGGGATGGCTTCCATGACATGGTCAAGGAGGTGTGGGGAAAATAGGGTGCCAGACATACCCCAATAACCAAATAGAATAACAAAGTACATGCAATACGTAAATTCCTAGGTGGTTGGGCTAGGCATACGACGGGTACCCTCAAAAAATAGAAGCTTCGTATTTCATCTATTATTGATGAATTAGAAGCTCTGGCTGAGGTCAGACCTCTATCTAAGCATGAAATCGAGATCAGGAGTCAATCGAATGCATAGATAGATCGCGTGCTGCGTGAAGAGGAGCTCAAATGGTACCAACATTCAAACTCTCAATTTATCCTGAAATGTGATTCGAATACTAGATACTTCCATGGCGCCACCAATGGTAGACACCGGAAGAAACTTATTCATTCCCTACATCATGAGGAGGGCACGATAGAGGAGCATCAACAACTTAAATCGTATATGATTAATTATTGTAAAAATTTGTGTGGAACCCCAGAGGAAGGGAATTTCTTGATGGATGAGAACCAAACAGATGACATCCCCTAGGTATCGGATGAGGAAAATAACCTTCTAATAGCTCCATATTCTGAGGAGGAAGTTAGAAAGACAGTCTTCCTAATGGAGCACAACAAAGCCCCGGTTCCATATGGTTTTCTTACCGAGTTCTATCAAAACTTCTGGGAAGTCATCAAATCGAATCTCCTACTCTTTTTTGGTTACCTACATGTTGGCCAACTAGAATTGTTTCGCTTAAACTTTGGTGGGATTATTTTATTACCTAAGGTTAATGAGGCTGAAAGGATACAACAATATAGACCTATCTGCCTCCTTAATGTTAGTTTTGAAATTTTCATGAATGTTGCGACGACTAGGCTAAATTTGGTTGTTGAACATGTGGTTCGCCCTTCACAGACCGCTTTTATGCAAGGCAAAAAACATCCTAGATGGAGTTGCTATCCTTCATAAAACAACCCAGGAACTACATAGGAAAAAGTTGAATGGGGTGGTACTTGAAATCGACTTTGAAAAGGCTTATGATAAGTCAAGTGGTCTTTTCTTTAGCAGACTCTCATAATGAAAGGTTTTTCTGTAGAGTGGCGCGCTATGGTCCATAGTTTCATTTCTAGAGGTAGCATGGCCATTAAAGTCAATGATGATGTGGGCCCCTATTTCCAAATGAAGAAAGGATTAAGACAGGGTAACTCGATATCGCCCATGTTATTCAATACAGTGGCGGATATGTTAGCAGCCATGATTGAGCATGCCAAGGCTGATGGCCAAATTGATGGATTAGTGAATCATCTTGTGGATGGTGGTCTCTCTATCGTTCAATATGCCGATGATAAGATTCTCTTCATAGATCATGATCTCGAGAAAGTAAGAAATATGAAATTAATTTTGTCAGCTTTCGAGCAACTCTCAGGTCTTAAGATCAACTTCCATAAAAGTGAATTGTATTGTTTCGGCGAGGCTCAAGACGAGGCCCCTCTATACGCTGACCTGTTCGGCCGCGGTTTGGGCCAGTTTCCGATCACATATTTGGGGATATCGATACATTATCAGAGACTCACAAATACTGAATGGAAACATGTCGAGGAGAGACTACAAAAAAGACTAAGTAGTTGGAGAGGCAAACTGTTATCTCTTGGCGAAAGATTGGTACTCATAAATTCAGTACTAAGCAATTCAGTACAGCCCCAACTCCACTAGGATCTCACAACAATAATGTGCATTGCATTGCTCTTGTTAGTACCTCTTACCCTTTATCATCAAACTTACACTCATTGATGTTTGATTATGTAGCATCACCGTTCCTGTTAGCTTCCTTATCCACCATTTTCTCAAAATTATAAGATATATATTTACTCTTACATAAATGTAGAATAAACCCAATGGTTATGAAGTTCTGGATTGCTCTTGTAAGTACCTGTTGTCATGTACTCCCTCCGTATTGAATTAGTTGATGCTCAATTGGATGTATTTAGAACAAAAATAATGCTAGATACATCCATTTTAGCGACAAGTAATTTTTGACGGAGGTGGTATTACTGTACATACATTGAGAGATAGTTGATTGTCTAGCATTACTCTGCACCTTATCTACCCTACTCTCCATTTTCCCCCAATTATCATATCTACAGTTACTCTTACCAAAATGTTGAATAAGGCCAATGCCACTGCACAAGTGAGGTCTGCATTCCACTTGTCAGTACCTTTTGCCTTGTAATGTTGTACTTAATTGATAGCTATGTGATTATGTATCATCACTCTGCATCTGAGCTTCATTATCCTTTATTACTTCCAGTATTATTAGATCTATATTTACTCTTTACCAAATGTAGAATTAAGGCAACCCTTATGAAGAAGTTTCTTTGGGGTATTTCTTGAATTATCCTTACATCGACATGGAGAAGGGCTTTGTAGAGCTTGTGTTAACTTGTAATGTAAGTCCATCCTTCTCAAGCCTTCAAACTTTGTTCTGGTATAGATATGGATAGACATCATTTCCTCCACAAATGTTTACTTTGGTGTTTGCATCAGATTGCATGTTTGCAACAACTACCAGTTTTAAATTGTAGTTGTAAAAACGTGTTTCTTATTTATACCATACACATTAATCAGAACAGATCCAATGATTTTCTTTAGCCCTGCATGTATGCATGTGTTCTAGACCTCTAATCATGTGGTGTGGTGAAGCTTCCCACACTTGTATCATCTCATTTCTTGCTTTGTCTTAACTGATTTTGCCGATGATATGGACAATGCCATATCATGTTAATGCTATTTTAAATTGTATCTCTAAATTTTCCAATATAAAATGGGATGAGATTGACAGCACACTAGCCATCACTGCTTATATATTTGTGAAACATGTTATCTGTCTCCTTTCTCTTTAGAGTAATATCTCTGACGCTAGGCGGAATTGTAAGGAAGATAGTGAGCCAAACCCATTGCTGGTACCTATCACTTATATTGAAGTGAAGAAGGCAAACCATCTTGAAGAGAGCGAGATGATCCCAAGGTCATGTCTTGATGAAGACAGTGAGTTCAAGCTACTCATCAGTAGCTGTGACACAATCTTGGTGAAGTTGATGGTTGAATCAGTTCGACTTCTGTAGTCTCAACTTCAAGCGGAAAGACCTGGTTCAGCTCAGATCCGACTTGAAGTCCATTCTCTAACGAAGATCATAGAGGACACCCGTGCATGCTTTATTGCTAACCAGCTAGAGCTGGATGATTTAATGTTCAAACAACTCAGGTTTCATCAGTTTGTTTAGGTGCTTGCAGTGCAGCTCCGGGGTAGGGCTAATGTTTCTTGAAATGTGTTGAAGCGCTGTCGGTTTTGTATATTATTTTTTCGGCGCATTTATTTGCATTGGTGGCGACCTTTGATGCCCAGTATATGTAATATGTGGCCTGGTTGCGCTTCACTGCTGGTGAGCTTTGATGCCTAGTGGATGTAATATGTCATAATTTCTTTATTGTATAGTTTAGGGTTATTCTTAGTCAGTTATTTAGGCCAAAAGCTTCAACGGACCTCAACGGCCAATATGTATCGGTCCATCAGCGGTATATAAAAAGAAATTATGCTACGCAAACAGGCCGACCCGTAACTCGTCAATCATCTCTGGCCATTAGCAGGCCTAAACGTAAAGTAGTTTCGGGCCTTTAACAATCTGAGTAAAGTAAACCGGGGGGCTTAGTTTGGCCAGAAAATACCATGAGCTTTTAACATGCTGGAAAGTAGAGTGGGCTTAAATTGTACCGGACAATTCACGGGCTGACATCAGGCCAAAATATACCTCGACCCATTATTAGCCCAATTATATACTGGCTGTTGACAGGCCAAAATTTATCTCGAGCCTTGGTTGGCCCAATCACATTATGGGTTGTAAGTAGGTCGAATGGAAAGCAGGCCATAAGTAGGCCCAACTATATCATGGGCCTTTAACAGGGCGATAGTCATGTTGGGTTGAAATTTATCCATGAAGACTACGGTCCATTAAGAGGCCAAAAGTCACTTCGGACCAGAAATAGGCCCAGATGCAGCACGGGCCATTAAATGGTCGAAAGTGAAACCGGGCAAAAACAACCCAAATGCACCAAGGGCCGCTAACAAGCCGAAACAAATATCGGGCTGAACTAGGTCAAACTGTTAAACGGGACTTTAGCAGGACGAAATACAAATCGGGCCTTTAATGGGCCCAAAAGCACAGTGTCCTATTAACGGGCAAGATCTGATAAGGGTCATAATTTGGCCCAAAACATGGCAGATTGTTAACGGGCTGGCCCATTAGTATCTGACAAAATCTAGTGGGCCTTTAGCTGAGCTGGCCCTCTTAACCTAAATGGGCCACTGCTGGGCCGTTCCACGGTTCAACATTTCATTGGCGCCTCCTGTCCCTTAGATGGTCGACATCTGTCGGAACTCCGAGATGACACATGGTACCTTTGGCGAATGAGAATTTTACACATGGAAAAATGTCATTGGTCTCTGCTGTTAACGGGTTATCAAATCCAAACCCGCACCCGATAGCTTCACGAGGACTTGTTACGACGGAAGCCACGTGTCGGTTACCCTTAACGAAAACATTTCTATGACGTGCCACTTATTGTCATGGAAATGGACACTTCCCTGATGATAATTTAAGTATTGTTATGGAACACTTCTACGACAGCACAGGTATGACTATCTTAATTCTGTCATAAAATCATCACGGATATACGTCATGACAAAAACGTGGCCTACTATGACAAACACGTATCATCACAGAAGTGTTTTCTTTGTAGTGTGATCACTCATGTACTGCAAGAGGTTCAATAAAATCCAGTAAACCGAGCTCCCTTCAAACTTCCTTAGAGCATCTCCAACAACGATCCTATTAGGGCACGAGCCATTTTTAGGGCATGGGAGGGCAAAAAACGCTCTCCAACAGCTACCCAACAACAAGTATTTTGCAAAAAATATTGGGCAGCTAAAAGAAAGGCTCAGCCTACGGCAAGTTTACGGCACATAGCCGGCTGCCGCAAACCAAAAACACCCCCGCTGTTGCACGCCTCCCCCGTCGTCGGTGATGAGGATACACACCTGGGGTAGGGTTATAGGCCTGACCTATACGTCCTACCCAAGGTCACTACCCAAGAAGGCAATAAGGTCAAGAGACAACATGAGACCCCAGTCGAAGATGTCGAGTGCAATCCACTCGACATAATGTCACTCGGGAGTCTCCCTACCTACTGTCACTCGACCAACCAGAGAATCACTCGACCTCCCGAAGACCAGGAGTCACTCAGCATGCAATGGACAAGCATTCACTCTGTAGTCTTTAAGGTCATTAACAGCACTTAAGGCAGGCGTTACCAATAACGCCACCACTTTATGTACATTAACTCCCTTCTAATGGAGGGCGGGAAAGGTCCTGGCAAACTCTATATAAGCCACCCTCCTCCTCTGGCACAAGGGTTCGCACCCCCTGTAACATCACACATATAATCCAATCGACCACCAAGACGTAGGGCTATTACTTCCTCCGAGAAGGGCCTGAACTCGTAAAACCCATGTGTACACCTTCACCATAGCTGAGATCTTGCCTCTCCATACCTACCCCCCTTTCTACTGTCAGTCTTAGAACCACGACAGTCGGCGCCAGATCCGCAATTGCCACACCCTCCAACCGGCCAGATCCGCTTCCCCGACATGCCCCGCAGCCGCCTATGCAAGGAATCCAGCCATCGCCGTTGTATTGCCGCCCAAATCTGTCGAAAGCCACCGCTACTATCAAAGCTTCCTCCTCACCGCCGCTTCCTTTCCGGCCAACCGCTGTCGGTTCTTCTTTCCTCGGGGCCGTCGCCTCCCTGGAGGTGCCCACTTCGTCACTGGTCGTGCTTCGCCCTCGCCGCCACCACCATGGCTCCATTGCGCAAGAACTCCGCCGGCTACAATGGGGTGCCCCGTCGGCTGTCCGGTAACTACAGGATGGAGTTTGAGCACGCCGGCCGCAAGTATTGGCTTGGCACCTTCACGTCAGCCGACATCACCGCCCACGCGTACGACATCGCCGTGTGGAGGCTCGGGCTCCCCGGATTGAAGCTCAATTTCCTGGAAACTAAGACTAGCGGATGCGGAGCTCGTTGGAGAGCCGGTGACAACTGAATTGAGTCCGGTCCAGGCTCCTCATATGATTATCGACAAGCGTGACAAAATCCATGAGAGCGACGATGAGGACATGGTGGCGTTTTCTCGGGCACATCTGGTGTATGTGCAAGCCGAGCATGAATTCTACTGGAAGAAGGAGGCCAAGAAAGCACAAGAACGACACCGAGCCAGGGCCTTTGTCATCACAGAGCAAGAAGAAGAAGAATGGAGGAGGCAACAAAGTGGTCAACATCGAGAGTGATGGCTCCGATTGCACCGACTAGGACAATCTATAGTTTAGTTTGGTTGTTTAAGTTTCATGTAGTACTTTAACTATATTTGTGTATGGTATTTGAACTATGTTTAAATTTCAGTCAAATGTTGTTTGAAATATGAATTATGGTTGAAGTAGTTCAAATGTTTAGTTCAAAAGAAGAACCTGCCACAACAGGATCTTGCGCTGCTTGAGGAACCTTTTACCGTGGAGGAAGTGGAGGGTGTGATCAAAGACATGCCTTCAGACAAGGCACCTGGGCCAGACGGATTTACGGGCTGGTTCTACGCCGCGTGCTGGAATATAAATTAAGGTGGACTTCATGAAGGCCATGAACTGTTTTTACAATGATGATATGAGGGGCATGGGAGCCATCAACAAATCTCTGGTCACTCTCTTGCCCAAGATTGATGGAGCCTTGGAGGTGGGAGATTTTAGGCCAATTAACCTTGTGCATGGGGCCATTAAATTTTTTTGAGAAGGTGTTGGCCTGTAGACTTGTGGTGCAACTGCCGAAGCTTGTGGGAAACCATCAAAGTGCTTTTGTGAAAGGCCGAGCACTCCATGATAACTTCATGCTGGTTCAGAGTATGACACGCAGGCTCAACACTCTCAGGATACCAACGGTGCTACTTAATCTTGACATATCCAAAGCTTTTGACTCTGTCCAGTGGCCCTTCTTACTTGAATTGATGCAGCAAATGGGTTTTGGAACTAGGTGGAGGTCATGGGTTTGTGGTATTCTCTTGACATCCACCACCAAGGTAATGGTGAATGGAGACCTTGGGGACACGATCTACAACTGCAAGGGGCTGAGGCAAGGGGACTCGATTTCACCAATGCTTTTTATCCTTACTATGGAGCCACTGCATCGGTTGTTTGAGCAGGCTACGAGCAGAGGAGTTTTGGAGCCCTTGGCACGGTTAGGCATGAGGCAGCGTCTGTCCATCTTTGCGGATGATGTGGTCGTTTTCATCAAGCACGGGACGGTGGAACTTCGGGTTTGCAACAACATTTTGGAGATGTTTGGGGAGGCGTCAGGCCTACAAATTAACATGCACAAATCGGCAGCCCTTCCAATCAGATGCAGTGCTCAGGAATTTGACATGGCCTGTGGGTAGCTGGGTTGCCTGAGAGGATCGTTTCCAATCAAATACCTTGGGTTGCCATTGACATTGAGAAAGCAATCCGCAGCGCAGTTGGAGTACCTAGTTGATCATATGAAGAACTGCCTACCCAAGTGGAAAGCAGCATTAATGCCGAAGAGTGGCCAGCTTACCTTGGTTCAATCAGTGGTCTGCGCCATGCCCACTCATGCCATGATGGTGCTAGATCTACCGATGAAGACTAGAGCTGCAATGAACAAGGTGTGTAGAGGTTTTCTATGGTGCAGAAGGGCGACTGCGAACGGTGGCAATTGTGCGGTTGCCTGGGATTTCGTGTGTACACCGAAGTGGGCTGGTGGCCTAGGGATACCGAACCTCAGATGGCTCAATGTGGCAATGCAAGCTAGATGGCCATGGCTCCAACGGGTGGACACGACTAGACCGTGGAGTGAGTTCAAGATAAGAGTCCCTAAGGAAGCGAAGCTGCTCTTTTTGGCTGCAACAACATGCGATGGATACTGTGGCCTCAATACTTTATTCTGGGAGGATAGGTGGATTGGCGGAATGAGGGTGCTAGAGATCGTGCCCAGGATATATGAAAGGATTCCTGCACGGATAAGATCATCCCGGAAGGTTGGACCGGCCATCGAAGATGGGTCTTGGGCTGCGGATGTAGGCCCCGACCTTGGGATCGAAGCACTGTAGGAGTTTTCTCGAACTATGGATTAGAGTCAGTGCGTGGAAGCCAGTTGCGGACATGCCGGACTCGATCTCTTAGGCATGGGAGACCAATGGCCACTACTCGGTGCGGTCGGCCTATGCAGCTAAGTTTTGGGAACGGACGGTGGAACCCATGCCGGAGTTAACTTGGAAGTGCCAGGCACCAACTACATGCAAATTATTCACATGGCTCGCGCTCAAGGATAGGTGCTGGACGTCGGATCGTCTTGCACGAACAGGGCTGCTGCACCAAGACGCTTGCCCCCTATGTGACCAGGAGGATGAAACTATAAATCATGTCCTACTAACGTGTGTGTTTGCTAGATCGACATGGGTGGTGATTTGCGAGGCTTTGGGCAAGCCAGAGTGGTCGCCAGCGGTGCATGATTCCATTCGCGATTGGCTTGTCGTCAAGCAAGCATCAAGTAACGTACACAAGAAGGATCTCCACACGATCTTGGTACTAACTATGTGGGAGTTGTGGAAGCACCGAAACGCTATTGTTATTGATGGGGGCTCGCCCTCGATGACTGAACTCCTCGGTAGAATTTTGTCGGAAGGAAGGGTTTGGTCCATGGTGGGCAAGTTTAAAGGCAACATGGACCCTTTCTTCCTTAGGTTAGAGCGGTGGATGAGTAGTGAGGAGTAGCGTTGTATTGAGGTTTATGTAAACTCATGGTGGAGGCACTCTTTGCCTTTCTTCTTTAATATATAATATGCACACTCGTGCATATTTGAGAAAAAAGAAGAAGATGATTTGATTTATCAGTGCCTTATTTTAGGATTGCTGTTGAAGACGGACATTTCTCATGCCTTTTTTTCCACCAACTTTTCTTGCCCTATTATAGGGCAGGTGTCGAAGATGTTCTTAGCTCTGTCGCACCCAAATAGCATATGCTTCAAATCTTCTAGGTCCTTACAACAGACTGGACATCCAACTGGTGTCTTAATATGAAGATCAACTAGAATACGGAGACAAGGAATAATGTCTCCTTTTTTTCGTTGTATTTTTTGGAGGTGCATATACATATAGCTAGGTTTTTTCATGAAAGCCCGCTCCCATCATCTTTTTTATGTTTCTCTTCTTAATATGGACCAAAAAATCGTGTAGAGGCGAACCAATCCGTGGTTGGACGGTTATGAGGACAGTGGTATCCCCAGCCCACCAGGGTTCAAGTCCTAGTGCTTGTATTATTTCTGGATTTATTTCAAGATTCTGACGATGCGCGTTCAGTGGGAGGAGACGTTCTCATCGACTATGAGATGTTTGTGATGACTTCGTAAAATCTCTAGATGATATGTCAGCTCAGTCTCTCAGAGGTGCTCGTAAGGATAGGGTATGCATGTGTGTATTTATAGAGGTGAGTGTATGCACATATATATGAGCGCTTTGCGCCTATACCGTGTTAAAAAAATACAAACTATGAAAATATAAACATAAAAGGAAGATGGGAGTGGGCCTTCAGATGCAGGCTAACTAGATATCACACGAGAGATTCGCATGAGATCTCACTTTTAGGTGAGCATGTGAGACCAATCCCAAAAATTCATATTTAGACATTTCGAAAAAATCTGAAATTATTGACAACATTCATGTGGGGTATGTGTAAGGCTCCGAAAAAATCAGCTCAAAACTCGATCTCTTTTTTTCTATTAATGTAAATTGAATTAGAAGCTAATTTTTTTAAATTGTACATCAAACATTAATGTGTGTCTACAAATTTTAAAAAAAATGTTTGAACATGTATTTAAGAAAAAATCGATCTCATAGATCTCACCTAACTTGAGATCTCACACAATATCACCGCCCCGGGACAGTGCGCATAAGGCCAACTCCACCGCGCAACCCTATCCTGTCCGGCCCCATTCGTTTGGGGTAAAACGGACAAACGAGTCGACCAGCGCGCGGGAGCAAACGGACTTTTGTC
>NC_041381.1:306577462-306585946 GCF_002162155.2 Triticum dicoccoides
CCGTCCCACTCCCTCCCCCGTCCATGGCCGATGCCCAGCCAAACTCCGGCGGGCTGGCCGTCGACCCGCCCGGAATGGCCAAGAAGAAGAAGGGCAAGGCACCAAGGAAGCCGCGGTCGGAGTGCACACCGGAGGAGATCGCCAAGTTGGACACGGAATCGGCGAAGAGGAGGAGCCGGAGGGCGGTCGCCAAGACCAACATCGCCGCGGCCAAGAGAGCCGCCGAGCGCGCTGCGATTGAGGCCGCGCGTGATGAGGACATCAATACCATTGTTACACCCACAGCCCCTACTGCTATACATACTGGACCAATTACTAGAGCTCACGCACGCCAACTAAATTACCAGGTACTTTCGTTTCTTGGTAATCATTCTAATGTTCATGAGAATATGATGCTGCCTAAATTGGATACATTTGTTTTGCTTACAAATGAAGGGCCTAGCTTGGAGAAGGATGAACATTGGAGCAAGAACAAGCATGGAGATGATGGCATGCGCAAGGGAAACAAGAACGGTGTTACAAGTGATGATTTCAGAACTTTGAAGCCACCATAATGGGTGCATGAAGCCTTGGACGAAATATACAAGATGCCACTTCATAAATTTCGTCCCGAGGCTATTCTAGGTGCTGCATCACCTTATTATTGGGCCAGACCCATGTAATTTCGAAATACATAAGTATAGGCTATTTTTAGAGTCCGTATGTGTGGGGAAACAAGAGATAGGGTTGATTTCGGACCCCTCCACCAAGGGCCACGAAATCCCCCCCCCCTCTTCCTCCATATATACAACCCTTAGGGCATCGTTTAGACTTTGGGTTTTGTTTAGATTAAAGTTCGCCATAGCTGCAACTTCACGTACTTTGTTTGTGTTCAACGACCAGACAAAGGCGTCACAGAACCCCACCTTGATCAATAAAGCTTTCATCTTATATTCGCGATATCCAGATTGCAATCTCAGTTTCTTGCTTGTTCTTCGTTTGCTCACAGAAAACAGACCCTTGTGGTCAGGTTGATCGTGCTCCGGCGTGGTCAATAACCTCTCGGAGTTGGTTTAGCAATTGCTAAGGCGCGACGTCCTCGCACGTTCGTAGTTGGATCGTCAAAGTCGACTTCCACCAAAGCGAAATCCATCATCTCATCGAAAGACGGGACACCTTTGCCCCTATCAAGTGGTATCAGATTTCCAGGTTGCTCGGTGAGATTTTACAGTTTTTCGTAGTTTAGATCGAGTCTGTTCTTCATACCTACAGTCCATGAAAAAGCCAAAAAAAAATAGGGTTAGTTCATCATATCCGAACCAATCTGAGCCTTTGCATAATCTTTTTAGGGTTTTGCTTTGTTGAATTTGCGGTTGCATCGTCGTGTCTAGTTGCTGGTCTTAGCGTTAGTCTTTTAGAGTTTTGAGTTCTGGTCATAAGTTGTCACGCCGCCACCGCACCATCATCATCGCCCTTGTCACCTACCACCACCGCTCCGAATTCGTATCCATATACCACCACCAATCCGTATCCATATACCACCACCGATCCATATCCATATACTACCACCGCTACCACCACCGCTGCCATATACCACCACCGCTGCCATATACCATCACCATATATCCACAACCAATCCGAGTTCCTTGCATATTAGGTTTGTTTCCGAGATCCATCTAGTTTCCGATTCGTGTTTCCTTGCTGGAGTAGGTTTCGAAAAAAAAAGAGTCCGAAAACCACCCTCCGTTTAGGCCCAAAATTTTCCAAAAACGCATTTGTCGAAAAAAATTCTGGCTATCCTATTTTTAGGTGTTTCTAAGCGTATTGAGATAGTCGCTGTTATAGAAAGTTTTTTTTTGACCCGTTTCCAGTTTTTGGGTTCGAGCAATCGAAAAAAAAACTTTTGGTCAAAGAAATTGCGTGCCCATCCTATCAGTTTGACCTGGGAAGAGTTTTGAGACACTCGCCATTATAGTGATTTTTCGCAAAAAAAAATAAGCAGCGCAAAAAAAAGCGGAAAAAAATTCCAGAGTGTGCTTTTCCCTTGTTTACGTGCAACGCCGTGATTTTGTTAGTGTTCTAGGCTCGCGTCTCTAGCACGGTCTAGCCTAGGACCAGCATAGTACCGTCGTTGAGCGTTTATTCAACTTTGCATCTCTTAATTGATTATTGCTGACCCCTTTTGCTACCATATTATAAGCCTTCCCAGCTCCACATACATCTACATCGTGCATTTGACTCTCCCTGCTAATCGCTCTATCCAAGCTTTGAGAGTTTTGACTACAACGGTTGCCGATCACCGCCTGTTGCTGGGTAAGAACTGGTAAGAATTTGAGTTTTGCTTGACGGATTTGTGACACCCACCACCACCACTTGTTTGTAGTCTGTAGGATCATATTCTTGTGTCTTTCTATTGCTGCTAACCATGCCAGGATCACAAGCCGACGAGATTGACTGGGAGAACTTATTGAACAAGGAGCTTCATGATAAGTTTCAGCAAATGATGAATGAACAGGTGCAAGATGTGCTGAACAATTTTGAAGAGGCCATGGAGAAGATCACTGGCCTTGAGAAGACGTTCGAAACAAATCTCGACAATAGATTTAATGAACTGCTTGCGCGTCTTCCACCACCGGCTGCACCTGCCGCACCTCTGCAACAACAACAACAATAATTACCTCCAGGTCGCGAAACAGCCCTCCGCCGAGTGAGCCGTGTACTTCTTCGGCCTGGCCAAACTGTTGGTGCGGATGTTGATACTTCTGTGGCTCCTGCTGCTGATGTGGAGGATGATGAATATGCGAGGAGGATGAGGTTGATCAAAATCAGAACTACATGCAGCCACCAGCACCACCACTAGCAGGTCGACCTCAGGTATATATTCGCAATGGTAGGCCTGCACCACCACCTCAGGTACGAGATGATGTCCATATTCCTAAACTGAAATTGAATATTCCACCATTTGAGGGTAGATATGTTCCTGATATATATCTTACTTGGGAGTTAGAAACTGAACAACGATTTACATGTTTACAATATCCTGAGGAGAGACGGGTTGCTGTTGTTGTTTGTGCTTTCACTGGTTTTGCATGTGTATGGTGGTCTGAACATTGTAGATTATATCCTATTCCAACTACTTGGGCTGCTTTGAAAACTGCTATGCGTACGCATTGGGTTCCACCATATTATCAACGTGAATTGCTTCAAAAATTGCAGCGTTTAAGACAAGGAAAAAATTCTGTAGAAGAATATTTTCAGGAATTACAAACTGGCATGATTGATGTGGTATTGTTGAGGAGAATGAAGCTATGCTTGCACGTTTTCTGGGTGGATTAAATAGAGAGATTCAGACCATTCTAGACTATAAGGATTATACTAATATCACTCGTTTATTCCATCTTGCTTGTAAAGATGAACGTGAAGTGCAGGATCAACAAGCATTGGGGCGAACTAACTTTTCTGCAGGCCGACCTTCATCATGGACACCGCGTGCATCTTCTACTTCAACTGCACTAGCACCTCCATCAGGTGCCACCGCCAGCCGTGATACAAGAAAACAGGCACAACCACCATTATCTGCCAAGAGCGCACCTGCGGGGCCTGCACAGCGTTCTTCTTCTTCCGTAGCATCAACAGGGCACACAAGTGATATTATTTGTTGTCGTTGTAAGGGAGGAGGTCATTATGCGAGAGAATGCAAATCTCAGCGTGTGATGATTGCTACCGAGGATGGTGGATATGAGTCCGCTAGTGACTATGATGAGGAGACTTTGGCTCTTATTACACGTGAAGAACATGGTGGAGATGATTCTGATCATGAGACGCAATACATGGCTCCTGAAGATGCTGACAGGTATGAATGTCTAGTTGCTCAACGTGTTTTGAGTGTGCAGGTCACACAAGCTGAGCAAAATCAGAGGCACAATTTGTTCCATACCAAGGGAGTTGTGAAGGAACGTTCTATGCGCGTCATCATTGACGGAGGGAGCTGCAACAACTTGGCTAGCATGGATATGGTGGAGAAGCTTTCTCTCACCACAAGACCACATCCACATCCTTACTACATCCAATGGTTCAACAACAGCGGCAAGGTTAAGGTAACACGTACTGTTCGTGTGCATTTTAGTATCTCTACATATGCTGATTATGTTGATTGTGATGTGGTACCTATGCAAGCATGTTCCTTATTACTTGGTAGACCATGGCAATTTGATAAAAATTCTGTACACCATGGTAGAAACAATCAGTATACTCTTGTTCATAAGGATAAAAATATTACTTTGCTTCCTATGACTCTTGATTCCATTTTGAAAGATGATATTAATAGAGCTAATAAAGCAAAACAGGAGAAGAATAAGAGTGAAAATCAGATTGTGGCAAAAGAATTTGAGCAACAAATGAAGCCTAATAATAAACCATCTAGTGTTGCTTCTGAAATTAAATTGAAAAGTGCATGTTTATTTGCCACCAAATCTGATATTGATGAGCTAGATTTCAGCAAATCTGTTTGCTATGCTTTTGTGTGCAAAGAGGCATTATTTTCATTCGAGGACATGCCTTCCTCTTTGCCTCCTGCTGTCACTAACATTTTGCAGGAGTTCGCTGATGTCTTTCCACAAGACGTGCCACCGGGATTACCACCTATTCGAAGGATTGAGCATCAGATTGACTTAATTCCCGGTGCTTCACTGCCAAACCGTGCGCCATACCGTACCAATCCAGAGGAGACGAAGGAGATTATGCGTCAAGTACAAGAGCTTCTCGACAAAGGTTATATACATCCCTTAGTCCTTGTGCTGTTCCTATTATTCTAGTGCCGAAAAAGGATGGTACATCGCGTATGTGTGTTGATTGTAGAGGCATTAATAATATTACTATTCGTTATCGTCATCCTATTCCTAGGCTAGATGATATGCTTGATGAATTGAGTGGCTCTACAATATTCTCCAAAGTTGATTTGCGTAGTGGATATCATCAAATTCGTATGAAATTGGGGGATGAATGGAAAACAGCATTTAAAACTAAGTTTGGATTATATGAGTGGTTAGTGATGCCTTTTGGGTTAACTAATGCGCCTAGTACTTTCATGAGACTAATGAACGAAGTTTTACGTGCTTTCATTGGACGATTTGTGGTAGTCTATTTTGATGATATACTGATTTATAGCAGATCTTTGGAAGAACATTTGGAACATTTACGTGCTGTTTTTATTGCTCTACGTGATGCACGTTTGTTTGGTAACCTTGGGAAGTGCACCTTTTGCACCGACCGAGTATCTTTTTTTGGCTATGTTGTTACTCCACAGGGAATTGAAGTTGATAAAGCCAAGATTGAAGCTATTGAGAGTTGGCCGCAACCCAAAACGGTCACACAAGTGAGGAGTTTTCTTGGCCTCGCTGGATTCTATAGGCGTTTTGTGAGAGATTTCAGCACCATTGATGCACCTCTCAATGAGCTTACAAAGAAAGATGTGCCTTTTCTTTGGGGTACCGCACAGGAAGAAGCCTTCACGGTATTGAAAGATAAGTTGACACATGCTCCTTTACTCCAACTTCCTGATTTTAATAAGACTTTTGAGCTTGAATGTGATGCTAGTGGAATTGGATTAGGAGGTGTGTTATTACAAGATGGCAAACCTGTTGCATACTTTTTTGAAAAATTGAGTGGGCCTAGTCTGAATTATTCTACTTATGATAAAGAATTATATGCTCTTGTTCGGACTTTAGAAACATGGCAACATTATTTATGGCCGAAAGAATTTGTTATACATTCTGATCATGAATCTTTGAAACATATTAAAAGTCAAGCTAAATTGAATCGTAGATGTGTTAAATGGGTTGAATTCATTGAGACTTTCCCTTATGTCATTAAACACAAGAAGGGAAAAGAAAATGTTATTGCTAATGCATTGTCTCGTCGCTATACTATGCTTTCACAACTTGACTTCAAAATATTTGGTTTGGAAACCATCAAATATCAATATTTGCATGATGCTGATTTTAAAGATGTAATGCAGAATTATAAAGAAGGCAGAATGTGGAACAAGTTTGTCATTAACGATGGATTTGTGTTTCGTGCTAACAAGCTATGCATTCCAGCTAGCTCCGTTCATCTTTTGTTGTTGCAGGAGGCGCATGGAGGAGGATTAATGGGACACTTTGGCGTGAAGAAGACGAAGGACGTACTTGCTACACATTTCTTTTGGCCAAAGATGAGACGGGATGTTGAGCGTTTTATTGCTCGCTGCACTACATGTCAAAAAGCTAAGTCACGACTCAATCCTCATGGTTTATATATGCCTTTGCCTGTACCTAGTGTTCCTTGGGAGGATATATCTATGGACTTTGTTTTAGGTTTACCTCGAACAAAGAAGGGGAGGGATAACATATTTGTTGTCGTGGATAGATTCTCGAAAATGACACACTTTATACCATGTCATAAAAGCGATGATGCTGTTAATGTTGCTGATTTGTTCTTTCGTGAAATTATTCGCTTGCATGGTGTGCCAAATACTATTGTTTCAGATCGTGATACTAAATTTCTTAGCCACTTTTGGAGATGTTTATGGGCTAAGTTGGGGACTAAACTGCTTTTTAGTACTACTTGTCACCCCCAAACTGATGGACAAACTGAAGTTGTCAATAGAACGTTGTCTACTATGCTTAGGGCTGTTTTGAAGAATAATAAGAAAATGTGGGAGGAATGCTTGCCTCATATTGAATTTGCTTATAATCGTTCATTGCATTCTACTACTAAGATGTGCCCTTTTGAAGTTGTGTATGGTTTCCTACCTCGTGCACCTATTGATTTGTTGCCTCTTCCATCTTCGGAGAAGGTTAATTTTGATGCTAAACAACGTGCTGAATTGATTTTAAAAATACATGAGTTAACTAAGGAAAACATTGAGCGTATGAATGCCAAATATAAACTTGCTGGAGATAAGGGTAGAAAACATGTTGTGTTTGCACCTGGAGATCTTGTTTGGTTACATTTGCGTAAGGATAGATTTCTTGATTTGCGCAAATCAAAGCTCATGCCACGTGCTGATGGTCCCTTTAAGGTGTTAGAGAAAATAAATGATAATGCATATAAACTTGAGCTGCCTGAAGATTTTGGGGTTAGTCCCACTTTTAACATTGCAGATTTGAAGCCTTATTTGGGTGAGGAAGATGAACTTCCGTCGAGGACGACTTCATTTCAAGAAGGGGAGGATGATGAGGACATCAATACCATTGTTACACCCGCAGCCCCTGCTGCTATACATACTGGACCAATTACTAGAGCTCGCACACGCCAACTAAATTACCAGGTACTTTCGTTTCTTGGTAATCATTCTAATGTTCATGAGAATATGATGCTGCCTAAATTGGATACATTTGTTTTGCTTACAAATGAAGGGCCTAGCTTGGAGAAGGATGAACACTGGAGCAAGAACAAGCATGGAGATGATGGCATGCGCAAGGGGAACAAGAACGGTGTTACAAGTGATGATTTCAGGACTTTGAAGCCACCATAATGGGTGCATGAAGCCTTGTACGAAATATACAAGATGCCACTTCATAAATTTCGTCCCGAGGCTATTCTAGGTGTTGCGTCACCTTATTATTGGGCCAGGCCCATGTAATTTCGAAATACATAAGTATAGGCTATTTTTAGAGTCCGTATGTGTGGGGAAACAAGAGATAGGGTTGATTTCGGACCCCTCCACCAAGGGCCACGAAATTCCCCCCCCCCCTCTTCCTCCATATATACAGCCCTTAGGGCATCGTTTAGACTTTGGGTTTTGTTTAGATTAAAGTTCGCCATAGCTGCAACTTCGCGTACTTCGTTTGTGTTCAACGACCAAACAAAGGCGTCACAGAACCCCACCTTGATCAATAAAGCTTTCATCTTATATTCGCAATATCCAGATTGCAATCTCAGTTTCTTGCTTGTTCTTCGTTTGCTCGCAGGAAACAGACCCTCGTGGTCAGGTTGATCGTGCTCCGGCGTGGTCAATAACCTCTCGGAGTTGGTTTAGCGATTGCTAAGGCGCGACGTCCTCGCACGTTCGTAGTCGGATCGTCAAAGTCGACTTCCACCAAAGCGAAATCCATCATCTCATCGAAAGACGGGACACCTTTGCCCCTATCAGCGCGGCACAAGGTCGAGGTCGAGGAGAAGGAGGCCATCTTCAGCAAAGCGCACGCCCTTCTCATGTACGGCATTTGTCGCCCGCCCGGTTTCTCTGGAGGGGCCGTCGGTCCGGCTCGTCGGTCACCCGGCCTCCGCACTGCCAGTCGCCGACGTGGCGGACCATGCCCTTGTCGCCCGGCTTTTCTCCGCCAAGGCACGACGACCAGACCTGTTTTGGGGGGTCACCGGACGTGAGCGTGATCGCGCCGTCCACACCACGCCCCTCGGCCGTCATCGACCTCAACATCACCCCTGGGTCCAGCAGCGGCGGTCGGCCGTCCGTCGAGATGCAAAGAAAGCAAGCACGGCCGCCGTTTACCGGCACCATGT
>NC_041381.1:306586190-306632355 GCF_002162155.2 Triticum dicoccoides
AAGGAATGCCAACCCCAACGGCACCGGTCGACGACCCCTACTACGATCAGTTCATGGAGGAAGTGATCTACGAAGGTGGCCATGTCCCTGCCTTCGACCCCGAGGAGACCCAAAGTCAGGATGGCCGCGGCCAGTTCACTGCCGATGAAGAGGCCGACGACCGTGCTGACTACGACCATGGTGACTCGTGGCATGAAGACGATGACATCTATGTCGAAGGTGATGGTGATGAAGAAGAAAGCAATGATGTTGACATTAGTGGCGAGCCATTGTTCACCGACGACTTGACATAAAGAGCGGAAGCACAAAAGAAGAGGAAGAGCATTCGCACGGGTTCATACACACAAGATGAGGACAAGTTGATTTTACAAGTTTGGATGGTGATTAGCCAAGATCCAAGGACCGGCGCGCAACAAAAGGGTATTGTTTTTTGGACGAGAGTCCACAAAACATTCCATGAAAGGAAGTTCTTTGAGCCCTACCAATTTGAAAGCAACCGTGGCGTCGGCTCGATTCAAAAGAGATGGTTGTTCATCCAACAAGAGTGCAACAAGTATCAAGCCGCATTTGAGAGCGTTCAAGCACGACCCGTGAGTTGTACCGGCGTTGGAGACATGGTATGCTATCCTTCTTTTGCCCTTTCCTTGCTACGGCCATGAGACTTCGGCCTTGTACATGTTTGCATGGTCACTTGTTATTCATATGGTGTAGGCATTTTAATCTTTGGAGGCATTCAAGGCCCAGCACAATGACAAGCTGTTCACTCTTACGCATTGTTGGACTATGATAAACAATTGCCCTAAGTTCAAGGACCAATACCGTGAACTCCAAAGGAAGAGAGGCCTGAAGATGGCCAAGTTCGCCGGAGGTGGAGATGGCGAGGCGTTGAAGAGGCCGAGGGGCAAGACCAACTCCAAGGTTGATGACATTCGTGATGCCTCATCCATGACATTGCATGACACTTTGCATTGCATGATGTCGCAAAAGGATGTGAGGGACGAGAAGAAGCGACAAAGCAAGGACGAGCAAATGAAGCAATACCTAGAGCTTCAAACGAAGAAGCTTGAGATGGAGGAGGCGGCCAAGAGAAGGAAGCTTGAGATGGAGGAGGCGGCCCGGCAGAGGCAGCTCGACATGGAGGAGGCGGCCCGGCAAAGGCAGCTCGACATCGAGGCCGAGAACGTCAAGGCCGGGCAAAGGCAGCTTGACATCGAGGCCATCAATGCCACCACCAAAGCGAAGGAGGTGGCCCTTGCGATCATGAGCGTGGACTTGTCGAAGATGAGCGAGAAGACGAGGGCCTGGTTCGAGGGCAGGCAGAAGGAGATGCTCGACGCCGACGACCTGAACTAGGTCGTCCGATCGGCCGTGGTCGTTCCTTTTTGGAGGCTGGCATGGGTGCCGCTCGCCCGCTGGGCCGCTGGCCGTGTGTCAGCGAGAAAAACATTTCGAAGGTCGGCTGTGTTGCCGGCCGCTGGCTGTGTTGCCGTCGAGGACAACCATTCATTTTGGAGGCCGGCTGTGTTGCCGGCCGCTGGCTTTGTTGTCGGCGTGTGTGCTGAACTGGGGCCGTAGGGCTTGGCATTTGAAACGTTTCTTTTTTTTTAAATGGACACGGACAGGATGGGGTAATGGATGTGGCCACGCGCTGGACGCACGGCCACCGCATCCCAGGACAGGCCCGGACACACCCCCATCCCCTGCCCAAACGGACAGAATCCGGACAAAACAGACGTTCGTTTGGCGTCGCGCGGTGCGGTGGAGTTGGCGGGGGGCACGAAAGTGTGGGCATCATGGCAGCGTCCGTATAGCACGCGCGCGTCCCAGCTGCAGGTAGCACGTGTACTACTAGTAGTAGGCGGCAAAAGTCAGAGCGCGCGGGGCGAGTGCGATGCACGCATGGAGGACCTCCATTATTTTTGTTGCTTTTGCCCCCCAGCCGGCCGTAAGCAGAATGCAGACCCATGTACCGGTCGATCAGCTAGTGCTGTTTCTAGTTCTAGGCATTTTACCTGTCGAACCATCATCGGGTGCGTGGCAGCTCGGCCCCGGGCTGTAATGCTGTATGCGTGACTACGTACTACAGTACGTGCTTATCTTGTAGCACGACCGTGACAGTCGACCAAGCCGGCCGGTCCAGGCTATAGTAAATGGGTTTGGAGCGCCATCCATGCCAAGACATCTCAGCCTCATCCTGCAACCATCGACAGATATCATCAACGTCAGTTTCGTGAGCCGATAAACGTCGGGTCGGGCAGTCCGCATGGCGGCGACGGCCGCGTCTACCAGAGGCTGGGATGACGGCGCCGTCCGAGAGGCGCTGGACCAACTTGTTGTCGATGGAGCGCGCGTCGGGGGCCTCGTGACGGCGACCCCTGGGCGCTCTGGGGGGCTGCTAGCCCGGTCAACGAAGACACCCATGGCCGCTCGCCCCCTTCCTCGCCAAGATCGACCTCCTGTGCTGTGATTCAGCTCACCTCCGTGCCAGGCCAGGACTCTTGGCTGCGGTGGATTGCTCCCTGTTTTGGCGCCAAGCAACGACAGGCAGCTGTGTGCCCTGCTCTGGCGACGCCAACACCTCCCCGTACCACGACCCTGGACATCATTGAGATCATCCCGTCCTCTCCTGCAGTGCAAGACAGTGGAGCTGCTGCTCCATCTCCTTCCTCCGAAGCTGAGGCTGAGCCGGTCACCCCGATCTTTGTCCGGGCTGTCAGCCCGGTTGCTGGCAATGCGGGGACACCGCCGTGCTCTCCCCTGTTTGTCGCCTGCCAGCCACCCCTGCTCGCTGCACCAAGCTCGCCCTCCCCAAGGCCAAGACCACCGACAAGGAGAAGGAAGACGTTGGCTGGAGTCGTAGGCTTCAACCTTGCTCGCTCCAGCCCTCGTCTCCAAGCCAAGGGGAGAAAGATGCCGATTGCGAAGATGGCGGAGAAGCTGCTATGCCAGCGCATGGGCGTCGTGGATGAAGGCCAACAAGTCACAGAGGAAGCCATTGACAAATTTGTGGCCATGTTCCAAGGGCAGCTCCCTGACATCACAGTGGCGGCACTCCGGGCGTTGTTCAACCTCGACTGTGACTTGGCGCAAGCCATCGAGGATGCCCTGGTGGCTCATGGTGGTGAGACGGGTCCGGAGCTGCAGGCGGTGATGGGGGACGCGTCCGGCTCGGCGGAGTGACTGGAGCGTTTGCAGCCCCTGTAGAAGAAGTGCTCTAGTTTCCATGATAGTGTCAACCCCTCTTCTTATGTGTGTGTACACCTGTTTGCAATCGTCGACGTCGGCGTCTGCTATCTGCTGCCTTGGCGAGGCTTTTGTGCCGATTAGTTTGTCTCGTTTCAGTATGTGTGAGCTGAATGTTGAGTGCCAGGCTGATGTTTGCTTTGTTGTGGCCAACTGCTACTTCACTTCTGATGTATCCCAAGTTTCCCATGATAAATCAAAATCTTAGTATTCTAAGCTGGAATGTCCGAGGCCTAAATTGTCCTGGCCGTCGATCAACAATCCGAGAAACAATCCTCGCTACTCCATGTCATTTGGTCTGTCTGCAGGAGACCAAGATAGAGCTTGTCGACCCTTTCATCGCTTCATACCTGTGAGGTCAAAGATTAAAGAATTTTGCCCAGCGCCCTGCTAATGGTACACGGGGTGGCATCTTGCTTCTTTGGGATAACGATGTTGTGGACGTGAAGGATGTTTCCATCGGAGTCTTCTTCCTCTCCTGCAACGTCACGATCAAAGAATCCAATACAATCTTTAAGCTAACAACGGTCTATGGACCAACAAGAAGCAACCTGAAGGATGCTTTCTTCCAGGAGTTGGTCGGCGAAAAACCTCCCCATGGCTCAAAGTGGCTTGTCTCTGGTGACTTTAATCAGATATACCGTGCCAGAGACAAGAATAGAGCAAACGTCGACCGGAGCAGACTTGTCCGCTTCCGCAATGCACTGAACACTTGTGAGCTCAAAGAGATTCATTTACAAAACAGAAAATACACTTGGAGTAATGAACGGAGCGACCCCACCTTAAGCAAGCTCGACTCTTTCTTCTGTAATGAAGATTGGGACCTCGATTTTGGCACTCACCTTCTACACGCGCTCTCGTCTTCATTGTCCGATCACTGCCCCCTCCTCCTCGCAAATGACAACGGCCCGAAGAGATCAAAGTCCTTCCGCTTTGAAAACTTTTGGATCAAAATGCCTAGGTTCAAGGAGGTTGTCCAGGAAGCTTGGAATAAGGATAGTAACCACACTGATCCTTACCACATCCTTTTTCACAAGCTAAAAGAAACTAGTCAAAAATTGAGGAGATGGAGCAAGACGATCTTTGCGCATTCTAAGGTGCAAATCCACATGGCTCTGGAAGTCATCCTTCGTCTGGATGTGGCTCAAGAACTCCGGCCCCTTAGCTCTGACGAGCGAGATTTACGGAAACGCCTCAAACGGAAGGTGGTGGCCCTGGCCATTATGGAGCATGTGCGGAAGCGACAAAGCTTGCGAATTACCAACCTCAAAGATGGAGACACCAACACTCGTTTTTTCCACCTTCGGGTCAATCATAGAAGAAGGAAGAACTTCATCCACCGCCTCAAGCACAACGGTGGATGGGTTACTGCCCATGACCATAAGAAGTCCATCATTCAAGAGCATTTCGCGAAGGTCACAAAACGCGGTCAGCCGCGTCACACCGATTTCAACTGGGCCAACATCCCGGCCCCTGAGTGCGACCTCGCGGACCTTGGCGCGGCCTTCACGGAGGAGGAGGTGAAAAAGGCAATCTTTGATCTTCCCAGCGACAAAGCGCCTGGACCCGATGGCTTCTCAGGGGCCTTTTTCAAGGGATGTTGGGAAATCATAAAAGGTGATATCATGCTCGTGGTCAACCACTTCTCCAACCTACGCTCTGAAAATTTGCACTGGCTCAACTCTGCGAACATTGCTCTCGTTCCAAAGAAGGATGGGACGGAATCCATCTCTGACTTTTGCCCCATTAGCCTCATCCATGCTATAGCGAAGATAATTGCCAAGATGATGCTACCCGGATGACTCCACATATGCACGACCTTGTCTCAAATGCCCAGAGCGCTTTCATAAAAAAGAGAAGCATCCACGACAACTTCATGTATGTCAGAAATTTGGCGAGAAAATTGCATCGAAAAAACAGCCCGACTCTCCTATTCAAGCTTGATATCAAGAAGGCATTTGACTCTGTGCGTTGGGACTTTCTCATGGATCTTCTCCAACATCTTCGCTTCCCGGTCAGATTTCGGGATTGGGTTGCTGCTTTGCTGTCCACGTCCACCTCGAGAGTGTTGATCAACGGGGTGTTGGGAGACCCTCTGAAGCATGGATGCGGCCTTCGACAGGGTGACCCGCTGTCTCCCCTTCTTTTCGTCCTCGCCATTGATCCACTCCATCATCTCCTTAGCAAGGCCACTGGCCAAGGGCATCTTCATCCCCTGTATGGTACAAGCCCAACCGTTCGAGCTTCGCTTTACGCTGATGATGCTGCCATCTTTGTCAAACCAATTAAGGAGGATATACAATTCTTGGCTGCCACTCTGGTTTCATTTGGAGAGGTGACCGGTCTTGTCACTAGCTGTGCTAAAAGTCTTGTTGCCCCTTGTGACGCCCGAATAATTAAGCTACAGTAATTCTCTGCTAATGGTGCCACGTCACTTTGATTACTGTTGCTAATCTCGCGTTAGTTCGAACCCGATTCAAATTCAAATTTAAAACATAGGCAAACAACAAAAGTTTCCAAACTTTAAAACTAAAATGTTCGGAGTGAACTAAATAATGCATAGGTAATTATGGTGGAGAAACCACACCTTTATAAATTTTTAAATACCATAAGATGAATAAAACAGCAGTAAAAACAATAATTTAAATACCTTTGGTAATTAATAAAATATCAAACTAATTTATTTGAGGACTAGACTTTTTGTGACTATGGGCTAAGTTGAAATACTAATTTATATTGCTACGTGTATATTTTACTAAAACTAAAATTAATAAGAAACAAAACTAAAACAGGAAAGGTAACATAAAAAAAAGAAAAAGGCAAAACCGAAAATAAAACAAGAGAAAAGGAAAAAACCCCTCCCCTGGGCCAAGGCCCAGCTGGCCAGGCCAGGCCGGCCCACTCCCCATGTCGCCTCCTCCTCTATTCACAGAGGGGGACGTGGGGCAGAGCCGATGCCCGCCACGGCACCGGCCGACGCCGTGGCGGCCATCCGGCCGGCGACCCCAGCCTACAAGACCCCGGTGCCCCTCTCTAAACCTAGCCGGATCCCCACTCCCCCTCCTCGCGCCCCCATCTCCCTCCCCTCGTCTTCCCCGCGGCGACCCGACGCCGTTGCCCGAAGCTGCTGTCGCCGTGTCGCCATCATTGTCGTACATGTTGCCATCGGCCACCTTCGTCGTCCGTTAGCGTCCGGGAGGTTCACCGTCGTCCCCTACGTCGTCTGCGCACCACCGTTCGAGCCCGGGGCCACTACATCGAGCGGATCGAACTCTTCTTCAACCTTCGTCCACCGGCGCACCTCCGTCGACTCCGTCGTCGTCCTGCGCTCCGGGCCCTCACCGAGCCTTTAGTGCGCTCCCCGGTGAGCTCCCGCTCGAAAGCCCTCTCCCTAGTTCTCGAATCCGTGTCCGTAGCCGCCGTTCCCGTCGCGGCCAAAGCTCATCGCCGCCGGCCATGTCGTCGCAAAGCTCACAGCTGCTGTCGCTCGCACCTGTGCTTGGTGTCGAGCTCCTTGAGCTCCCACGAAGACAACGCGCCCGTCCGCTCACGCCATGGCCGCCCTCGACCCTTGTGCTCCACTGCATCCCCGCGCACAGTCTGGCCGCACACCTACAGCCACCCGTGCGGCAGTCCATGCGGCGGTTGCGCCTACTGCTGTGCGCGCTTGTATCCGTCGCTGCCGTGGCCCCTATTGCTCCTGCCGCTGTTGTTTGACACTGAATCCTGCTGCTTCCTTCTTCAGTTAGGCTAGGTGTCGATTTATTCAGTTTCGTCAGTATAAGCATGCACCGTACATGCAAGTCTTTGTTTTGTGCATGTAGTAGCTAGTGTCGCGGTGTTAGCTCCCGTGGGATAGTGTGGCCATTAGCTCAAACGTGGCTGGTAGATTAGGAAGGATCTCTTGCTGTAACGACATGGCGCTGCAGTTAGTAGCACGCAACACAAAGTACTCTCTCACAGTTCTTCAGTTACAGAGCGTCGAGAGAGTGCGAGGACACCGGCAGCAACTACAATTGCCTCTGCCGCTCGCGCCGTGGCCTACGCCCGTCCGTGCGCGCCCGCTTGCAATGGTCACGCCCGCACCCGCTACGTCTTGGCGCCTGGCCTTCGTGCGCGCCTGCGCACAACCACGCTGGGGCTGGCCTTTGTGCCTCTGCTAGCGGGTCCCCAACCAGCCCAATTAAGGGGCTAATCCCCTATTAGCCCATAATACCCTCCTGTTTAGTTTATTTCGGTTTAACTGATTAGTTAGTCTAGACCCTATGACATGTGAACCCTACTGTAAATTAAAATGATCAGACAAGTTAAAAATGCTTAAGTCTATGACACGCGGGACCCATGCACTATTCACTGATTGACCTAGTCAACACCGGCTGTGCTGTTGACTTTGACCTGCCCCCACATGTCATTGACTGTGCCTGGCACTACACTAGCCGACAAGAGTAATTTTACTTTTTATTTTCGAAATAATAATGAATCCAGAAATTCTAGGATATTGTTAAAACTTTAGGAAATCATATAAAATAAACCGTAAGTCGGATGAAAATAATTTGTATATGAAAGTTGCTCAGAACGACGAGACGAATCCGGATACGCAGTCCGTTCGTCCGCCACGCACCCCTAACATATCAAACTCGCAACTTTCCCCCTCCGGCTCCTCTGCCCGAAAACACGAAACACCGGGGATATTTTCCCGGATGTTTCCCCCTTCACCGGTATCGCCCATCCCTACGTTAGGTCACCCCTAGCACAATGTATTGCCGCGTCTTGCTTTGTGTTACATTTGATTGCTCCATTATTTATTGTGTTCCCCCTCCGTTACTCCTTTCCGGTAGACTCCGAGACCGATGCTGATGCCCCTGTGGTCGACTACGTCACCGACGACCCCTCTCTCTTGCCAGAGCAACCAGGCAAGCCCCCCCTTTGATCACCAGATATCGCCTACTCTTCTCTATACTGCTTGCATTAGAGTAGTGTAGTATGTTACTGCTTTCAGTTAATCCTATACTGCTACATAGCTTGTCCTTGCTACTACTGTTGTTACCTTTACCTGCTATCCTACTGCTTAGTATAGGATGCTAGAGTTCCATTAGTGGCCCTACACTCTTGTCCGTCTGCCATGCTATACTACTGGGCTGTGATCACTTCGGGAGGTGATCACGGGTATATACTATATACTTTACACTATTACATTACCTGTGGTACTGTTCGGAGATGGGGGCTGAAGGGACAGGTGGCTCCATCCCGGTAGAGGTGGGCCTGGGTTCCCGACGGTCCCTGACTGTTACTTTGTGGCGGAGCGATAGGGCAGGTTGAGACCACCTAGGAGAGAGGTGGGCCTGGCCCTGTTCGGCGTTCGCGGATATTTAACACGCTTAACGAGATCTTGGTATTTGATCTGAGTTGGCTACGAGCCTATACGCACTAACCATCTACGTGGGAGTAGTTATGGGTATCCCGGCGTCGTGGTATCAGCCGAAGCACTTCAGACGTCAGCGACGGAGCGGCGCGCGCCGGATTGGAACGTAAGCCTGCTCTTGTATTAAGGGGGCTAGTTCTACTTCCGGCCGCCCTCGCAACGTGCAGGTGTGCTATGGGCGATGGGCCCAGACCCCTGTGCGCTTAGGTTTAGACCGGCGTGCTGGCCTCTCTTTTTTGCCTAGGTGGGGCTGCGACGTGTTGATCTTCCGAGGCCGGGCATGACCCAGGAAAGTGTGTCCGGCCAAATGGGATCAAGCGTGTTGAGTAAGTTGGTGCACCCCTGCAGGGAAGTTAATCTATTCGAATAGCCGTGATCTTCGGTAACAGGACGACTTGGAGTTGTACCTTGACCTTATGACAACTAGAACCGGATACTTAATAAAACACACCCTTCCAAGTTCCACAGACAACCCGGTGATCGCTTTTCCACAGGGCGACGAGGGGAGGATCGCCGGATAGGATTATGCTACTGCGATGCTACTGGAGATGCTACTTGGAGATGCTACTTGGAGATGCTACTTGGAGGACTTCAATCTACTCTCTTCTACATGCTGCAAGACGGAGGCTGCCAGAAGCGTAGTCTTCGACAGGATTAGCTATCCCCCTCTTATTCTGGCATTCTGCAGTTCAGTCCACCGATATGGCCCTTTACACATATACCCATGCATATGTAGTGTAGCTCCTTGCTCACGGTTGCTTTTCTCCCTCTTTTCCCCTTTCCCTTCTACCTGGTTGTCGCAACCAGATGCTGGAGCCCTGGAGCCAGACGCCACCGTCGACGATGATTCCTACTACACTAGAGGTGCCTACTACTACGTGCAGGCCGCTGACGACGATCAAGAGTAGTTAGGAGGATCCCAGGCAGGAGGCCTGCGCCTCTTTCGATCTGTATGCCAGTTTGTGCTAGCCTTCTTAAGGCAAACTTGTTTAACTTATGTCTGTACTCAGATATTGTTGCTTCCGCTGACTCGTCTATGATCGAGCACTTGTATTCGAGCCCTCGAGGCCCCTGACTTGTATTATGATGCTTGTATGACTTATTTATGTTTTAGAGTTGTGTTGTGATATCTTCCCGTGAGTCCCTGATCTTGATCGTACACATTTGCGTGCATGATTAGTGTACGATTGAATCGGGGGCGTCACAAGTTAGTATCAGAGCCGACTGCCTGTAGGAATCTCCCTTCCACACTCCTTGGCCGAAGTCGAGTCTAGACATTGCAAAACTTTTACTAACTTGGCTGTGTGCCTTACGGGCCCACGTCGCCATTGGGTGGTACTAGGATCTTTTACTCCTCGACCTTTACTCTGGGACTCTGATCTCTCTTCTATTCGGGTTAAATGAATTTTGCTAAATCTAACATTAGGATCTCGTTATCACTTTCACCCGGAGAGCCCCTTATTACTGATGATCGTCTGCTGCACGTGAAGACCCTAAAGATACTTTCCGCTGTTAACCCGAGAACTTGTGTTCATCGCGTTTGCAATTCCCCTTCCACCGTCAACCCTTATGGGTAACTACTTACAGTTGCTATTCTTATATCATCCCCAGTTGGTCTTGTTATTACAAGATACCCTGAAAAACTCGTCGTGGTTTCGATAATCCCTTGAGCTTACTGCCTTGCTGTTCTTGTCACTTGAATACCCCTACGGTTAATTCTCGCATTTATCGAGTATCCGCTCATCCCCCAGTTGTTCATGTGTTACACAAAAGTCTTCGAAATACCACCCGATATTCCGAAAATCCTCAGCAAGCTATTGCTCTGGAATTTCTTGTTTGCTTTCATTATGATTAATCCCATAAGTATAGAAATCTTATTGACATTCCTTGTCATTATCATTTTGAGTCTGTTGACTCAATATGTTGTGAATACACGCAATCATCATTGATCCTTATAAATTACCTTTCCGGCTGAGCTTCCATTCTTTTAACTGGAATTGGTTCTCGACCAATCCAATTGTCGTTGATTGTACCCTAAGGCTATTCAACTTATCCATCCCTAATCAGAGCATTGCTTCTGATCCCTTGATTGGGAAATCATAATTCCTTTGCATTTGACAATTGAGTTAGTCAGTTGTTTCTATAATCTGATCTCCTTGCATTCTTCTTCCTCTAGTTGAGTACCGATACTCGTATCAGATCCTTTGTGGACCATCAAGTCCTTTGTTGGATTGTTATCCGGCAATGTCCTACACATTTGATCACCTTGTGAGTTCTTCCCCTGATACATAATGCCTTTGTTAAGTTGTATCCTCTGCTTGGCCAACCATGCTCTGCTTTCGGGCTTGTGTTAATTACTCTTGAAACTTGTGATATATGTTTCTAAGAAGCCCCTATGGGTTGAACATATGCCTTCTCTAAACCGTGTGAACCCGAAAGTTTTCACGAGTCATACTCTTCTGGTGCTTCACCAGATAAAATTTCAACACTGCAACTTCATCGAACGTGAGAAGTGAATGAAAGGTTATGCATTGGAGAAGTGGGAGTCGACCTTGAACTTGTGTTCATGCCCATGGACACGATGTAGATCTTATCATTAAAGCTTCTCTTAAATGAATTATTCCTTTGGTATAAGTTCATCTTATATCTAGGATCTGGCCTTTTGCAATCGTGGTTCCGACCATGATTGTTCTTCTTTGATCTCATTTCTCGGACAAGTTAAAACAATTGTCTTCTATGGATCAATACACCAGTCCAACCTTTACTTTGATCTTGTGTCGAGTATTACCCCCCTGGTATCCCGAGATTATCGTGGAACTGCATAACTTTTATGAGTTCTTCATCAAGTGCTACCTTCCCACTGATTACAATTTTTCGCGGGCTCTGAGTTATTGAACACTCAAAGACACCGATAACTGAACCGAGTCCGCTCTTCGGTTAAACAACTCTTCAGTAAGCTTCTATAAGTACGAGTTTGTACCCGATCACGCCATTCCTAGCCTGTTTGGCTATATCATTGTCGTGACGATTCTAACTGTGCTACCTGGTCCTTATTCTCGGAGCACCAAATTTCGACGATGAACTAACCTTATGTCGATCCTCATCGTCATATCATTTCGCCTTGAACAACAAGCTTGGTTTCGAGTTTGTGTCGTACCCTTGGTTCCAATAACCTTTCACTTCATCATTACTTGACTTGATGTCGTTACCGATCAATTACATCTTCATGAACTCTCGCGACAAAGGTGTCATGATCATCAACATTCTGAGCTCATCCAGGATATCAATTGAATTCATGATGAGAAATACCATCCTTGCCCTCGATGAATTGTATTATCGTCGACCACTTTAGTGCCCTCCCACCAACACAAGCTTGTTCATGTTTGGTGTTATACCTTGAGTTCCTTGCTATCCAGCAATTGTTCTTCTTTACCTTGGAGTATTACCATCCTTTATGTCAAGAATGTTCTGAGATTTGTTCCACCTCTTGAGAATTCTTGACATAGAAATACTTCTCACCATCACCATTCTTTCTTGGTCCCCGTGTTAATTCCAACAAGTGAACGGTGTTGTTTGGATTCTTTCCTTCTAGCAACCCTATTTTTTTGAAGTTAATGGTCGAAAGTTCATTCTTAGGCTATTGACTATTGAATCACCATTCTAACATTGGTCGTGCAACCCAACCCATATTTCGGGTGCACCTTTCAACCAATGTTTAATTGTGTATGTTTCCTCGAGCATACATCATTATACCATTTGATCTAACAAATGTCATCTTCTTGTTCACATTATTGTGGAAATCCATCTTTTGAAAATCTCAATGAATTGTCGCTGAGTCAATCAGCCACCTCCTCACCTCTCCTTGGTTTAATGATGAACTATTGTTTCAGGAACCCGCTCCCATAGTTCATTTTCCGAGAATCTTGCAATGCCATTTCAACGATTTGTGTTGCGCCTTTTCTTCTCGGACATCCTGAGTCTGAGGCATCATGACACCAATTGGATCTGAATCTCGGTCAGATATGATGGTTGGGACAACTTTCCAGGAGTTATGTTGTTTGTCCTTTGATGACCCGGTAACATGATGTCATGCCTAGCACCCCCCCTGGCTGGAGGACCTATCATTATGATTTCTTTTGCAAGGATAACCATTCTTCCTGGAGGAAACTGTAAAACTTATTTTATAAGTTGCTCCTGATGGATCATTTATGTATCCAAAGTCAGACCCTTGATTGAAACACCATATCATTGCTACCTCGAAGCATGACTATGATACCCCGCTCATCAACAAGAACATTGGAGGCGCGATGCTAAATGTTTCTTGGTCAGTTATCCAAACACCATTGTATGGGTAACATCTTGATTAATCCTTGCCTCTTTATCTGAATGGTTGGGTACTTGCTCTCCTACCCTGTATGCCATGTTCTGCTTGCCCATGGGAAGGATATACTCCTAATAATTGTGTGTAATCACAATTTTCCTTTCCATTGCTTTGTTTAATCTGATAATCGTGTTTTCCTTTTCATTTTTTTGTTTAACCTTTACTGAATCTGACTTAACTGAGCAGAGAAAATTCCCTGCTTAGGTAGGCACCTCATTGTACCACTCTGTCAGTAAGACCCTGTTACTATCGTTGATGACATTTCGATAACCACCGATGGATGAGAACTCTGCCTATTGGTCCGGCTCGTTCAACGAGCAGAAAAATGGTTCTCTTCGTCCCTTGCCCTTTGTACCGTTGTTGTTGCCCACATATATGACAATCTTTCCTCTGACATGCCTCCCTGTCGTGGCTGTGCAAGATGTCACCACCCTTCCTACTTTCAACCCACATGGTGGGCCCATAACCCACAGTTCCACAGGATGAAAACCTGACTCTCCTGTACACCCCTGATTTCTAAAGTTATTCCTCGCGCTTGACTTCTTATGTAACTCACGGGCCACCTGCCAAGTGATCTATTCGTGTATCAGACACAATACTTATTCCCATTGCTCTGAACCCCTTTCACATTTTGTATCAGGCAACGAACGATTGCCTATGTGCTTGAAACTTCTACTTTGCACCTTCTTACTTTGCTCTCAATAATTTCTTAAGTTTCAATTCGAGAGTTACTTTTCGCCACCTTCCTAATGTTATCTACCGGATAAGCAGCCGTGCAGAGTTCCGTTCTTTCGAGTTACCCCTTATCATTTTACGTAAGTAAGATGGAGTTCCCAAAGAAAGGATGACAACTTCGTCCCGGCGCACAGAAGTAGAGGAATGGAGGGATAAACAGCATGGAGCAAACTCCTTGAGAAGAGCAACCAAGACCGAGAAGATCTCCTAGAATTTCGTAACGAGAACTTTCCCCCTTTTTCCACCTCTTAAATCTCGGGACGAGATTTCTTGTAGTGGAAGAGAATTGTGACGCCCGAATAATTAAGCTACAGTAATTCTCTGCTAATGGTGCCACGTCACTTTGATTACTGTTGCTAATCTTGCGTTAGTTCGAACCCGATTCAAATTCAAATTTAAAACATAGGCAAACAACAAAAGTTTCCAAACTTTAAAATTAAAATGTTCTGAGTGAACTAAATAATGCATAGGTAATTATGGTGGAGAAACCACACCTTTATAAATTTTTAAATACCATAAGATGAATAAAACAGCAGTAAAGACAATAATTTAAATACCTTTGGTAATTAATAAAATATCAAACTAATTTATTTGAGGACTAGACTTTTTGTGACTATGGGCTAAGTTGAAATACTAATTTATATTGCTACGTGTATATTTTACTAAAACTAAAATTAATAAGAAACAAAACTAAAACAGGAAAGGTAACATAAAAAAAGAAAAAGGCAAAACCGAAAATAAAACAAGAGAAAAGGAAAAAACCCCTCCCCTGGGCCAAGGCCCAGCTGGCCAGGCCAGGCCGGCCCACTCCCCACGTCGCCTCCTCCTCTATTCACAGAGGGGGACGTGGGCAGAGCCGATGCCCGCCACGGCACCGGCCGACGCCGTGGCGTCCATCCGGCCGGCGACCCCAGCCTACAAGACCCCGGTGCCCCTCTCTAAACCTAGCCGGATCCCCACTCCCCCTCCTCGCGCCCCCATCTCCCTCCCCTCGTCTTCCCCGCGGCAACCCGACGCCGTTGCCCGAAGCTGTTGTCGCCGCGTCGCCATCGTTGTCGTACATGTTGCCATCGGCCACCTTCGTCGTCCGTTGGCGTCCGGGAGGTTCACCGTCGTCCCCTACGTCGTCTACGCACCACCGTTCGAGCCCGGGGCCACTACATCGAGCGGATCGAACTCTTCTTCAACCTTCGTCCACCGGCGCGCCTCCGTTGACTCCGTCGTCGTCCTGCGCTCCGGGCCCTCACCGAGCCTTTAGTGCGCTCCCCGGTGAGCTCCCGCTCGAAAGCCCTCTCCCTAGTTCTCGAATCCGTGTCCGTAGCCGCCGTTCCCATCGCGGCCAAAGCTCATCGCCGCCGGCCATGTCGTCGCAAAGCTCACAGCTGCTGTCGCTCGCACCTGTGCTTGGTCTCGAGCTCCTTGAGCTCCCACGAAGACAACGCGCCTGTCCGCTCACGCCATGGCCGCCCTCGACCCTTGTGCTCCACTGCATCCCCGCGCACAGTCTGGCCGCACACCTACAGCCACCCGTGCGGCAGCCCATGCGGCGGCTGTGCCTACTGCTGTGCGCGCTTGTATCCGTCGCTGCCGTGGCCCCTATTGCTCCTGCCGCTGTTGTTTGACATTGAATCCTGCTGCTTCCTTCTTCAGTTAGGCTAGGTGTCGATTTATTCAGTTTCGTCAGTATAAGCATGCACCGTACATGCAAGTCTTTGTTTTGTGCATGTAGTAGCTAGTGTCGCGGTGTTAGCTCCCGTGGGATAGTGTGGCCATTAGCTCAAACGTGGCTGGTAGATTAGGAAGGATCTCTTGCTGTAACGACATGGCGCTGCAGTTAGTAGCACGCAACACAAAGTACTCTCTCACAGTTCTTCAGTTACAGAGCATCGAGAGAGTGCGAGGACACCGGCAGCAACTACAACTGCCTCTGCCGCTCGCGCCGTGCCCTACGCCCGTCCGTGCGCGCCCGCCTGCAATGGTCACGCCCGCACCCGCTACGTCCTGGCGCCTGGCCTTCGTGCGCGCCTGCGTACAACCACGCTGGGGCTGGCCTTTGTGCCTCTGCTAGCGGGTCCCCAACCAGCCCAATTAAGGGGCTAATCCCCTATTAGCCCATAATACCCTCCTATTTAGTTTATTTCGGTTTAACTGATTAGTTAGTCTAGACCCTATGACATGTGAACCCTACTGTAAATTAAAATGATCAGACAAGTTAAAAATGCTTAAGTCTATGACACGCGGGACCCATGCACTATTCACTGATTGACCTAGTCAACACCGGCTGTGCTGTTGACTTTGACCTGCCCCCACATGTCATTGACTGTGCCTGGCACTACACTAGCTGACAAGAGTAATTTTACTTTTTATTTTCGAAATAATAATGAATCCAGAAATTCTAGGATATTGTTAAAACTTTAGGAAATCATATAAAATAAACCGTAAGTCGGATGAAAATAATTTGTATATGAAAGTTGCTCAGAACGACGAGACGAATCTGGATACGCAGTCCGTTCGTCCGCCACGCACCCCTAACATATCAAACTCGCAACTTTCCCCCTCCGGCTCCTCTGCCCAAAAACACGAAACACCGGGGATATTTTCCCGGATGTTTCCCCCTTCACCGGTATCGCCCATCCCTACGTTAGGTCACCCCTAGCACAACGTATTGCCGCGTCTTGCTTTGTGTTACATTTGATTGCTCCGTTATTTATTGTGTTCCCCCTCCGTTACTCCTTTCCGGTAGACTCCGAGACCGATGCTGATGCCCCTGTGGTCGACTACGTCACCGACGACCCCTCTCTCTTGCCAGAGCAACCAGGCAAGCCCCCCCTTTGATCACCAGATATCGCCTACTCTTCTCTATACTGCTTGCATTAGAGTAGTGTAGTATGTTACTGCTTTCAGTTAATCCTATACTGCTGCATAGCCTGTCCTTGCTACTACTGTTGTTACCTTTACCTGCTATCCTACTGCTTAGTATAGGATGCTAGAGTTCCATCAGTGGCCCTACACTCTTGTCCGTTTGCCATGCTATACTACTGGGCTGTGATCACTTCGGGAGGTGATCACGGGTATATACTATATACTTTACACTATTACATTACTGTGGTACTGTTCGGAGATGGGGGCTGAAGGGACAGGTGGCTCCATCCCGGTAGAGGTGGGCCTGGGTTCCCGACGGTCCCCGACTGTTACTTTGTGGCGGAGCGACAGGGCAGGTTGAGACCACCTAGGAGAGAGGTGGGCCTGGCCCTGTTCGGCGTTCGCGGATATTTAACATGCTTAACGAGATCTTGGTATTTGATCTGAGTTGGCTACGAGCCTATACGCACTAACCATCTACGTGGGAGTAGTTATGGGTATCCCGGCGTCGTGGTATCAGCCGAAGCACTTCAGACGTCAGCGACGGAGCGGCGCGCGCCGGATTGGAACGTAAGCCTGCTCTTGTATTAAGGGGGCTAGTTCTGCTTCCGGCCGCCCTCGCAACGTGCAGGTGTGCTATGGGCGATGGGCCCAGACCCCTATGCGCTTAGGTTTAGACCGGCGTGTTGGCCTCTCTGTTTTGCCTAGGTGGGGCTGCGACGTGTTGATCTTCCGAGGCCGGGTATGACCCAGGAAAGTGTGTCCGGCCAAATGAGATCAAGCGTGTTGGGTAAGTTGGTGCACCCCTGCAGGGAAGTTAATCTATTCGAATAGCCGTGATCTTCGGTAACATGACGACTTGGAGTTGTACCTTGACCTTATGACAACTAGAACCAGATACTTAATAAAACACACCCTTCCAAGTTCCACAGACAACCCGGTGATCGCTTTTCCACAGGGCGACGAGGGGAGGATCGCCGGGTAGGATTATGCTACTGCGATGCTACTGGAGATGCTACTTGGAGATGCTACTTGGAGGACTTCAATCTACTCTCTTCTACATGCTGCAAGACGGAGGCTGCCAGAAGCGTAGTCTTCGACAGGATTAGCTATCCCCCTCTTATTCTGGCATTCTGCAGTTCAGTCCACCGATATGGCCCTTTACACATATACCCATGCATATGTAGTGTAGCTCCTTGCTTGCGAGTACTTTGGATGAGTACTCACGGTTGCTTTTCTCCCTCTTTTCCCCTTTCCCTTCTACCTGGTTGTCGCAACCAGATGCTGGAGCCCTAGAGCCAGACGCCACCGTCGACGATGATTCCTACTACACTAGAGGTGCCTACTACTACATGCAGGCCGCTGACGACGACCAAGAGTAGTTAGGAGGATCCCAGGCAGGAGGCCTGCGCCTCTTTCGATCTGTATCCCAGTTTGTGCTAGCCTTCTTAAGGCAAACTTGTTTAACTTATGTCTGTACTCAGATATTGTTGCTTCCGCTGACTCGTCTATGATCGAGCACTTGTATTCGAGCCCTCGAGGCCCCTGACTTGTATTATGATGCTTGTATGACTTATTTATGTTTTAGAGTTGTGTTGTGATATCTTTCCGTGAGTCCCTGATCTTGATCGTACACATTTGCGTGCATGATTAGTGTACGATTGAATCGGGGGCATCACACCCCTATTCGATGTGATGGTGTAAATCTGGACGACATTCTTCATGCTTTTCCGGCAGTCCGTTCGTCATTTCCGATGCGCTATCTTGGCCTTCCTCTGTCTGTTAAGCGTCTCAAGAGAATCCATTTCCAGCATCTTGAAGATAAGATCGCGGGCAAGCTCCCTTCTTGGCAAGGGAGACATGTGGCTGCTGCAGGCCGAACGGTCCTTGTCAAGGCTGTCCTAACGGCCATCGCAATATATCATCTCACTCCTCTTGACATACCGGTGGAGGTCCTTCAGAAAATTGATAGCATCCGCCGTGCATATCTTTGGGCGGGCACGGACAAGGTTTCTGGAGGGAAATGCAAGGTAAACTGGGACCTCGCTTGCAAACCAAAGAACAAGGGCGGCTTGGGAGTGCTTAATCTGAACAAATTTGCTAGGGCCCTGAGACTTCGATGGTTATGGTTTGAGTGGAAAGATAAGAGCAAGCCATGGATTGGCATGGGACTGCCATGCACGGATGACGACTGTCATTTCTTTGCGGCGGCCACTACAGTCACTGTTGGAAATGGAAGGACAACGAGGTTCTGGAACTCATCTTGGCTAGGAGGATTGTGCCCCTGTGACATAGCTCCCGGTCTCTACAACCTCTCTCGCAAGAAAAACTCCTCGGTTCAGCAAGCTATGGCCAACAATCAATGGATTGCGAATATTGACAGCTCCAATGGCCTCTCCCTTGAACACATCCAACAGTTTGCTAACCTTTGGGACAAACTAGCAACGGTGGCCCTCGATGACGACGTTGAAGACTCAATTATTTGGAAGTTCACCAAAGATGGGATATATTCTGCATCCTCGGCTTACAAGGCTCAATGTGAAGGCCTCACCACCTCGGACCTTGTCCATTCGGTGTGGACGGTGTGGGCGCCCCCTCGGTGCAAGTTTTTTGCTTGGCTCGTTCTTCAAGATAGGATTTGGACTTCGGACCGCTTGAGCCGCCGTGGTTGGCCTAATTGCAGTCTATGCCCTCTTTGCAAGCAAACCCAAGAAACTGCGGCTCATCTGCTTTTCCAGTGCCGCTACACCATGCGCATTTGGAATGACGTCCTCCCATGGCTCGGCATGCATCACATCACCACGTCTACCTGGGTGACAAGGGCTTCGGTCAGAGAATGGTGGAACGCTAACCTGCAGATCCGTCTCAGCTCGCCCAAGGCGCTCGCCTCCCTCATGATGCTCATCTCTTGGGAGGTTTGGTCGGAGCGCAATGCTAGAGTCTTCCGCAACTCAGCGGCCCCTTCCATGACCATCATCAGCAAAATCAAGCAGGAGGTATCGCTTTGGGCTTTGGCTGGAGCGAAGCATTTGGGTGTTGTAATGCCGCGAGAGTAGTCCTTTTATTCACCGCTTTGCGGTTTCTGTCTAAAACTTTCTCCCTTAATCAATGAAATGGCAAGTCTTTTGCCTTGTTTCAAAAAAATAAACGTCGGGTCGTCATCGGTCTAACATAATCCAGTACACGCTAAGAATTCGGACAAAAAACAGTCAGCTATTTCCTCTAAAAAAAACAGTCAGCTATTGTGGACCATCGTGAATGAATGATTAGGCTAACGTAGCAAGTCCCGCTGCCCATTTCACCAGCAGTAACTCACCCTTTTTTAGTCCGGCTGCCCATACACATGAATTAATAGGCTAATGAGCAGCAACATCAGTAGATTAGCTAGATTTTCTTTGACTTTTGATTGGTTTGAGGAACCTTTAAATGAAATTGTAACACTCCTCGCAAACGATGTACTACTTATTTCAAATGAATAAAGCTTGGCCTCTTTTTTTTTTAAAAAAAAGCAACAACAGCAGCAGTATTACCAGTAGTAGTAGTAAAGTGTATGCAAACATATTTTTTTCATGTGTATGTACTTGTTCATCTTTCTTCTTCTTAAAAAAAATGCTTGTGGCACTAGAAGATAGAGTGCACGTTCATCGAAATAAGATAAGAGTACACGTCCACCAAACTACCAGCTCAACTGACAATTGGACCCCACAGGACAGGCAGCCTCCCATTCCATGGCCACATCGACCCCACTCGTCACTAGCCGAGCCGAGCAGCGGCAGGAGTAGACGAGACTGACCGGTAGTTGTGCCGCGCCTGCGTCGCGGAGCGCCTACTTCCTGCATAAAAAACCCTCTGCCTCCGAGTCTCCATTGCAATAGTACAATACTCCGTCCCCAGAGAGAGACGCAAGACCGTTCGGGGTTTCGCACGGTCAAACAAGAAGGCGCCGCCCCCGGAGAATCTCCTACCACTCCCCGGCTGAGCGAGCGAGCGACCGGCGGCGGAGCATGGAGGCCAGGTACGCGGAGCTGCGGCGCGCGGTGGAGGACACGCCGGCGGTGGACGCGCACGCGCACAACCTCGTCGACACGGCCTCCTCCCTCCCCTTCCTCCGCTGCTTCTCCGAGGCCGACGGCGACGCGCTCGCCTTCGCTCCCCACTCCCTCTCCTTCAAGGTACTACTACTGTACTACGGTGACCGGCTGACTGACCACACGCACGCTTGCTTCACTTCACGCCGCTGCTGTGCTTATCCACTCCCCGGCCGGCCATCTTTCACCGCGCCGTCTTGGTTGCATCCTGCTCGAGATCGCAACATTTTCTTTTTCCAAAGTCAGATAGTACCAACATTTACAACACCATCCTCTAGTCTAGTGTGTATGTGTATGCCCCCCCTCTGTTGCTGCCTGCTCGAGAGAGTGGAGTGTGTGCTAGATTGTGTCGGCCATAGAGCTAGTTAGGTGTACTTTGGCCTGTTTTATCAGGGTCCTATACGTGTTGACGGGTCGATTTACAAATAGGCCATGTGCTCTAAAATTTTGTCGCTCTTTCAAGATGGGCCCAAATCGATATGAGCCCTTACATTCACATGTCCCTCCCCATGGCTAATATTACTTTTACCTCTTGTGGGGGGTAAAGATGTTGTCAATGATTATGTAGGGCTAGTATGGACTTTCCATTCGGCAAATAAGGAAGTGAATTATAGTGCCATTAAAACATTGAGGAAAATAAGGAAATATATCATTCTAGTCAATGTTATCATTGCTTTCAAATCTTGGTTTAGTCATTCCACTAGATCATGCACTTTTTTTTTAACACGGATCATGCACTTTTTACGTATATGATGTGGCATATATGTAGAAAATGCGCATGAATATACCATGCAAGTGTTTAGAGAAACTATACATAAATATGTTGACTATATATTAAATCACGTAAGTAATTTAGAGAAGCTATATTTTTGACATTGGAAACACAATCATTAGACATATTTAAGTACAAACAATATAAAATTTAAATAGTTAAGTGGCATATCACATGATTTTTAATCTAAAACCGCGGGATGTCGTAAGATTAAGAAAAAGGATACTTCAAGCATAGCTGGTGGTTTTGGAAGGCACGGATGAAAATGACTCTATATTTACTGTCTATAAATGACACCATGCTCGATCCATTAGTTATTACTGACCGGCGGTATCGGCAGAATATGCGGATGAATGAGTTCGCCTTTTTCCTTTAACTGGTGGCAAGGCAGAGATGGCCAGCTTTATGCCTGCTTGGCCAATCGCCATTGTATGGCGGGGTGCAGTGCGGTGGGGTGCAGTAGACCTTTTGCCCCGTCTCTTTGCCCTGCTGTGAGGTCCATTCCATGGATGGGCGTGTGTGCTTTTAATGGCACGCTGCTGGACCCACGGGAGGTGCTGGGGTTATTTGGCATGCTTCTTGCTCCTGAGCTTAAGATGTTCACGCCGTCATGTGATGTGGGCCATCTGTTCAGTGCTCTGTCTTCTACTACCTCTTATGCACCTGTAACTTTTCTGTTGTTCCAATTTCCAAATGCTTGCAATGAGAATGCTGCCCTTCCGTCTAGAAATAGGAATGCTGTTCCAGTTGCCTATTCCATAGTTATTGCACGGTATCTAAGGATAGATTTTCAGCAACTCATGACATCCTTGCAATATCACTGAATGCAGAGAAGCCTCAAGGACATCGCCGCATTGTACGGCTGTGAAGCCTCACTTGACAAGGTGGAAGAGTTGAGAAAGGCCCAAGGGTTGTCATCTATCGCTTCAAAATGCTTCCAAGCTGCCAATATATCAGCGATTCTCGTGGATGACGGCCTAGTATTTGATAAAATGCTTGAGCTGGAAGCCCACAAGGAATTTGTCCCCACAGTCGGCAGAGTTCTGAGAATCGAATGGCTGGCGGAAACGATTATTAACGACGTGAGTCTTTCTCTGTAGTCAACGATAAAGGGTTTTTTGGCCACCCTTGCAATAACTAGATTATGATTCAGTTCTATGTTGACGTATTTCGAAGGGGAGCCTTGGCGCAGTGGTAAAGCTGCTGCCTCGTGACCATGAGGTCATGGGTTCAAGTCCTGGAAACAGCCTCTTACAGAAATGTAGGGAAAGGCTGCATACTATAGACCCAAAGTGGTCGGACCCTTCCCTGGACCCTGCGCAAGCGGGAGCTACATGCACCAGGTTGCCCTTTTTTTTTTCTATGTTGACGTATTTCCTTTGCAGTTGTTAACTTATTCTAATATACTGTATCAAGGTAAAGATTATGATTAGCTAGTGATGAAATTAGTTACTTCTTTCAGGATTCATTCAGTGGATCAAGCTGGACGTTGGACTCATTCACTGAAACTTTTGTGGCTAAGCTCAAATCATATCCTCCAGAATTTTTTATTTGGGACAAACTGGATGTTTTTTTCTGTTTGTTCTTTCAACTACATGGACATCCTTGACTAATTTCTCATAGTTGCCAGCAAAATTGTTGGGTTGAAAAGCATTGCTGCATACAGAAGTGGCTTAGAGATTGATCCATGTGTTAGCAAGACAGATGCAGAGGATGGTCTCCGTAAGGAGCTAACAGGTGAACATATTTTCTCTACTGGGAGGGAGAAATGTGTAAACAGATAAAACATGTACCCTATGACTGTAAGATCTATTTTCTGCTTATACTCCGTACTTTTCAGGGCAAAGACCTCTTCGGATTACAAATAAGAGCCTCATCGACTATCTATTTACTTGTAGTCTTGATATTGCTGTGCAGTGTCACTTACCAATGCAGATTCACACAGGGTAATGACTGGCATTTTAGATTTTATGAAAGCACTTTCCTGTCTGGTCATGTCAAGATCTCAACCATATACATGTTCTACACAATTTTAGCTTTGGAGATAAAGACCTGGACTTGCGGAAGTGCAATCCTCTACATCTCCGTGCTGTTCTTGAGGATGAAAGATTCGTCAAGTGCCAGTTAGTCCTTTTACATGCTTCTTATCCATATTCTAAGGAAGCATCCTATCTTGCATCTGTTTACTCCCAGGTTGGAGCCTCGTCTTTGTGCATTTATTCACCCGTTCAGTTTTCATTTATGTTAATCATCATACACAACCCGCAAACAGGTCTACCTTGATTTCGGTTTGGCAATTCCAAAACTAAGTGTTCAAGGAATGGTGTCATCACTTAAAGAGCTTCTGGAGCTAGCTCCCATAAACAAGGTACCATATCCGTCGTATGGATAATTGTTTATATAGAATCTGAAGAAGTTATTAATATGAAAACAGATTTTGCTTTTCCATGGTGCAGAAAAACTGAACTAACTAATATTCTCCCACAACTCAATAACGTATTATCCTCCACTGTGCCACCACATCTACGTTTTTGCCATAGTACTCCTTCCAGTGACAAAGATTGTTATTGTGGAACTGACGTGGTCTCCATAACTCTACATTGACTGATGCAGTTTACTGATAAGATTTAGGGCCAGTTTTTTTGGGCGGCTTAAAAAATAAGCTGCCTCTCCCCAGCTTATAAAATAAGCCGCTTCCAAAATTTGTTGAGACTTCTAGATTAGTAATGCCATAACTAGTTCAGAAGCCCTAATGAATAAGGAATGCAGCTTATGGGAAAAGCTGGGAAAGAGGCGGATTATTTTTTAAGCCGCCAAAAGAACTGGCCCTTAGTAACATTATAATATTACAAAAATACTTTTTCAGATGAATATACTCATATATTTATTTTCATATGTTCATTTGGAGACCCTCAATAGTCATAGAGATATCAATAGCCAAAGTCTAGAAAGTTTGACTGCACGTATCCCAAAACTGAAGAGTAACTTTCTTTACTGGAAGGAGACCATTAGACACAGAGATTACTACAGTAACACGTACGTCCATGTTCTCGAACGAAATATACAGCACACATGGTCCCAGATTCCAGGTCCGAGCAGTATTCGTTGCTTAATATAGATTACTGTTGACTTTATTCGAGGTTTGAGAATCTCTCTCTTATTTTTGTTCTTCCAATGCATCTGATTTACTATCTTGTCTGAAATAGTTACTCTTCAGTTTCCTCTCTAATAGCACTCTTGATGTATGTCTCATTGTCAGTCACATATGTTCATTCTCAGTTTCTTTTGCTTCTGGAGATACTATGCCCATGATATTTTTATTTGTTAACTGTTAACCATTGGCAGGTCATGTTCAGTTCAGATGGATATGCTTTTCCGGAGACATACTATCTAGGTACAATAATCAGTTTTAACCCTTTCATAAGATGATGAGAGATCATTGTACGTCAGTACAAACGTTAGCTATATTATCATAAATGAAGTAGTTCAAATAGTATCCTCTCATAGCAGGAAAACAAACTTTTGGACCAATATAAAAATACAAAAGAACAGACAGATTTGGCACAGGATCTAGACCTTCAGATATGCCACCTCTGTTCCAAAACATGATTTCCTAAAAAGTGTACAGTCAACCTTTTCTATCTTTGACAACTAATTAACAAAAGGATGTTTAGTTCATGAAAAAATAATTTCATTTTTTTACTAATATATGTCATATGAAAAATAGCGTCGAAGTTACATCTTGAAGACTGCGGCATGTATTTTGTAGTGGAGGGAGTATATAAATAAGTAGTGCACATAAGGAAAGTTATCTGAAAACTACACAAGCGTGCCCATTTAGTTGTTGATTTTAAGTGATAATATATAGTTTGTACTGATTTGCAGGTTCCAGAAGGGCACGTGATGTTGTTTACCGTGTCCTATCAGCTGCATGTGAAGATGGTGATCTTAGCATTCAGGAAGCTACAGATGCAGTTGAGGACATCTTTAGAAGAAATGCATCAGATCTGTATAAGTTGAACGTTGCCAATGGGTCAATTCACCAGAAAACTATGATAGCTGACAGTAGGATAGCATCATCTTGTGTTGAGCAAGATGTGCTTTTTGTTCGCATCGTCTGGAATGATGCTTCAGGCCAACATAGATGCCGCGTAAGCACATGCTGCATTGTTTACATTATGGATGTAGTTTTCTCACTGATCATTTCTCTCTTTTTTCGTGGACCAAAAATTCTCTTTTAGAAAATTGTCTTAAATACACTACCAAATAGACACAATAGTTAGCATGAACTTTGTTTGAAGATTGCCTACAAGTTGTTTCGTTTCAGTAAATGGTCAACTTGGCATGTATAAAGCTACTGATAATTACATGGTGTTGACTGTGTTGACGGTCAGTTCACCCACCTGAACAACGGCATTGTTTTTAGAATTGCTAATACCAAATCCAATTTTGAGAAAATAGAACTTCACTTTCAGGTTGTCCCAGCCGGAAGGTTTTATGAGATTGCAAGGAATAAGGGTGTTGGCCTGACTTTTGCATCAATGGGAATGACTTCCTTTTGTGACGGCCCAGCTGATGGGACAAACCTTACTGGTGTAGGCGAGATCAGGCTTATGCCAGATATGTCGACACTTTTGAGACTCCCATGGTAAAGTTAATTCATTTAACGCTTTCTCCGTACTTTGTAACGGACCATCCCTTAGAATCCCATAACTTAGTATTGTACTTATATGAATAGTTTCTTGTTTGTTAACAGTAGGTCAATTCTCTGAACTTATTAAGGCATCATTGAACTAATGATAGTTTACTCACATTGCAAGGTCAACACGTGAGGAAATGGTGATAGCTGACATGCAAATTAGGCCTGGAGAAGCCTGGGAATACTGTCCTAGATATGCCTTAAGAAAAGTCACAAAAGTTCTGCTGGATGAATTCAATGTGGTAAGAATAAACCCAGAATTTTGCCTACATAACTTTGTGAAGATCATTTTTGTCTCATGAGTTCTGTATGTGCACTAGTTTTTGCATTTATGCTTAGTTGTTTGTTTTTTTGTAGACAATGAAGGCAGGTTTTGAGAATGAATTTTATCTCCGCAGAAAATTAGTAAGGTAGCTTTTCCTGACTCTGCAAAATAAATTGTGCTAAAGGCCATGCTGTTCTCTATGTGACCCGAATCAGAAAACTCTACAGTGAGGGACATGAGCGTTGGGTTCCATATGATAATAGCAGTTACTGCTCAACCTCATCATTTGATGGTGCCTCATCTATACTACAAGAAGTGTATTCTTCTCTTAAAGTGGCAAATATTGTGGTTGAGCAGGTAAGACGTTATTTTACCACCAAAAAGATGTCAAAACTCGTGATGTTATATATCAAACTGTTTACCTTTTTGATTATATGTCATGATTTAGTGATCGATCATTTTTTCTATGTTCACATCCACTTTCTTGCTCAAAAAATATAAAAGCTGCATGCCGAAGCTGGAAAAGGGCAGTTCGAGGTTGCCTTGAAGTATGTCCTGTGCACTCTTGCTGCTGACAATTTGATATATGCTCGCGAGATTATTAAATCCGTTGCTCGAAAGCATGGGTTGATAGCAACGTTTCTTCCAAAGTAAGTCAATGGGTCTACACTCTGTTTTTACATTAGCATGCTTTATAGTTTGAAGTCTATTGTGTGCACTGTTTTGTGTTAACAGCAAATCATACATGAACACCAGACAGTGTATCCAGACAACATTACTGGCTTGTGAAAGAATTGAATTTTTACTTAGAAGATTAGAAGAGAACTGAAATGAGCTACGGTTGATCAAATAATACTTCCATTTGCTGATATTCCTATGTTATACTCTGATGCATCATGTAAATATCAGGTTTTAGCAGTACCAGATCACCAAACATGTGTGATTTGAAAAAAAAATATTGTCAATCAAGTGAAACTTGCCTTTCTGGTACCTGATGATTTGTTCTGCTGGACACAGACCTGACCTGAATGATATTGGATCGGGTTCCCATGTGCATCTGAGTTTATGGAAGAATGATCAGAATGTTTTTATGGGATCAAATGAATACAGCCACTATGGAATGTCAAACGTTGGAGAACAGTTCCTTGCTGGAGTATACCATCATCTTCCATCAATCTTGGCATTTACTGCTCCTCACCCTAACAGGTAACATCTTCCAGAAAAGCTTCCAAGAATACGTCTTAATTCGACAATAACTTTGATAACTCATTTTGGTACTTGTTTCTTGCATAAACTCTGTGATACTTAGGATGTCAACGTACTTTTATTACCCCGAATCTGGATAACACAGTTTGCTACTTGTTGGAGAAATGCCAGAACATTTTTTTTTCGAGAAAACGCAAAAGCCTTGCGTTTCTTTTCATTGAAAAGGGGGAGGTTCAGTTACAGACATCTGAGGATGTGTGGATTACAGCAGGTGGATTAATGCACATCCCAGGTTTGGGGCAGCACAAGTCGGAGACCAGGTGCCCCAGCTGCCGCCCATGAGCGGGCCTCGTCCTGAATGCTATCTAAGAGCATGTTAAGGGAAGGAGTCGTATTGTCGAAGACGCAGCTGTTCCTGTGTTTCCAGACCATCCAAGGCACGAGCAGCGCGACAGATTTCAGGGCCTTGCGAAGGATCGGCGGCGTGTCTTCCTTGGCATGGTTCCACCAATCCGTAAGCGACAGTTCCTGTGTTGGGATCGGGGCCGGTATGCGTAGCCAGGCCAGGGTCTCGTGCCATGCCTGTCGGGCTAGGGGGCATTCCAGCAGCAGATGTCGCATCGTCTCCGGTTGCTGGTCACATAGGAGGCAGCGGGGATGATACTGGAGACCGTGGCGCGCCAGCCTCTCTGCCGTCCAGCAGCGGTCCTGGTTGGCTAACCAGTGGAAGAACTTGACCCGCGGCGGCGCCCAACACTTCCAGATTAGCTTCCAGGAATGACAGCTCGTTGATCCATGGAAGGTGGCCGTGTAGCAGGACTGCGCGGAGTAGATGCCACTCGCCGTCCATCTCCAGGTCAACCTGTCCGGTGTGGTGGAGAGCTCAGTGCGCTGCATGATCTGCCAGAGCTGCAGATACTGACCAATCTCGTGGAGGCCGAGGGTGCCTTGGATGTCGTGTGCCCAGGAGTTGCCATTGAGTCCGTCCGCCACGGTTCTCGTCTTCCGTCGTCGCTTGGGGATGCAGCCGTAGAGGTTAGGCATGAGCTCGCGCACGGATTGGCCACCTATCCATCGGTCCTCCCAGAGCAGGGCGGACTGCCCATTCCCCGTGAGCGTGAACGTGGATGCCCAGAACAGGGCACGTTCCGTGGGCGAGAATAGAAGGTCCAACCCCTGCCATGCTCGCTCCGGGTCCGTTCTGGAGAACCATAACCAGCGTAGTCGCAGGGCGAGACCGGCGCGCTCGAGGTCTCGCACGCCCAGGCCCCCAAGCTCGATGGGGCGGCAAACTCTGTTCCAGTTCACGTGGCAGTGTCCGCCATTGGCAGCGGCGCGTCCAGCCCAAAGAAAACCACGCTGAATCTTCTCGATCTGCTTGAGAGTTTTTTTGGGGGGCGCGAACGCAAGCAGTTGGTGCACTGGGATGGCACTCAAGACCGACTTAACCAGCGCGAGGCGCCCGGTTTTAGTCATCAGCCAGGCCTTCCAGGTCGGTAGGCGCGCTGCAACCGCATCAACCATGGGTTGTAGCTGGGCGGCAGATGGGCGGCGCGTGGACATGGGGATGCCGAGGTAGGTGATGGGGAGAGTCGCCACCGGGCAGCCGAGGTGCGCGATCATCTCCGTGTCTGCTTGGTCGCCGTGCAGGATGGTGGCGGAGCTCTTGGTGAAGTTCACCTTCAGGCAGGAGGCCCTGCCGAACAAGGCTAGGATCTCCCTGATCGCAATGGTGTCATCCGCCGTGGCGTGGCAGAAGACCATGACGTCGTCGGCGTAGAGGGAGATCGCCGGGATGTGGCGCTGTGGGTGTAGCGGCAGCAGAATGCCCAGGCAGTGAGCGCGTCGTAGGAGCCGTCCCAGGGTGTCGACCGCGAGCACGAAGAGCTGCGGGGACATGGAGTCGCCCTGCCGGAGCCCTTGCCGGTGCCATATGGGTGGGCCGGGCTCGCCGTTCAGGAGGATGCGTGTGCTCGCAGAAGACAGGAGGATGGCCGTCCACTCCAAGAATCTGTTCCCGAATCCATACTGGCGTAGAACCTCAAAGAGGAATGGCCATGACAGGGAATCAAAGGCGCGCGTGAGGTCGAGCTTGAGCATGACTCTCGGAGCTCCCAATTGGTGCAGCAGCTTGAGTGACTGCTTGACAAGGACGTAGTTGTCGTGCAAGCTCCTTCCCGAGATGAAAGCATTTTGGTTGCGGCTAACCAGGTTGTCCAGCTTGGCACCGAGGCGGATCGAGAGCACCTTGGCGAAGATTTTGGCCACAAGGTGAATCAGGCAGATCGGCCGGTAGTCGCGCAGCCCATGGGTGTCGGCTTTCTTTGGCAGCAGCGTCAGCAATGCTTGGTTCAGCTTGTAGAACCCCCTTCCTCGCAGGTCATAAAGTTGCTGGAACACGTCAAGGAAATCCTGCCTGATGGTAGTCCAGCATGCGCGTAGGAATTCTGCTGTGAACCCGTCTGGGCCTGGCGCCTTGCGGGCGGGGAGGCGCTTGACAGCCTCCCAAATCTCCTCGGCGCTGAACGGCGCATCGAGGTCGGCGAGGTCGGTCGGCTCAATGAGCTGTGACAGGTCCAGCGAGTGCTCCCGGGCGGTCGCCGTGCCCAGCAAGGCCTCGAAATGGGCGAAGGCCGCCTCGGCCATGTCAGAGTGGTCCGTGAGCACCCTGTCTTCCACGGCCAGGCTGTAGATGTGGTTCTTCTGCCGACGGAATGAGCATTGCCGGTGGAAGAAACTGGTGCTGGCGTCGCCGTCCTTGAGGTTGGCGATGCGAGAGCGTTGCCGGGCGATCGTGCGCTCCATGGATGCGAGCCCAAGGTAGGATATCTTGAGCTGCTTGCGGAGCCAGGCCTCTGGTGGCGAGAGGTTGCGCGATTCCTGGGCTTGGTCGAAGCGCGAGATGAGCTCCCGTGATATCGCCAGCTTGGCCTTGATGTTGCCCGTAGACCTGGAACTCCAGCTAGTGAGGCTAGCCGCCGTTGCCTGTAGCCGGAGCATGAGCCGGTGGAAGGGATCGACGTGATGTGTAGAGCCCCAGGCTGCGGTCACCACGTCCTGGAATCCGTCCAAGCGTAGCCAGTATTCCTCAAAATGGAACCTCCGGTGTGAGGTGGGCGTGGGTGAGCAATCCAGCAGCAACGGGGCGTGGTCTGACACCACAGCCGCAAGACATCGAAGGTGGCATCCGCTGTGCGTGTCCTCCCAATCAGCGGTGCAAAGCACACAGTCGAGCTGCACAAGCGTCGGCGGTGTTTGCTCGTTGGACCATGTGTAGCGCCGCCCGTTGAGGTAGATCTCCTTGAGCGCGAGGTCATTTGTGAGACGGCGGAATTTGCCCATCATGCGCCGGTTGACGGTGCCCGTGTTTTTGTCGTCGTCGCGGAGGATAAGATTGAAGTCGCCGCAAACCATCCACGGGCCTGGGCAGGCGGCTCGGATGTCGCGAAGCTCCTGCAGGAATGCAACCTTGTCTGCATCTTCCTGGGGTCCGTATACCACCGTTAGCCACCAAGGAGGGCCAGTGACCGTGGTCACCTTAGTAGTGATCGCATTGGTGGTGAACATTGGGTCCGTGATGGTCACGGCCCTGCTCTTCCACGCCAGCAAGATGCCGCCCCGCGTGCCATCGGCTGGGAGGTACGTGTAGTCATCGAACTCGGAACCAAGTGCATCAAGGACGATAGCCGAGTAGATCAACTCCATTTTCGTTTCTTGAATGCAAACAATGGAGGCCCCGGTGGTGTCCAGCAGCGACCGGATAGCATGTCGCCGAGCCCGCGCGTTCATGCCGCGCACATTCCAGATAGCGATCTTAAGGCCGTGATCCATGGGAACGGGATCGACGGGCGGGCGCGCGTATACTGGTCTAGCCTTCACATGCAACGTCGACGCTGCCGGTCACAGCCGATGCCATGCGGACTGGGATCTCGCGGTCAACCAGTGTGGCAATGGCCTTGAGTACCGTCAGGGGTAGCGGTGCCGCGAACATGCCGTCATAGGCTTTCATCTCAGCGGCAGTGATCTTCTGATCGATCCCTATGATTCCAAGGGTGCGCAGGATTTGTACGTGGGCGCGCCGCTCCGCCGTGGGAGGGGCGCTCGGTTGGCAAGTCGTAGCTGCAGATCGTCCACGGCGAGGGGCGAAGTTGAGGGGACGGCGTGGCTTCTTTCCAGGGGCCGGCAGGGCGGCGTTGAGGTGTTTCGTGGCGGTGGCCAGAAACTCTCCAAGGGTCCATGGCTGTGGCGTAGTGCGGCTTCGGGATCGCCGCAGCGTAATTGGAGGCGATGCGAAGCGGCTCGACGTGCGGTCACTTGGGCCTTGGTTTGTCGCGGCCCCAGCGTTTGGGAGTAGCTGGTCTTCGGTGGGCAGCAGGAGGGGAGGTGTGGGCGTGGGCCGCTGCAGAATCGCAATCGGGCCTGTTGGGCCGCGGGCCGGCCGCGCGGCAGCAGGTGGAGACGGCCCAGCAGCAAGGGCGGGAGGGTTGGCGCCGAGAGGGGGCGTTTCCTCGCCCGAGGCATCGCGAGAGGGATTGGTGGCGTCGGACTGGTCAGGGGAATCCAGCCCCACCTCTGGCTCGGGTGGGGCGGTATCTCCACTTTGTCCCGACCGGGGCGCTGCAGATCTCTCCTGCGAGGCGACAGGCGCGCAACAACCATGGGCCAGATCCCGACAGGCCGGTGCGTCAGGGGGGGCCGGTCTATGCCCCACAGGATCGTCATTGGGATCGTTGCCAGCCACCAGATTTGGCATTTTAATGATCGTCATTATTGGCTTCTCTATATGTAGCTACGATCGTATTCAACCAAATACATGGAGTGGAGCTTACCTATGCTGGGGGAAAGAAAACCGGGAGGCTCCATTGAGAACCGCATGCCCACCTGGTGTGCCTCTCGACATGGTCAGCAACTTCGAAATTAAATCATTTGATGGGTGCGCAAATCCGCACTTGGGGCTTGCTGCTATTGTCGCTGCTGGGATTGATGGACTTAGGAAAGGCCTTAAGTTGCCTGAACCAATTGGTATGAAAATAATTTCATTGCTTGACCTTTTTATCTTACTCTCATGCATTACTGATATTTGTCGTGCTACCATGTCTGAAAATGCCCTAGGAACATACTGAGCATGTGCGGTGATCCTTGCAGGAACATGTACAACATGATAGAAAGTTGTCGAAAAACACATCTAAAGGTCCTGAAAATTCTGGGGAAAACCATCATGACATAGACACAATGCACATGTATTATGCCCACATAATGTCAAATCCAAATGAAATTCCTAGCTTGATAAAAGAAAAGCCACATCAGGCTGGTACTATTCAGTCAGATTTGTCATTTTTGTTTGTTGAGCTGTGAGTCAACTGGATGAGATTTTGAGATGGTAGATGCTGTGTCAGTGTAGTGAAAAATAGTCGGAGTTCTTCATTATCGTTAAAGTGCTAATCAATAATCTAACACATTACTATATACCTTACTTATGTGCCTAATGGATCCGGTATGCCCCTAAAAATGTTACTCTCTCCGTCCCAAAATGTGAGTTAGTACAAAGTTGAGACACTTATTTTGGGACGGGGGGAGTATGTTATATATCTGGAATTAGATTATTTTTTTGTATTATTTTTTTCTGCCGACTAGCTTTTGGTTTCCTCAGAGCGTGTCTGCAAATGTCACATGTGTCTTGTGTCTCTTCCAGAATCAAATCCTGCAGATTATGCTACCAAACTTAAAAGGCTACCACAGGACCTTCTGGAATCTGTAGAATCACTTGCTGCAGACAAAACTTTGCATCAGCTAATCGGCGATAAGCTTATTACAGCCATTATCGCTGTACGCAAGGTTAGTACTCGTAAGTTACTCCCTCCGACACATAATAAATGTCGTGGTTTAGTTCAAATTTAAACTAAAACCACAACACTTATTATGGATTGGAGGGGTATTATTTCCCTTCACATGATATAACTCGACAGAATTGTCAGAAATAAAATGAAAGCACGAGGGTCGCTAACATCTTTGGTTCCATTTTTTTTTCAGGCTGAGATTGATCACTACTCGAAGAACCCTGGGGCATTTGGCGATCTCATTCACCGTTACTAAGACAGAATACTTGTCTCAAGACCACTTTCTCGTTAAGCCGACAAATAATGTTGCCCACGAATTACTGATTCTCATCACTGAATTTGCAGTCGTTGGTGTTTCTTCAGTTAATAATAAAGTGCTTTTAGAATATGAAATCTGTCATTGGACATTCTTTTTTTCTGACAAAAAATCCAACGGAAAAAGTAGCACTTGATGCCTTTGGCACTTACTTGAACCCAAAAACTCACATATGTTACAACCGCTTAAATATAGTCTATGCCTCCACAGCAGCATAAGTGGAACAAAGATGCCGAGCAAAAATCTGATATCAATTTGCGGTTAGGGTTCAGTTTAGTCAAGTAATGCTTCCAATTTCTTTCACTGTCAAGTGAACTCCTGGCTCGAAAACATTGATCTATACCCTCTAGGCTCTTCGGCACCTGTGGCTGAATCCTGAAAAACTAAGGCTCCATGGGCATATCTTTGTTTACAAAAGCTCCATGGACATCTTTGTTTGCTGGAAAAATGCGCGAAGGAAACGATGGCCTCTTTACTTCCCCTGGCCCTTTGGCTTGCATCATCCACGAGTGTCCTGTTCATCAAGGGCCTACCCTCTAGGGTAATCCTTTGTTTGCTGGAATTATCAAAAGAGCAGAACGCGCACATCTTGACAACAAACCTTCAGTGCCGTCCATGCAATAGTCGCTAACATCAAGAATCAAGAAAGTAGGGAAGGTCTGGCTCATCCCCGGGACAAAGCACTTTGCGCAAATTATACCTTATTAGACAGCAAGAATAGACACAGCGTTCCCTTTGTACAAACCAATTTTAACCACTCTCCAAAACCTTACAAACTACTGTACTTACTTTCCCCAATTTCCCCACCTTTTCTACTCACAGATTGTTTAGACACAACTCATGTACAACGAGAACGCGACAACATCTACAATTTGGGTATCATGAACTTGCCTGCGATGCGATGACCACAGATAGTGAGCTCAATCATACGTCACAGATCTATTGACAGCATCTACCACCATACTTTGCATGACTTTCCTGTTGCTTTTTCAGAATGTTCCTCTTGACAACCGATGACGAGCCTTCCTCCAGGAGACTTGGAACCTCAAGGATCTGCACGACGGCAAAACTGAGTCTGTTTGTGATTCATGTAGCTAGGGGCTTGCCTACTAGAACAAAAAAGCAACCACGAAACTGAAAATGCAACTGAGTTCTTCAGTTGTGTCCCCATGTGTTTGCATCTTAATTGTATAAAAGACTTAAGAATCTAAGGTTGTGGGGCACGGTATCTCTGAGTCTTTACCTTCAGCACAAGTTCTTCAAAACAATTCTCGACGTTTTCTCGTGTTTTTGCACTGCTCTCAAGAAACAGACATCCGGATTCTTGTGCGAAGGCAAGACCTTCTTCTCTTGTGACTGTTCTCTCATCATCCTGCAAAAGATGGGACCATCAAAATTAAAGCTAAGAACTGAATCTATGTCTACTTGACCCATGAGTGATTTCCTGAATTGATATAAAGAAGTGTACAAAAAGCAATTTAGGTTTGGAAAGAAACAGCAAGTTTGGAACAAAATATTCAGGAAAAATAAAAATTTCTATTTTGAAAAAAAATGGTACCTTATCAACTTTGTTTCCAACAAGCATTTTTATGCAGTCTTTGTTTGATGAGTTTGAGTCTATCTCCTTAGTCCATACATCACCCAAATTTGTGAAGCTCTCTCTCTTCGCGACGTCATATACTATGAGTAAAATACTATAAGACATTAGACCTTAATCCACTTTATAGCATGAAAAACATAATACACAAAGGACCATAATTCTCAAGATAATTTACCACTACAAGTTAATCAGTATTTGCCATTGTTAACCTATGCACATGCTTTCATATTCGCCATGACCAAATGATTAGTAGGAACTAAATTATTGTAAACTATGATCAAAGGTTCCACAGTTTCACTAGATATCTAATTCACACTGATCAAAACATCAGCAAATAAAAGAAATCTTGACCAGTATGCACTAGCACCTGTGGCTTTTTTTTATTTAGAAGAACAACCATGAGGCACTGCCGAGAGGCCAAGCCTCAAACCCAGGTGGGCTGAGCGAGCACAGAAGCCGCTAGCCTACAGAGCGGTGCTCAAACATGAGTAAATAAGATACTCTTAACTAATAAGATTGTCCATGCATACACATAGAAAGAAGTATCCACAAAATAAAAGGGCAGCCCGGTGCATGTAGCTCCCGCTTGCGCAGGGTCCGGGGAAGGGTCCGACTACTTTGGGTCTATTGTACGCAGCCCTTCCCTACATAGAAAGAAGTATCCACAAAATAATTCAAAATATTTCTGTTTGATAGAAGGGTGCATCCTTGTGGTCACCAACTTCTCATAATTCCATGCATTGCAAGTAACAGAGTTGATCTGGGTTCATCAATGGAGAAATCATGAATACAAAGGGAAATGCAAAAGAACTGTGCTACAGAAAAAAAAAAAAACGATCCACATATTGTAGCACTAAGTAGCTGACCTACTGGTGAGTATAATAACGGAATGATTGAATAGACCAACCTAAAAAGTTCTATGGCATATCCCGAATATCTAATCTCCGAGCGAGAAAAATTGACATCGTCTTACAATAACAGTATATGTAAGAACTCAGAAACAACTAAGAACAATTTTTTTACCTAGTATAATTCCTTGAGCACCTCTATAGTAAGAACTAGTGATTGTCCTAAACCTCTCCTGGCCAGCTGCAAAACAACAAAAAATGACTGACTTGTAGAACATTTGAAATATCATAGACACCATGTCATAATTTACTTTGTTTACAGATAAGTAAGACACCTTCCAGTAGTACTACTGTCGTGAAGAGTAGGTAATATGGTGCATCTCTGAATTATTCTTTAGGACAGCACTGGAGTGGGGCTATAAACTCATAAGACTGGAACCTCTGATCGAGATGATGTCAGGAGAAAGGGAGCAACATGATGGGTGCACCCAAATAATACAGTATCTTATAAATGCTGAAAGTAATGATGGTAGAGAAGGATGGGAGGGCAAGATGACTAGCAAGCTAAATCTAGGAATTTTCCATGCTTATTAGTATCATTTTTTTAGATGATGTTTATTGCTATTTTTTGCTCTAGCTGGTGCTTGTAGCAACTCCTGGTAGTTTTTGGCACATTAAAACATTGTTGCATCTCTATGAGCAAATTCCAACCACTTGTTCTTGGATCATAAAAGTCTTGCATACACGACCGCTTACTTGAAGTTAGGACTTATTTGTGCTAGTTCCTACTGCGAAAGACCATACTTGAACAGTCGGAGAATGGGAAGAAATTGTGAACTCACCAGTATCCCATATAGTCAGCTTCAGTTTCTTTCCACCAACAGTAAGAAACTTGATTTTGAAATCAACTCCTGGCAATCAATGTGAAACAAAATTATAAGACATGTGAAGTGTACATATAATACAAAAGAGCATGCAATTTATAAAATAAAATGTGATGGTGTGAAATCAGAGTAGTATACAGAGCTGCATGCACAAGCATAACACCACTGTGATGTCTCAGGCCTAAGGGGTAGACTAGAGTTGGGACATGTCTTAAACGAGTCAGGACATATTGTCTGTCACACAATCTTGAGTTGCATAACACAAAGAGTTCACCCATAGGCCATAAGGCTAAACTGGCGAGAAAACATAGTGGCGGGAAGGACATACATAAGGACAGCGAGTTGAACCATTCCCATAGATTACGTGCAAGGTAAAATTGTCCAAATGACTTTTCTGAGATGGTTGCTTGAGATAGAAATAAGGTAGCACTAGTAAATTTTCTTTAGTGCGCAATCAGGTTTTGCTGCACAAGCATGGATCGCTTTCCTATCTCCCCAAATACTAGCTTCAGCATTTAAGCATTTGGGTTGATGGGGACCAACCTATTAGTGGCATATAAGACCAACTGTAAAGGACATATGGTACTGGAGTGGCATATAAGAGCATTGGAGACTACTAACTCCCAGCCCTGGCCAACGCCAACAAACAACAAGAAAGTGGAGACAATTCAGCAGAATCAAAAGCAGAGAACAGCTCGGACATTAATTAAAACTTAAAAGGAAAAGGTTTCGTTCACCGAAATGGGCGGAATCGCTGATGCCCTTAATCCGCTACCTACTGCCACTACACTATATACTCCGAAGCAATACGACGAGCGTACACTGAACCTCGTACTAGTCTGGTGTACCAAGCAGAGCGAGAGAGCGATCGGACTGGACGTGGCGCGGTGCGGTGGCGGGGTGAGACTAAGAAGACGTACCGATGGTGGGCGCGATGTCGTCGTCGAGGTTGGCTGCGGCGACGAAGCTGACGAGGAGGCTGCTCTTGCCGACGCCCGAGTCCCCGATGAGGAGGATCTTGAAGGAGCACTCGTAGCCGGCGCTGCCCCCCGGCGACACCGGCGACACCCCCATCCCCCCGCGCCGTCCCGGATTCGGCGCCGGTCGAGTCGAAGGTCAGGCGGGGCGGGGCGGAGGATTTAGAGGCGGAGGGGAAGGCGGCAGCGGCAGAGGAGACAGCCCGCCAGCCAGGCTGAGGCTGGTGCTCTCTGGCTTTGACTGGGCGAGAGGAGAGGAGAGAAGAGGTGGGGCGCGACGGCTGGTTTATGGGGTTCCGTCCGGTGGCGGTCCAAGTGGCGCGGTGGCACGCGGGCCGCGTTCCAGTTCAGGGACAAGGCGGAGGCCGGCCGCGCGCGCGTCCGATCGATGATCCGGGTGGAAAACGATGCGTGCCAGTCTGCCTGCCGGGGGAGGGTATGGTATGGGTCGGGTGGTGTTTGGCTTTGTCCCTGCCTGCCTGCCTGCGCGCGGCGCGGCTGGATCGGGTCGGGTCGGGGTGGGCGTTTCTGGCTCGTTGCGGTGAACGCGACGGGGTCCCGGCCCGATCGGCGCGGTGGGGTTGGTTTCTTGACTTGGAGTGATGAATGATGATTTTTTAAACAAATCGGGATGTATGATTGGTGGGGCGAATAATGTTGTTGCTGCGGCAGAGATGGTACGTAGAGTAGTAGGATGTGTGATCGTTGATGGCGATGGGGAGACCAGACCAGGTATACATACTGTATCTTATATACTAGGCGTCATGCAACACCTGGCGACGCGTGTGTCGCTTCGGCCGGCACGTAGCTTTTGTCTGCGTGACACGGCGTTAACGTGTCCGGCCGGCCTCTCCAGGTGAGGTGAGGTGATCGATCATGTCATGTGACTCGGCACGCGTCTGCGTCTAAAACCGTATCCTTGTAGGCTGATATTACGGGTACGTACTTGTATCTTTCGGTTGTTATCTCCAGTGCTCAAGGTGTGCTGGTTGGAGGGTGTAGCTTTCCTATAACTGTGTGGACGCAACGGCACTCGCTGGGAGACTTCTTTTTGTCTCGTGGCGCGTTTTTGTTCAAACTGAATTATACTTTTATGTGAGGGCATCTTTAACGGCAACCCATAAATTTTTTTTCTGCATCCGTCCGCGGGTAGAGGGGCCAATGTGTGGACTGGATGAGGAAGGACGACATCCAACACTAACATGTATATGTCCGCCAGTAAATTCAAATTCAAATATGCTCCAATCCGGACAGCGTGCCGGATCACATCAACGTCGGATCGTAAGCCCGATCACAACCCCAAAAAAGCAAATATGCTTAGTTTTTACATGCCCGAATCCAAAAGAACATCAGTTCGGCAGTCCGTGCATTTCTGCCCTGTTGGCCCGGCAATCCCAGCTGGCCGCTGGCCGATCAAGGTGGTGTCGTCACCGCTACGTTGGCAGCCTCTGCCTCCGCCGCGTCCTCATAGGTCGTCACCACCAACTCATCTTTCTACCACTGCAACATCTAGTAATGGACGGATTGCATGGTGATTCTTGCGCCGGTATCCAAAGAGTCCATATTCAAGGTCAACATCTTGGCGTCCTCTGCATTGGCAACGATCTTCACCCTTTTCCCCTTGAGTGCAGCCTTCCTCTCTTCGATCATGGTCCTCCTCTTTCCGAGTTTGATCTTCTTGTCCGTTGCCTCTATCAACAATTTGAACCTCTTCGCCTTCCACTCCTCCTTGATTTCCGAGCGCTTCACGCATGACTCCTCCTTCTTCGTCAAGATGTCGCCGAACCCCTCTGCCAGCTTGGCCGCCGCACTTTCTCGCTTCGTCCTCTCTTCCTCCCACTCCTTCCCTCGTAAATTTCTTCTAACATTTTTGGCGGTTCTTGGATTGGGTCGGTAGGGTCACCGATTTCTTCCTTGTTAGCTTGGGCAGTGGTCTTGGCAATGAAAAGGCTCCACTCTGGTTGCTCATTCAACTTCAGCCAACAATGCATGACGGTGAAGGACTTCTTCTTCTTCAACTTTTTGTACACCACACAAGTATGAGTAGGCTACAAAGTGAAACATTGCCTACAATGCATATCCATCTAGCGAGCAACAAAACAATACAGACGTGTTTGGTTGTCTGCATTAGGCCCAACCAGGCCCACATAGGAAGAAAAACATCTGTTTGGTTGCCTGGGCTGCTTCTACATCTTGGGTTGCATGGAACTTAAAGTAGTCTCGGGCCAGTGTCGTGGTACTAAGTCTAACAGTAAGAATAGGGGGTATGTATGAGGAGGCGAGGCCCTAGCTACGACGAGATTGTACACACGAGTTTACGAGTTCAGGCCCCTCTCGGAGGAGGTAAAAGCCCTACGTCTCAGTGCCCTGAGGCGGTCGACTGGAATATGGGTGTGTGTTACAAGGGGTGCGAACCCTTGTCCTTGAGGAGGGGGGTGGCTTATATAGAGTACGCCAGCACCCCGGCCCACCTCCGTTACAGGGGTTCAATGTACATTAAGACATGACGTTACTGGTAACGCCAGCTATAAAGTGTATTCAATGATCTTTAAGACTACAGAGTGAATGCCTGACCGTTGTCATCATGAGTGACTCTAGGTCTTCTGTACTCTGAGTGGATTCTTGTATGGTCGAATGACTCCATCCAGGTCGAGTGAAGTGGGGGTATCCGAGTGAGGTGACTGGTCGAGTGGATTGCACTTGGTGGCTTCAGTTGATACTTCCTGATGTGCTTTGAATGTCTTTGCTTCTAGGGTAGTGACCTTGGGTGGGGCTTATAGGTCAGGCCTATGACCCTACCCTAGGTCTATGGCGTCGTCATTAGCCCCCGAATGGATTGAGGTCCAAGTGGAAAGAAAGTTGAAGTTGAACCTGCCTTAATTCTTGTGCTTCACAAGTACCCATACTGGATTGGAGGCCCATGCTGAAACTTCGTCTTCATTTCAGTCGCCTTGATCGATTCAGAAGTTGTCGAGTGAACTTATGTTGGCACTCGTCAAGTGTTGTTACGATGCGAAATCATTGGTGCGATTCGTTACTGCGTATCCCGGATCTCACGGGATTCGAAAATTTGGGGAAGCGCGCGAGGCAGAGCGCTCCGTAGTAAGCGAGACGGATAGACATGGGTGCCTTGATTTCCGTGCCACCTTTTTCGCCACGTACCCGGCGTACGACTGTTGCGGGATTTGACAGGATTGCTCGGGCCCACGCGTCAGCCACTTGGAAGTAGGCCCTTAAAAGGCGTCGGGGCCGAGGCATCTGCATTGTGCGCTCTCATTCCCCTTCTTCCTTCTCTGCCTTTCCACCGCATCTTCCTCTGCCCTCGACGCCGCCGCTCCGCCAGTGTGTCGCCCGCCACCATGGTGAAGGATAAGACGGCGGCGCTGGAGCACGCAAAAAAGGCGACGGGGACGGCGAAGGGGAAGAAGATGAATCGGGGGTCGTCGTTGAGGTCTGTGTTGCCCTCGGGTTGGATTCAGGGAGATTGGATCCGATCTTCACTCCGGCCAGAGGATCTGGAAGAGCTGGCTGCCTCTGGTTTGATCGCTACCGGGCCCGCGAGGTTGCCGGGGGGGGGGATAGAGCCTCAGCCGCGGTCCGGTGAGTGTGTCCTTCTTGCTACCCATGTCGACCGTGGCTTCTCCCTTCCTCCGCATCCTTTTTTCCGGGGCTTTTTGAACTTTTTCGATGCTCAGCTTCACCACTCCTCTCCCAACACCATCACGTATCTCGCTGTGTTCGTGTCCATGTGTGAGAACTTCTTGGGTTGTCGACCGCACTGGGGTCTCTTCAAACACATTTTCACAATCCGCTCCCAGACCATGAAGAAGGCGAATTCGAGTGATGAGGGATGCACGTGATCCAGATGTGCAGGGGTCTAGGGATCCAGATGAGGAAGAGGAGCACTTTTCGTACCATGACACTTCCCGAGTCTGTCAGGGGCTGGCAGTCGACCTGGTTCTACTGCCAGGATATTGCGACCCTCGGTCAGTCGATCGGTCTTCCCCCTTTTTCCCTAGATCGTGCCCAGCAGCCTTCCTCACTGACCGTGACCGCGGCAGAGAAAGTAGAGACGAACATGTTGGTCGAGAGGGTAGTCCAGTTGGTCCGTCAGGGTGTAACTGGCATGGATTTGTTGGAGGTGTTTCTCAGTCGACGCATCCAGCTGCTCGAAGCTCGTGACCACTCGATGTGGATGTACTCGGGTGCCAATGACACCGCTCGGGTTCACCCAGAGGAGGTTGCGGATGATACGGCGGCCTTGTGGCTGAAGGGCGTTACCGGGAACAAGGATAACCCCAGGGGAGCCAGGAGAGGTTATACATTCGACACTGACAACCAGCCAGACAAGGTCTGATCCATGCTTCCGAGTGTACTTCAATCTGTCTTGTAACTGTTTCTGAATCCGACTGATGTTTGATTAACTTCTTGTCTTGCAGGTTTATACCGAGATGTACTCGATGCCGAACAGGGAACAAGCCCAGGAGCAGGTCCAGGAGGGAGTGGATAGTGTGGAGGAGAGCAGTGAGAGGCAATCTCCAGATGATGACGAGGAGGAGGAGAGCAATGATTCGGACGACGAAGAGGAGGAAGTTGACTCACCACCCCACACCGAGCGCCGATCCAAGAAGTTCCATGATCCAGCGGGCGGGCGTGGCAAGACTGCGGCCCCAATTCACAAGTGCATAAGCGCACTCGGACTTCGACTCCGGAGCCGTCAGAGAAGGTCGCCAAGCAGCCCAAGGTTGCCCCATCGAAGTCTCGGAAGACCTTGCCCAAGATCAAGATGGACGTTCCCGTTGCTTCTGCGTGAGTGTTCTGCCTTTCCGTGTTCCCTTATTGGCTTGTACTCCTGCTCTGACCGGGTGGATCGCAAACTTTTTAGTGCTGCAACTTCTGGGACCTCCATGGAAATTGACAAGGCTCCCGGTGATGAGGAGACTGATGACGCGGCTACTTCCAAAGCCGGTATGATCTTGCAATCTTGGACTTGCTTTGACGACTGGATTATTGGTCGATTGAACCCTCATGGTTGCTTTTTGTTGTAGTTCCACGGGACGTCATTGAGCTTCTGGACGATGCGGAAGAAGTGCCTCTGAAAGACACAAGAAGGAGGGGCAGGGTTTCGAACGGGAGGACGGCCGAGGGTTAGGTGCCTCGGTCGACATCGGCACCAATGACGGTGGTCCAGCGACCCGGAGATCCGGCTTGGGCCAATGTTACTTCTGCCAATCCACTGTCGACTAATCGACCTTCAGCGTCGACTGCTCAGGTCTCTGTCACGCCCACACAATTCCATGCTTCAGATCATGTGATTGCTCCGAGTGTACCGCCATCGTTGCTCTTTGCTGTGCATCACACTCCAGATGATCTGGCGGGTGCTGCCAGAGAGGCTCTACTCCAAGCAAACCTCATGATGGAGCAGATGAAGATAGTGCACGAGGCTAGTCAGGCTGCCTACAACGCCAGTTCTGCTCTGCATGTTAATGTCAAGGTTAGTTGGATTTTTGACCGATCTCCTCATTAGTGGTAGTTGCGACTGTTGCTTCATTGTCCGTGAGGTGTCCTTGGATGAGCGTTTTGGAACCTTTTATGTGCATCTATCATGGGTCTGCATTTTGCATCCAATCACCCACTAGGTGTTCTGACTTAGTGTTGAATAGTTCTTCCACTTGAGTCGACCAGGTTGAGTCGAGTGTTTTTCTGAACCAGTGGGGGCACGTAGAGTGCACCCACTGGGTGTAGTCCCCGAGGCCGTCGTTGGGTGTTTTGACGCGGCGGGGGTCTTCATCGAATGTTACTTCATTATTCTTTCACTCGGTTGAATAGCTCGATCCGAGTGGAATCCAGACTAGTGGGGGCACGCCAAGTGCACCCACTGGATGTAGTCCCCGAGATTGCGGTCGATTGCTGGTAGTCGGCTGGGGTATGAGAATCTTTTTTTGCATACTCATGCTGGGTAGACCATACCGAGTGGAAACCCGGACTAGTGGGGGCACGCCAAGTGCACCCACTGGGTGTAGTCCCCGAGACTACTGTTGAATGTTTGATTCGGCGGTAGTCTTAGAGCAATTTTCCCTGTGATTGACTTTTGTTCCTGTCGACTGACATATCTTATTTGCTGACCGCAGAAATCTTGTGATCTTGGATCTCAATTTACTGAACTAAAGAAGAGGCAGATCAGCCTCAACTTCAATCTGGAGCTGGCCAAGAAGAATCTCAAGAAGGCCCAGGAAAAAGCAACTACCATGGGAGGTAATGATTCGTTGACTGTCCTCCATATGACTCTTTTTTTAGTCTCTTGAACCGAGTGACTCCACTCGAACAGATGTGCATAGTGAAAACCGTCAACTCCAAGCTCGTCTGAAGAATGTTATTTCTTTAGAAAATGAAGCAGGCTCTAGAGAAGAAGGATCAAGACCTTGCCGCAACTCAGAAGGAGGCGTGAGAGAAAACGACACTTGCTGACAAGAAGCTGGCCTCATTCAACAAGTTGGAAGAGGAGAACTCCAAGTTGAAGACTGCCGTTGCTGAAGCCAACCAGGAGGTTGCGAGGCTGAAGAAGGACAAGGAAAGCTTGACTGACGAAGTTGGAAGTCTCAAGGCCAAGAAGGGCGAACTGGAGGCTTATTTGGGATAGCTTGCTGAGAAGCTGGTCTTGAAGCTTGAAGGTATTTCCTTTTGTCTGATTGATCTATCGGTGTCGACTGACACATCTTATTAAGCTGTCGACTCATCACTTTTCTGACTGCAGAACTTTGTCAAGACTTCGAAGCAGAGACTGGGCGGGTCGAGATAGGTCTTGACCCCATGAACTCTCCTGTCAAAGATGACGCCGCGATGAGCGTGCTGCGATTGGAGTCTCATTTGGACAATGCTGTTGATTATCTCGCTCGTCTGAAGGTGGCAATGTCGCGGATCAACGCTGAACTCTGGCCTCAAGCAGAACTCCCAAAAGATCTCGAGTCTCTGATGACTCGACTGAACCAAATCCCTGGTCGAGTGCAGGAGTGGAAGAAGTTGTCTGCTCATTGTGGCGCCGATGTTGCTCTATCGTTGGTCTGAGTCCACTGCAAGGATGTCAGAGAAGACAAGCTGGCGGCTCTCAATGTTGCCAACACTAAGAAGCTCAGCTTCCAAACCTTCATGGACGCCTTCCTTGACGTCGCCACTCATATCGCAGACAGTATCGACCTTGACAGCTTCATCGATCCAGCAAGTCCTCCTCCTGCCGAGTGAACAAACATTATGCTCCACCTTTATTTGCCTCGGAATGTCGAGTGGTTATGTAACCATTAAACTCTTTTAGGCCTGATGCCTGAGTACTTATGCCCGTTGTGGTTTTGAACTTTTGCGGGATTTATCTGAACTTGCTTTTCTTTGAATACGATGGCTTTGCCTTTATCGCTTTTGAATGCCTTTCGATTCTGAGTGAAACTTGACCTTTTCACCTTTCGTCGAGTGGTTCTGACGATGTGTTCAATCGACACCTCATCATCCTTGCGGATCGGGATGGAGCGTACGTTGTACTTGGGATGCAGCTCTGATGTTGTGTTCAGTCGACACCTCGTCGTCCTTGCGGATCAAGATGGAGCATATGTTGTGCTTGTGATGCAGCTCTAACGTCGTGCTTAGTCAACACCTCGTCATCCTTGCGGATCGAGATGGAGCGTACGTTGTACTTCTGACGCAACTCTGACGTTGTGTTCAGTCGACACCTCATCGTCCTTGCGGATCGAGATGGAGCGTACGTTGTACTTGTGATGTAGCTCACAGGATCTTTGTGACTTAGGCGAGTACGGGATCACAGCTAAGCTCCTGAGTGGGAGGATCGCTCTCCACTCGGAGTGTTTTTAGCTTAGGCGAGTACGGGGTCGCGGCTAAGCCCCCGAGTGGGAGGGTTGCTCTCCAGTCGGAGTGTTTTTAACTTAGGCGAGTACGGGGTCGCGGCTAAGCCACCGAGTGGGAGGATTGCTCTCCACTCAGAGTGTTTTTTAACTTAGGCGAGTACGGGGTCGCAGCTAAGCCCC